>NC_061508.1:192279856-192423988 GCF_022539505.1 Lolium rigidum
GATGTTAGAGCAGAAGGTTAAGTGGATAGCAGAGGTGGAGGTAGCAGCACAGGCTGGAGGTTGCACTGGCACAACTCGTCCAAGATCACACAGAAAGAAGTGCAAGGGCTCAAGAGATGGACAACAGCCAACACTAAACCTATTAGGTAATATTTTCCTTTTTGAATTAATTGCTTTCTTCTTTCTGGTTATTTATAGCATGTCCATTGCCCTTCTACGCCATCTTTCATAGCAATGATAATTATACAGTATAGACATTAAGTCACCACCCCAATTTTAATGTTGTAGGACACCCAGAATTTCAGCTTGAGATATTGTTGAGCAAAACCAAGGTCCAGAGGTAGGTCATGTTTGATTCAGCAAACAGGTGCCAAGAGTCTTCTTGTGTAATTTTTTCACAATATAATTCCGTAGGTGCGTAAATAATCAGTTTACGTGCGTCTCCGAACTACAAATATTGTTTACATGTTCGTTGTTGTGGCCTTCAAGAACTATTAGGCATTATATTTATTCTATTAAGTTGTATATAGCTTCCACGAATGGTTTTTTGAACAACCAAGTCGATGCTATCTCAGAACAAATAAGTTGAGCTGAATGCAGATCTATCCGGACGGATGCATAAGAGTTGGTCGATGTAAGCAATAGATTGTACAAGTTACATGAACCTATATGCCAGTTGATTAGGCAGTGAAGTGAGGATGATTCGACGTCTGGCGAATCATTTCTTTCTGGCAGAATGGCTATTATCGCCTGCTAGGGTAGCCGCACCGCTGCTGCCGGTCACGGGGCAACTCGCCACTACGGCATTTGGCCCATCCACTAGCAAGGGGCGAAGAAGATTGAGTCACCGCCTCTCCCATGTAGCGCAAATTCTCCACTTCTCCCGCAAGCTGAGATTTGTGATTCATAGGGTGAACGGACGCAACCGCACTCCATGTCGCTGCTCCCCATCCCGCGATGCGTAGCATCTCCACTCAACTGGCCGACTCATTTGAACTGCTGTCCTCTCTCTCGAGCATCAGCTTCTCCAACAATACATGACAAAATAATGAGGACGTAAAGCAAGATCGAGAGAGCATGCCGGCCGCTATAACATGCTCACGCCATGGACTGCCACCGGCGCACGCTGATCGGATTCCACGCTGCGAGCCAAGTGTATTTGTTATTGATCTGCTGCTCAGCTGCGCTGCAATGTGCGATATCACACTGCTTTGCAGCCTGGCGCACGCTCGCATGTTTAGAAAACTCGAGCCAAGGCAGCCAAATGCCAAGACCTCATGCTGTAATAATACTTATAAAGAAATGAATCTAAGGTTATTTCAACGACTGTTCCGCAAATTCATGATGAATCCAGAGGATGAAAGCTCTCAGCAGCACTCTTGCAATGATAGATGTCTGTTCCTAAATAGTATAGTAGCTGGCGCATCCACCTTCGGTTCCTGGCTTATCGGCCGTTAACATGGCAGTGTGCCATTGCACGGCGTAATATTCCTTTCGCTTCGCAGCTCAGGATCATCAGCAGAATATTGGACGCTTTGAATCACATGGGGTCAATCTTGTATCAACTGATTGTGTGCGCTAACAGTGATCATATGGCCGTCTTTCTTTTCTTTTGAAGATATATTTTGTATATGATGTAAACAGCCTGACCGATGCAATGATAAGCATCATCAAGTTGACAGCTAATTCTTCAGCATGGGATATTATTGACACACTGAAAATGCTTGTTCCGGACCTTTCAGACAAAAACCCGGTCCACTCTCCGCATCTCTCGGTCTGCACCCTTTTCGGTTAATGCGAAAAGTCGGAAACCAGGCTATGGAACTGATGAGCTGACCTAGATCCACAAACCAGTAATCAAGCGCAAAAATGCCAACTGACAATAAATAAAATGCAGGTCAAAGAAACAGTTAAGTCGACTCGATGGATCCATCGGTGTCGCCCAGTTTGATGCTGAAATAATTTAAACGTACAATACGTTGTGTATTCTCCACCACCAGATACTACGTGGGAGTACATATTTATATGTAGATCAGAAAATAACAAGGGAAATGTGGCGCACATCGAGCCGAAAGCACTCAAGTCTACGCACGCACAATATATTGAATACATAGTGATGGAGTGTAACCAGACTGCCATCAATTAATATTATAACATTGTACCGCTTTAATACCACAGTTCTTAGCAACCAATACGGGCAATATCAATGTGATTGTGTGATCACTTACTGCGGTGGTGTAGACTCAACTTGTATTGGGGTGTGTGATGATGTTATGATAACATAGCCAGTTACCACCTCACTCTTCTTCATTCATCGACATTTAGATACGTCACCTTCAAAAATACCTCGTGGCCAGGTGGATGTTACTAACAAGCTATCTCACTATAAGGCTCCGAGGACGCCATCGGTACGGCTTTTTCATCTAAAACAAATAAATTATCCAAGGAGGGATCTGAGGCAGAACTGTACGTAACGAAGTACGATGATCGATGAATATTCATACAGCAGACGGAGAGCTAGCCACAACCCAACAATAATGGACATTCATTTGCATAAGTAATGCGTGGACTTCAGTTTGAGGTGGGAGACCAAACGTGACGATATATATTTTAATTAGCAACATGCGAGTGGGCGGCCGGGCCAGTCAATGAGTCACTTCCCGAAGAGCCCAGTTTCGCCAAACCTATAGCTGACAGCTAGAATATTTTTTATACGTGAGTATGTCAGAAGAAACGATAAAATACATAGTTGAAAAGTTCAGCTTTGGAGGCCAAAACATCGTTAACTGCACGCAGCCAGCAATCATACTGACATAAATGGAACTCTTCAGTCTTCACCTCTTTATCGGAACGTACTCCACCTGCGGAAAAAGCTAGAGTCAGCTCAGTTCTTTACATTGCATGTATGGCTTCATGTCGTAATTGTATAAGCTGTCTTGCACCGTGTGACTTAACCTAGCTTCCAGCTGTTGGCAACGACTACGCATGGCAATTTATACGGTTGAAAATAACCACTGCATGTCGGCTATGTTAGAAATGACAAAGAACCCTGTCAAGGAATGAGCCAAAGCACCCTACACTCAATTGTCTAACTCTTTGACTAAAGTTCCACAATCGTTTGATTGATAAATTTCGGCATCTTGATGCTTCAGGGAAAAATCTCACCGTAAAACTTATTGGTGTGTGGTTTCAAAAAAGAGGCCATTTAGCTACTTATAGGCACTACGCCATCTCTACATGTTCATGCATGGAAAGATACATGCGGGCTAATGCAATGGATCTGTGAATTACATGGTGGTGTATATGCAGTACGGGTCATGATTCAACCACCATAGCAAGAACTTTCATATGAATCTAGCTAGTGACACAAATTTCAATGTTCACTGAATATTGAGGGGAGCAATTGTTCAAAATGCTGTCTTA
Organism: Lolium rigidum; assembly: GCF_022539505.1. NCBI lineage: Eukaryota > Viridiplantae > Streptophyta > Magnoliopsida > Poales > Poaceae > Lolium > Lolium rigidum. The sequence continues at coordinate 192,283,280 of NC_061508.1, forward strand.
ATAAAAAATATGCCATCTGAATGAATGGAGTACTTTTGTTTACGAGGAGGAAACAATTTGCTAGTCTCACTGCCATGCCTACAAGGCAATGTTTCCTGCTTGAGGAAACATTTGTCCTCTATCCAATGAGTTTGTCTAAATATAATCTGATGATGGGCTTTTGAAGTATCCACACTGATCCCATCTTGCTTTGCCATGTCTTCGTGCTCTAGCACATCTCCCTACCTAGGATAATAAGATGATTGAGTATTTATTAATCGCTGGGAGTTGTGAAAAAGAAAGGAATACAATGGTCGATTGGGATGCCCGGCAATTATTAATATAGCTGGCCCACACATGGTGTATCATCATAATCTTGAGCTCTGTGAGTTGGGAGATATTATCTGTAGGAGGATGAAACTGAAAATGCCCAATCAAGGCAGGGTTCTTCCTAATGCTCACTTTTACTCAATAAGGTGAAACATCAGCCAACATTTTCTAGAACATTGGCTTACATTATGACTTAATTAATATGAAAGTCATGATATAACTTTGCTATTCTTTTCATGTCTCCATGTGCTCTCTTTCACTCATTTTTTCATCGTTGACATTTCATAGGTTTTGTATGGCTAATATTTAACCGGAACTTGAAGGACGACAAATAAATTAGACCTAATATATCGGGCTGACCTTTTTCCGCATGTGTTCTCGCAGTTCTGACGTGAAAGTGAACTATTAGGTGAGCCGTCATCTACCTATTCAAGAGGAGCCGTACAGTACAGCGACATGTTTGATTTAAACCGCACTACAAAGGGGCTTTTTCTTAGGCCGTGTGGTCTCTCTCTCCACTGTATCCTTGTTCAGGTGTGGAGTACATTTTCGTTTTCGAAAACTACGTGTTAGTTGGCATAATTAAATTCAGAAATCGTGACGGATACTCAGGAGCATCTTGCAAGCACGCTGACACCAGCAGGAGCAGTAGCTAACAGATGAGGGCGGCTACGCTACAGCATGGGCGGGGGCTAAATCCAAGCCACGAGTTAGCACGAGACTGATGCTGGGAGAGAGGCCAGAAGAGAGAATCGAGAGGCCAATCAGCCAGCAAGATCGACCGGCAGGTTGCTGCCATAAGTCTGAACCGTACGATTATTGAGCCACGCAGGACAAACCAGCTGTGGAATCCAAAACATACCGGATAGCGGCGTATCTTTCCCCGTTGGACGCACGCCTTCACACGCGCTGATATCGATCAGGCCAAACACTTTCGTATTCTGATCGATCGCATAGCTACGATCATCATAAGGATTTCACCTTCAAACCGGGCCAATTGCCTGCTCGTCACCAATTGGCTCGATCTGCTTCGCGCGGACGCGCCCCATCCATGGATGGACTGGATCGGCGGCCCTGGATGAATAACGGCTCGTGACCGCTGCCTGGCCCTGCTCGCCGGCTGGCTGGCTGAATAACTGGCCACAATATATAATTCCATCTGTCCCGCCATTGTGAGAGGTGACTTCCCTGTCTGAGCTCCCAGGAAATCCTCGCTTTCCCTTCGCATCCGCGCTCCATCTCTCTCCTCTCTCCTGGTGCTCGTACTACGTACTTTCACCAGAGGCACAGGAGCAGCTGCATGTTACGTTTTATATATTCAGTTGTCTCCTCCAACCTCCTGCAAGTCAATCTTGCTAACTGATCTTCTCTCCTTGTATTGATTGACACACTTCTCAGCTCGCATCCAGTAAAATGTCGTTGAGTTTTTAGTGCAGTTCAGTCTCGTGAGAGCAAAGACACCAGAAATTAACAAATTCTACTTATATTGAACAATATATTTTTGTAATTTGAAATGATATATATAATATATATAGGTGATATACACTCACGCACACACGCACTGCTCCTGCGCGATCTCGCGAGAGCGCCAGCCATATATTAAAGATTACATTCTTATAAACAACTATCGTATATGTTAGCTATATGACTTAATTTACAATGGATACGACATTCGCTATAAATGTAACACCAACAGATTATCAATTGCTTTCCGCGAATCCATCCCCAAGGAGATGAGGATTATCAAATCCACCACGTACTTCACCTGTCTCTCACCTTCCTTCCCAAATTAAGATGCCCAGTTTTGTGTCAAAGTTATACTTTTAAATTATAATTATATAAAAAAATATAACATCTTAAAATTTTAGATGCACATAATATGAAAATATTTATGGATCGCTTCTAAAATATTAATTGAGATCATAAATATTAACATTTTTCTATATAGTTGGTCAAACGCTGAGAAGTTTAACTTTATCTAAATATTATAGGCATCTTTTATTTAGGATAGAGGGAGTATCCGTTCTCTTTAAACCCACTTCTCCCGACACCAAACTAGAGCTTGGAAAAGAAAAACTGCTGCTATAGTTGTCAGGAAAACCAAGAAATGATGCTAAAATACCCCTAACCATTTAAATTCTTTTTAATAATGTTTCGATTCAAAGCCTGAAACTATATGTATAGATTTATATTGAATAATATATATTTTAAAACATCATTTGGTCATGAGGGGACCTTCATCGATAAGTATTTTCCTCGTCAAGAACTTTGTCAAGAAACTACAACAGAAGAAGGAATCCTTGTAGACTTTATTCCTTCAACACACACCGCGTGACCTTGCATCTAGCGCTCCTCTTTGCCGAATGCACGTCTCCTTGCTCCTCCTCTATCGATCTCAGCCCGGTGTAAAATTTCATACCAAGATACAGACTGTGCTGGGAATCCTAAGCGTGAAGTGCTGCAACAGATATGCTGCTTTGCCAAGTGGTGGATCATGTAATGGCTACATCGTGAAGAATATATGTATGGTTCATCAAGCCAACTATACCAAAATTCAAGGTACCTTGCTGTTCTGCATCAATACCAACGTAGTTGTCGTAATAGAACATTAGTGAAAAGGTAGTAAGATAAACGAATAATTATAAGAAAATTATTGTCTAATCTTTGAATAATTAATTGCGGTGAAATGAAACTACCAGGAAACAACCTTGATCTCCCGAAATATTGCATCCCGACGGTGCTTTTTCCAGCAGTAATCCTCGGCTCCGGTGCGCGATCTCCAAATAATCATGAAACATGCAAAATAGATGAAATAACATAAGTATTGTGTCCCAATATGAAATATATCAATGAATAACAGCAAATTATGATATAAAATAGTGATGCAAATTGGACGTATCAGACAACGATCATCATAAGCTCCTTTAAGAGTATAAAACTTGGTATAGAAAACCTTCCTCAATAATTCCCAGTAAGACGACATTTAATATCCAGAGATCTAAACCATATGCGAGGATTACCAGAAAGAAATAGATATAATAACTTCCTCTTCACATGATAATGAGGAACGTCAAACAATTTAAATAAAGAGTATAGATCTTCAATAGCATGAATATGTCCCATAACAGTTTTACTCTTATCACCCGTGAAGGTTAGTTTCATAGCTTGTTTGGCAATAGCAACATGAATTTGGAATGCCACCTTAAGCTCAGGTGGTTTCTCTTTATTTTCTTTTAAGAGATTGAATATAAGCATAATCGTATAAAATCAAACCAACCTCATCACGGCTAGACATATCAATGATGAGACAAATAGCAAATAATAAAAACAGTAAAAGCCCTCTTACCATTAACTTACCAATAGCGCTACGCTCCCCAGCAACTGCGCCAGAAAAATGTCTTGATGACTCCCAAGTGCAGGAGATCAATTGTAGTACTTTTCAATAAGAAAGGTTGTCGAACCCACGAGGAGATGAAGGTATTTGTTAGCAGAAACGACAAGAAAGCAGTAATAATAAAGTAAGGGTTTTGGTGTTTTTGGGTATATAGTTTGCGATAAAAATAAAGTGCAAAAAGTAAATAGCAAATAAGTAAATGCTCTCGATGAGAGAAAATACCAATCCTCTATCAAGCAAGAGGACAAGCTCAAGTGGGTGTGCTTATATGAGACTAAAGTTCACGAGGGCAGCATGGATTTACTAGCATCCGAGTTCTAAACAACATGGTAAATATCTTGTCAAGCTTTATTCAATTAGGGGCGGAGCCTTAATTAGGTGAAGCCATAGATATGTGCAAATACACCCCTTATGACGGGTTCTAGAGACATTTTCATGAGAAAGTATAGGAATCATTAAGACATAAATGTCTCATCATAGCCATAAGATTTGGGGTCCCCGACATAAACCCCTCTAATGCATCTCATAGTGTTGGAAGACGATTTCTGTCATTTCGACCCTTCCAACACTAATGCATTACATCAAAGTGCAGCCCTATGAGCCCATATAGGTGAAGTAATATGCAGTCGATGTTCTCATAAAACCATCATAGAACAACATAAAAGATAAAAAAAACTTGACCGAATACTCATTGCACATCATATAGAGTCATAGCCAGATCATCCTATGCTCTCAGGAATGTGGGGAACTGCTCACAAGTGTCAAACATCATATGGACCATAGTAATAATGATTACAACACAATCTGAATATATAATCTCCCTACCAAATAATGATAAAGTACCAATCACGAACATGCAATAGCACTAAAAACAATATCCGGGGTTCAATTTAACACAAACTATGAGGGAGATGACGTAGATCTCGTAGATGGAGATGGTGGTGATGATGGTGCTGATGGAGAAGTTGATGGAGATACCTCCTCACAAGCCAAGGAGGAGTGGGTATGTCGATAGCGTTGATTTCCCCTTCACCGGAGGCACCAGTGCAACAAGATCTGCCCTCTCCTGGAGTAGGAGAGGACTTTCGCCTCCGTCGCCGCCTCAATAAATTTCGGGAAAAATATGGCTTAGGTTTTTGGGGAGAAATAGAGCTTATGGAATAAAAGGGGGCCCGAGGCGACGCTCGAAGCGCAAACGAGCATGAGTGGCGTGCCCAACCAGGTAGGGCGCGCCACTTGTGCTCCTTTGGCCCCCGTGGCCCTCTCGTGTGGCTCTTTCGCTCACGGCATTTCTTCGGGTGAAAAACTAATCATGTATTTTCCCTTGATTATTAGCGAGCCATAAAGTCTTGAAACAATACGAAAAAGGGGGTTTTCTGCCTCCCAGGAACTAAATACCAAAGAAGCGGACTTTGTAGGGAAGTCATGGAAATCATCTAAAATGCATAAATAACAATATATTAAGGCAAATAACAATGAAAATTGATCCTATATGTAGCAATAATGATGATGCAAAACGCATGTATCATTACCACTAGCATATTTGTTGGGCACATAAGGTGGCCGGCCATGATAATTATTGTAGTTGTTCCCACACCCATTGTTGCCAAAGTTTCTTATAAAATTAACAACCACTTTTTCGTTGTTGTTTCCAACTAATTCTTGTAGAGGGACATTGCCATTATTTTGCTTAGCTATGTAGGCAAGTATGGGATCAATTTTTATTGGATATAGGATTTTCTTCTTCAATTGAATGCACTTTCTTAGTGGGTTAGGTGCTCTTTCACTGTGCCATTAGCTATGATTACACATCTGATGACGTTGGGACTCCAAGTGCAGAGTATTGTGTCAGCAAAGTATTTCCCCCACAAGGGTGACTCGAGGGTTTATATATCGAACTCTCGGGGAACTGGACAAAGAATATTCTCTTCTCCCTTATTCTAGCAATCCTGCAAGTAAAATAAAAGCCTTGTGTCCCCAACTCAACTGTGTGGTTGTCAAGCACAAGGTTTCCCGTAAGTAAATAAAACACACGTAATAATAAAGCAAGTAAAACTAGATAGAATATAGTAACTAAGTAAAAAACAATAAAACGGTTGATTGTTTTGAATGCAAATAAGAAAATTAAATACTTTTGTATTTTCGGATTAAAACAGTGCAGCAAATAGAAAACAAGATAAAAGCATCATAAAGGTGTTTCTTATGATAAAGAGTGGACCGGGGTTCATGGTTCACTTGACTATTCTCTCTTTTAAGTTATAGTGGATAATAGCAATTCATCAGTGAGATATGAAGATCCAAAATAATAACATGTGAAAGATACGTATTTATATGGGCATCACGTCATAATATAGAGATGATGCAACACATATCTCTTATAGTCCACAAGAAAGGAAAAACTCCATGCAATATTGTATTAAGAATTAACAGAGCATAGCCATAAGCACTTTGACATGATGTTTGAATATCAAATATGCTACCTTGAACAAACAAGATCATCACTTTTGTCACGTGACGGATGATGTCTACGCACGCTTCTATTCCTGTAGACAGTGTTGGGCCTCCAAGAGCAGAGGTTTGTAGAACAGCAACAAGTTTCCCTTAAGTGAATCACCCAAGGTTTATCGAACTCAGGGAGGTAGAGGTCAAAGATATCCCTCTCAAGCAACCCCGCAATTACGATACAAGAAGTCTCTTGTGTCCCCAACACACCTAATACACTTGTCGGATGTATAGGTGCACTAGTTCGGCGAAGAGATAGTAAGATGCAAGTGATATGGATGAATATGAGTGGTAATAACAATCTGAAATAAATATGGCAGCAAGTAAACATGCAGTAGAACAAGTAAATAAACGGTGATTCGATATTTGGAAACAAGGCCTAGGGATCATACTTTCACTAGTGGACACTCTCAACAATGATCACATAAATAAATAACTTCTCTTCACTTGTGCTACTTTCTCACACTCTCTTGTTGGATAACAAACACCATTCATTGTGTAGGGCTACAAAAGCACACCTCTAGCTGGAGTAAACAAGCTCCACAACGTCCGGAGTTCATATTAAAGTAACCTCTAGAGTGCATAATAGACCGTTGCAATTTAGACCGAGTACTAACATAGCATACACACTGACAACAATAGCTATGAAAGGGGGAATAGATCACATCAATACTATCATAGTAATAGTTAACTTCATAATCTACAAGAGATTACAATCATAACCTACGCCAAGTACTACATGATGCACACACTCGTCAACATTACATCATGGAGGAGGAATAGACTACTTTAATAACATCACTAGAGTAGCACATAGATTAATAGTGATACAAAGCTCATGATCACATAAAGATCACACCATGGGAGAGAGAGATGAACCACATAGCTACCGGTAGAGCCCTCGGCCTCGGGGAGAACTACTCCCTCCTCATCATGGGGGACAGCGATGGCGATGAAGATGGCGGTGGTGTCGATGGAGATGACTTCGGGGGCAATTCCCCGTCCCGGCGGCGTGCCGAAACAGAGACTTCGTCCCCGAAACGGAGTTTCGCGATGGCGGCGGCGTCCCTGGAGTCTTTCTGGAGTTTCGTCAATTGGTGTAGGGTTTTCACGTCACGAGAGATTATATAGGCGAAGAGGCGGCGCGAGGGGGTGCCTGGGGGGCCCACACCACACCTGGGCGCGCCCCCCCTCTAGGCCGCGCCTCCCTGTGGTCCGGGGGCCCTGGGCCTCCTCTCCGTCTCCCCTTCGGTGTTCTGGTCCGTCTCGGTGAAATAAGATGTTTGGCTTTTGTTTCGTCGAATTCCGAGAATATTGCCCGAACAGCCTTTTCGGAACCAAAAACAGCGAGAAAACGAGAACCGACACTTCGAGCATCTTGTTAATAGGTTAGTTCCGGAAAATGCATAAAAACATTATAAAGTGTGAGCAAAACATGTAGGTATTGTCATAAAACTAGCATGGAACATCAGAAATTATATATACGTTGGAGACGTATCAAGCATCCCCAAGCTTAGTTCGTACTCGCCCTCGAGTAGGTAAACGATAACAAGGATAATTTCTGAAGTGACATGCTATCATAATCTTGATCAATACTATTGTAAAGCATATGAGATGAATGAAGTGATTCAAAGCAATGGTAAAGATAATGACTAAACAACTGAATCATATAGCAAAGACTTTTCATGAATAGTACTTTCAAGACAAGCATCAATAAGATTTGCATAGGAGTTAACTCATAAAGCAATAAATTCTTAGTAGAAGGTTTTAAAGCAACACAAAGGAAGATATAAGTTTCAGCAGTTGCTTTCAACTTCAACATGTATATCTCATGGATAATTGTCAACACAAAGTAATATGATGAATGCAAATAAGCAAGTATGTAGGAATCAATGCACACAGTTGACACAAGTGTTTGCTTCTAAGATAGAAAGAAGTAGGTAAACTGACTCAACATAAAGTAAAAGAAAGGCTTCGCAGAGGGAAGCATGGATTACTATTTTTGTGCTAGAGCTTTTATTTTGAAAACAAAGAAACAATTTTGTCAACGGTAGTAATAATTTATATGTGTTATGCATAAGACATCCTATAAGTTGCAAGCCTCATGCATAGAATACCAATAGTGCTCGCACCTTGTCCTAATTAGCATGGATTTCCATGGATTATCATTGCATTACATATGTTTCAACCAAGTGTCACAAAGGGGTACCTCTATGCCGCCTGTACAAAGGTCCAAGGAGATAGATCGCATTTGATTTCTCGTTTTTGATAGATCTCAACTAAGGACATCCATACCGGGACAATATAGAAAACAGATAATGGACTCCTCTTTAATGCATAAGCATTCAACAACAGATAATATTCTCATAAGAGATTGAGGATTAATGTCCAAACTGAAACTTCCACCATGATTCATGGCTTTAGTTAGCGGCCCAATGTTATTCTCTAACAATATGCATACTCAAACCATTTGATCATGATAAATCACCCTTACTTCAGACAAGACGAACATGCATAGCAACTCACATGATATTCAACAAAGGTGTAATAGTTGATGGCGTCCCCAGAAACATGGTTACCGCTCAACAAGCAACTTATAAGAAATAAGATACATAAGCTACATATTCTTTACCACAATAGTTTTTAAGGCTATTTTCCCATGAACTATATATTGCAAAGACAAGGAATGAAATTTTAAAGGTAGCACTCAAGCAATTTACTTTGGAATGGCAGAGAAATACCACATAGTAGGTAGGTATGGTGGACACAAATGGCATAGGTTTTGCCTCAAGGTTTTGGATGCACGAGAAGAATTCCCTCTCAGTACAAGGCTTTGGCTAGCAAGGTTGTTTGAAGCAAACACAAGTATGAACCGGTACAACAAAACTTACATAAGAACATATTGCAAGCATTATAAGACTCTACACTTGTCTTCCTTGTTGTTCAAACACTTCACCGAGAAAATATCTAGACTTTTAGAGAGACCAATCATGCAAACCAAATTTCAACAAGCTCTATGGTAGTTCTTAATTAATAGGTGCAAAGTACATGATGCAAGAGCTTAAACATGATCTATTGAACAAAACAATTGCCAAGTATCAAATTATTCAAGACCATATACCAATTACCACATGAAGCATTTTCTGTTTCCAACCAAATAACAATGAACGAAGCAGTTTCAACCTTCGCCATGAACATTAAAAGTAACGCTAAGAACACCAGTGTTCATATGAACGAGCGGGGCGTGTCTCTCTCCCACACAAAGAATGCTAGGATCCGATTTTATTCAAACAAAAACAAAAATAAAAACATACGGACGCTCCAAGTAAAGCACATAAGATGTGACGGAATAAAAATATAGTTTCACTAGAGGTGACCTGATAAGTTGTTGATGAAGAAGGGGATGCCTTGGGCATCCCCAAGCTTAGATGCTTGAGTCTTCTTGAAATATGCAGGGATGAACCAGGGGGCATCCCCAAGCTTAGACTTTTCACTCTTCTTGATCATATTGTATCATCCTCCTCTCTTGATCCTTGAAAACTTCCTCCACACCAAACTTAAAACAAACTCATTAGAGGGTTAGTGCATAATCAAAAATTCACATATTCAGAGGTGAAATAATCATTCTTAACACTTCTGGACATTGCCCAAAGATACTGAAAGTTAATGGAACAAAGAAATCCATTCAACATAGCAAAAGAGGCAATGTGAAGTAAAAGGCAGAATCTATCAAAACAGAACAGTCTGTAAAGACGAATTTTTTAGCGGCACTTAACATGCTCAGATGAAGAAGCTCAAATTTAATGAAAGTTGCGTACATATCTGTGGATCACTCATGAATTTTCGCTGATTTTTATGAGTTACCTACAGAGAGACCTACTCAAATTTGTGACAGCAAGAAATCTGTTTCTGCGCAGTAATCCAAATCTAGTATCAACCTTACTATCAAAGACTTTACTTGGCACAACAATGCAATAAAATAAAGATAAGGAGAGGTTGCTACAGTAGTAACAACTTCCAAGACACAACAAAACAGTAGCAAAATAAAAACATGGGTTATCTCCCAAGAAGTGCTTTCTTTATAGCCATTAAGATGGGCTCAGCAATTTTGTGATGCTCACATAAGGATGAGAGTTGGAGCAAAGAGGGCATCAAAAAGCAAGTATGAAACAAATTTAAGCCTAACCCACTTCCTATGAAAAGGAATCTTGTTCACAAATAAACTCATGAAGAACAAAGTGACAAGCATAGGAAGATAAAACTCGAGTAACTTCAAGATTCTCAACATAAAGAGGGGAAACTTAGTATTATTAAGATGCATAAAACCATGTTTCCCTCTCTCATAATAACTTTCAGTAGCATCATTGATGAAATCCACAATATACCCATCACTTAAAACATTCTTATCATGGTTCATATGCATAAAAGTATCATTAATTTTGGCATAAGAAAAACTCTTCTCATTAATAGTAATTGGAACAGGATCATTATCAAAAATTTGAACATGGTAAACAAGTTGCATACTAAGGGAATGGTTTTTGGCAATCCCATCATAACTATTACAAGTTTCATAAGGATAATTATAACCTTTGTCATAGCATTCTTTATAATAATTGTCAAAGATTGGAGGCATAGTGTCATCATAAGAAATAGAATAGTTATCTTCCACAGTATGTTCATCTGTAATCATACCATCATTGTTACTAGAAGGAGATGTATCAAACATATAATCATCAGTAGCAAAAGGATTTTCAAACACCTCATCCCCAAGCTTAGAGCTTTCTATATCATTATGGGAAGAAGCATGGATAGTACTAATACTATGGCAATTATTAACATCATCATTTTCAGAATTAGTTTCCCAGAGATTTTCAATATCAAAAGTAGTGAGCTCTTTCAAATCATGATCACTAATGTAGGTAAAGGGCATAGGAAGATCATTGTACTCAGATTCATTATCATAATAATCATTAGGAGCAACATACTTACGGTTACCTATCGTTATCTCATACACGCGGGGATATGCCGTTACCTCTTTCTTTTTATTCCCTCTTCTTCTTCTTCTTCTTCGTTCCCTTCTTCTTCTTCTTCTTCTCCTTCTCCTCGTTCCCTTCTTTAGGAGGAAGAGGCTTGAAGGGAGGCTTCTCCACAGAACCTGATTTATTTCCAGAAACAATAGAAGAAACTTGGGAGGATTCCTCCTTTTCATTAATAAGTTTAAAACACACAGCGGTCCTATCATATTTTGGCAAAGTTGATACGTCCAAAACGTATCCACTTTCCCGAACACTTTTGCTATTGTTTTGCCACTAATTTGTGTATTTTGGATGCAACTAACACGGACTAACGCTGTTTTCAGCAGAACTGTTACGGTGTCTCGTTTTTGTGCGAGAAATCCAACTTTCGGGAAAAACCTCGGGATTTTGACAGAAGGCCCTATTTTCCCAGAAAACTCACGGAGCCAGAAGGGCAAGTCAGGTGGAGGCCCGAGGGCCCCACACCCTAGGGCGGCGCGGCCCAGGAGGGGGGCGCGCGGCCCTAGCGTGTGGCCCCCTCGGCAGGCCTCCGACGCCCTCCTTCGGACTACTTATCGCCCTCGACCTAAAAACGCACGGAGAGAAGTCGAAGTCGCCATAAACCCTCCAGAACGCCGCCACATCGCGAAACTCCGTCTCGGGAGCCGAAGTCTCCGTTCGGCACTCCGTCGGGACGGGGAATTGGAGGAGATCATCGCCGCCATCACCACCGACGCCTCTACATCAACCAGCCATGTTTCCCCCATCCATGTGTGAGTAATTCCCCCGCTGTAGGCCGAAGGGGATGGTAGGGATTGGATGATATTGGTCATGTAATAGTGTAAGATTGTTAGGGCATAGTGCCTAGTGTCCGTAATTGGTACTTTGATGATATTGTTGCAACTTGTTATGCTTAATGCTTGTCACTAGGGCCCGAGTGCCATGATCTCAGATCTGAACAAGTTATTGTTTCATCATGATATTCATTGTTTATGATCTTACCTGCAAGTTGTATACACATGTCGCTGTCCGGAACCAATGGCCCGAAGTGACAGAAATCGGGACAACCGGAGGGGATGGTAGTGATGTGAGGATCACATGTGTTCACGGAGTGTTAATGCTTTGCTCCGGTACTCTATTAAAAGGAGTACCTTAATATCCGATAGATTCCCTTGAGGCCCGGCTGCCACCGGCTGGTAGGACAAAAGATGTTGTGCAAGTTTCTCATTGCGAGCACGTACGACTATAATTGGAACACATGCCTATTGATTGCTTAGTACTTAGATACCGTTTTATTATCTGCAAATGCCCCTGCTTGACTGTTACATGAGTTTCTCTCATCCATGCAACGCCCGTTATCCGTCCCCGTGCCTACAGTATTTTAATCCTGCTATTTACTATAATCACTACTGCTGTCTTTGTTACTCTGCTGCTGTTATTTCGCTCATCGCTACTTGCTATAAAGCTGTTACTACTAATAAACTCTTGCGAGCAAGTACTGTTTCCAGTGCGGCTGAATTGACAACTCCGTTGTTAAGGCTTTCAAGTATTCTTTGTCTCCCCTTGTGTCGAATCAATAAATTGGGTTTTACTACCCGCGAAGACTGCTGCGATCCCCTATACTTGTGGGTCATCAAAAGTGTCATCTTCTAAAATATTCTGTATGTAAATATTTGTATGGCAATTATTAATGCAATAAGAAAGACACCCATGCAGGACACTATCAATATCAAGATCACTCATATGTAATAAAGAAATTTTTCTTGATAACTCTTCACACCCCAAAAATAAAGTAAGTTCATCATGCTGATTAGGAAGGATTTCATCATCACAATACAAATTTGCAGCACTCATGGGGTTCGAATTATCATTGGAGGAGTATTGAAAATTAAAATGACCCACTCTATGGCAAAGTTCACAAATAAAAGGATAGAGGGCACAAACTTTTTCACCAAGATCATCTAGAGCCCTAAACCACTTTCTAGTCTTTTCATCCTATGATGGATACAATATTCATCTTCGATTTGATTAATTCCACAAGGTATATGCATTCCACAAAAATTAACATGCTTATAAGAAATAGTATTTTCAGAAGTTTGGGCATGTTTATTGCAATCATTAACAACAATTTCATTTTCCATGCAAGTGTCTTTGAAAGGTTCATGATACATGTACCAATTTTCCTGAGGAACATTAATATGAGAAGCAAAGGCTCTATAGCAATCGACCATAATTTGAGGATCAAGACCATATTTAGCACTAAGCTCTTGAAAATCAACAGTTTCAATGAAAGACTTAATGCATTCATATTCATAGTTTATACCTGATTCTTTACCTTTGTCGTTCTCCCAATCTTCAGCGTTCTCCTGAATCCGATCAAGAAGGTCCCATTTAAACTCTTCTTTATTGCGCGTGAATGATCCAGAACAAGTAGTATACAGCAAGGTTTTGTCTTGAAAAGAAAGTCTTGCATAGAAATTATCAATGATGATATTACCAGGAAGCTCATGATGGGGCATTTGAGCATTAAAGACTTCAATCTCCCCCATGCTTGGGCAATACTCTCTCCATCATGAGGCCAGAAATTATATATGCGGTTTCGGTCTTTGTGAATTTCACTTGGAGGATAGAATTTAGAATAAAATAGAGGCATAATATCCTTCCAATCAAGAGAATGCCTATTCTTCAGCAATTTATACCAATGCGTCGATTCACCAGACAACAACATAGAGAATAATTTCTTCCTAACTTCATCCATTGAAATACCTGCACACTTGAATAACCCGCATAATTCATGTAAAAACAATAAATGATCTCTAGGATGGACAGTTCCATCCCCTTCATAGCAGTTATCCACAACACGTTCAATAATTTTCATAGGTATTTTATATGGAATACTTTCAACAGGTGGATTTAAAATATCGCAAGCATCATTAGAGTTATCGCAGATGGGAGATAAAGTATTATCAGAGCAAATTTTCTCCCCTAAAGATGGGAAGCTAAAAAGATCATAAGAACTAGCTTCCCCAAGATTAGACTTTTCCATAGTATTAGCAGTAATTGCATTCATACTAATAACATTGCTACTATCATGCAGATAAGGTTCCATAGGTTTTTTAATTTTCGCATCAAACCATTCATGTCTTAGCTCAGGAAAAAGATTTAAAAGCTCACTAAATTTGTTGTTTTCCATTATGCCTAACTAGTGAAAATAAAAACAAGAAACAAAAAGATATAATTGCAGAATCTAAAGGAAATAGCTTCGAGCACTCACACATCGGCAACAGTGCTAGGAAATAGCTTAGTAGTCGGAGGATGTGAATACCTTTTACCTTACCTCCCCGGCAACGGCGCCAGAAAATAGCTTGATGCCTACGCACGCTTCTATTCCTGTAGACGGTGTTGGGCCTCCAAGAGCGAGAGGTTTGTAGAACGAGCATCAAGTTTCCCTTAAGTGAATCACCCAAGGTTTATCGAACTCGGGGAGGTAGAGGTCAAAGATATCCCTCTCAAGCAACCCCGCAATTACGATACAAGAAGTCTCTTGTGTCCCCAACACACCTAATACACTTGTCAGATGTATAGGTGCACTAGTTCGGCGAAGAGATAGTAAGATGCAAGTGATATGGATGAATATGAGTGGTAATAACAATCTGAAATAAATATGGCAGCAAGTAAACATGCAGTAGAACAGTAAATAAAATGTGATTCGATATTTGGAAACAAGGCCTAGGGATCATACTTTCACTAGTGGACACTCTCAACAATGATCACATAAATAAGTAACTTCTCTTCACTTGTGCTACTTTCTCACACTCTCTTGTTGGATAACAAACACCATTCATTGTGTAGGGCTACAAAAGCACACCTCTAGCCAAAGTAAACAAGCTCCACAACGTCCGGAGTTCATATTAAAGTAACCTCTAGAGTGCATAATAGACCACATTGTAATTTAGACCGAGTACTAACATAGCATACACACTGTCAACAATAGCTATGAAAGGGGGAATAGATCACATCAATACTATCATAGTAATAGTTAACTTCATAATCTACAAGAGATTACAATCATAACCTACGCCAAGTACTACATGATGCACACACTGTCAACATTACATCATGGAGGAGGAATAGACTACTTTAATAACATCACTAGATGTCAACACCCGGATTTTTAAGTCCAGATGCCTATTATGTCATTCATCGCAATCCCAAGAATATTGTTGTTGCGAGGCATAATAGTCGAATATCATAGTCATCATTCATTACAAACCATATTGTCTTACAACTTGAATCACATGATCCATATTACACAAATAGTTGATCTATTGATCAACGAACAAACACAAGTTCATAGCGGAAGCGTAAAGATAAATGGACTCTCTACTCCACAGGCCAACGCTTGATGTTGGAAGACTCCTAGTTGTCGTAGGCGTCCTGCTGATCATCTCCTTGGTAGTTCTGTTCATCTTCATACTCTGGCCATTTGAATAGCCAGGGACAAAGCCGTGAGTACTTTAAGTACTCGCAACTAATACTAGTGTAAGTGCTAACAATTCTAGTAAGGGGGTGCTAAGCTCTAGTTTATTTGCATAAAGCCAATTTTAGTTCACAAGTATTTGAGAAAAGACTTATTCAAGTGCTAACTAACTCAAGTGGGAACATTAGTGTCATTCCCACCATTCAAGTGGTGATTCAACAACAAGTCACCATTCACCAATCACTTCATATTTTCAAGAATCTGACACCGGAAACTGTATGGCCTTTCCAATCGTCCGTAGCCGTGGACGCGGCTATTCGAATAGGTTTACACTCTGCAGAGGTTGCACACTTGTGCCACAACATTTGATTTCATCCGTCGGGATAACCCCGAATCATCGTAACACAGTACGTGGATCATCAACCATAACCTTTCAATTACAAACCCTAGTATGAGCACCTCTCCCTATGAGCTTGGCCTCCCAGTGAAGACCAACTGTCAACCTGGGAACTGCACAGGGCTTGGCCGTACAATTCACCTCAATTCACATCATTTCTCAACAACGGAGCCAGCCTCGGCATAACCCCTATGATGTGTGTTCAGAGGGAACCCATACTAAGATGCGTAAATTTCCAGTTAAGCCCTACCCATAATCAGGTATTGTGGGGGTACTCAAAATTGGAAAGGTATCGCATTCAAAGCAATATCAGTTTTAATCAAAAATCACCATCTTCTCTTGGTCATATTCACCTTCAAAAATCATTCAATGGAATGACTCATCATTCCAAGGTTTCAAATTCAATTCAAATCACATGTTCCCATCTAGAGTAGTCAAGTTTTAGTATTTAGCACTAGCACTAATCATGAGGGGTGCTATCTTGCTTGGCTAGCTTGAGACTAACTTTGCTACTCTAGTAATCTTCTTGACTTAGACCAAAGTTAACTATAAAAGTAACTCTTTAAATAAACAAGTAAAAACTTGTAAGGTAAAAACTTGGGATAGGCTTGTGGTAAGAAAGGTAAGAATCATGGTGCCTTGCCCCAAAGGGCTTTGCACTTTGCAAGGATATTAGCTTGCCTTGGTAGTTCTCAAGGTGCTCCTCTTCCTCCTCTTGGTAGAATCCTTCCTCCTCCTGGTATTCTCCGGTGCTAGCATCTAAATTCGAATACGAGGTATAATCACTCAAAAAGTTCAAGAGCTATACTAAGCACATCATCACTTCACACAAACTATTCTAAGCACACACTTAATACCATTAGGTGCATTGGTTTTCTTTCCTTAGGAAAAATAATTTCCTCTCATTACATATGTAAATGATAGTTTCCATTTAGTTCTTGAGGAAAATAATTTCCTCTCATTGAATCTTCTTAAGATTTAACTTCCTCAACAATCATGCATGAAATCATGTTGACTTAAGTCAACCATTCATCATCATCATTTGAGAAAAGGGATTTCTATTTTCGTGCCCTCAGGTCCTTAGTTGTACTCAGTTTTCCCCAGCTCCTTAGTTTTTCCTCAGTTTTCCCCAAGCCCTTGTCTGAACCGCAGAAGGAGCTCGGACGGAAGGAATCCGTTAAGTTGACCGTTCCGTGCCGACGAGTGGGGTCGTGTCGTTTGTGGGGTCGCGTCGTGTGGGACCGCGTCGTGTGGGGCTGGTAGGAAGGGACCGCGTGGGACAGGACGAGGCCGTGTTTGTGTGGCCGTAGCGTGTGGGGCCGTAGCGTGTGGAGCCGTGTGGGTCCGGGACGGGGGCACGAGTGGTTTCGTCTCTTTCGCCCGGATTAGCAGTTTTCAATGTACCTTTTTCCTCTCTATCGCTCGATCTCATTCATATTTGATAGCCCAAATTGGTAGCAAATCTAGAGCAGCTTCTCCTTCTGTTTTTTAACGCCATTCATTTCTTTATGCCTTCGTTTTTACCCAATCAGGTAGGAAATCTAGGGCACAAATCCAGAGAAAAAATATAGGATAAGCTGCATACAGCAACCAACATAGCATAGATATATTCAGGACAGATCCAAAAGTAGTACCGATAGATCCAACATAAGCTACATTTTACATGAAATTAAGCTGCTCTACAGATAGAGCAAGTCACATACGGAGAGTGCGAGTAGGGCACGTTCAACGCCTCCGGGTAGCGCGTGTGACTCGCTTGGAGGTTGCGCGAGTGAATCCCAAGTGCTTTGTGTTTGGCCATGTACGCATGCACGTTCACGGTCCTTCCAACTCTAGCGCCACATCCGCCAATGGATTCAGCATGGTTCACCAGGGAGTTGAAGTCGGTGGCGCGGAGCTTCCTGTTGCGTAAGGGGCACTTGTAAATGCCTCGAGCAAAAGGGCCATCGTAATGGCCGGACTGCAGCCTCCCGAGGACGTGACGAGTCTTGGTGTGGAAGGACTCGTCGTCGCTCGTCGACGTCGCTGCTTCTGCAACTCGTCACGTAGCACCAAAGATCGTGCAAAAAACACGGAGTCAATTGCAACGATGATGGAACAGAGAGTGAACAAAAAATCATGCATGATAATATGGGCTCGAAAAAAGAGGTAGCCTCGGTTACATTGGACACACTTATATCCAGGATTTGAGTCGAGCAAACCAAAGATCATGCACAACAAATTTGTACACACCAATTGTTTACCGACCAAACCACCGAATCAATTTATGCCCAAATATTCATCATCATCGGCACAAATCTTAAACAAAAGCAAATCACAAACACTAATAACGCAAGATCTAACACAAAAGGATCGAACTAGGAACGGACGAACAAGTAATAACGCAAGATCTAACAAAAAAGGATTGAACTAGGAACGGACGAACCGTAATAACGGTAGATCTAACACAAAATGATTGAAATGAGATAAGAACAAGGGAACAAAGGGTTACCTCCGGCTCGTTGTCGACGATGGTGGTGTCGTAGGGGTTCTCCGGCGCGTCGTACCGCACCGGTTCGTACGGGTCCCAATCGACGGGGGATCGGACGGTGGCGGCGGCCGATGCGCCGGCTGCTACGTTGGAAGCAGCGACGGGGGCCCGGACGGGGGCGGCGGCCGATGCGCCGGCTGCTACGTTGGAAGCAGCGACGAGGGCCTGGACGGGGCGGCGGCCGATGCGCCGGCTGCTACGATGGAAGCAGCGACGAGGGGCCCGGACGGGGGCGGCGGCCGATGTGCCGACAATGGGCATCTCATTCTTCTCCATCGCCGGCGGTTTTCTTCGGGGTTTTTCTTCGGTTGTGGAGAAGATGATGGGACAGGAGAGGCGGTTACGGTGGAGCCGGTGAGAACGTGCGTCGAGGGAGAGAAAGAGGGGCTCTATACGGACGAAGGTGGCGTGTACCGCAACACGCGTCCGCTATGCACGGCAACACGCGTCCGCTATGCACGGCTGCAGCGTGCACCGCTACCCGAGTCTAACCCCGGGACGTTTGGTGTACTCAGTTATAACCTCGGGCCTTATACGGAAATTTTATCCGTACTCGGTTTTCCCCTCGAGAACTTAGACTGACAAGTGCAATATACTCAGTTTTACCCTCAAGTAGCTGGTCAACAGAGAGTCAACAAATGAGATTAACATAGCTAATTGAGTCATTTCATGCGCAAAAAAATCCAAAAAAAAAAACATAGTGGCAACTACTCATGGAGTCTTCCTACGCAACCTGCCACCTAGAAAACCTTAACAAACATATATAAATCAAGTTTTACCACAAGTTGCCACTTCTCAGAATCACTAGTGTAGCTATGAAGATGCATGGTTTTCCACCCAAACCCCTTTGCAAAACATCTTTCCCAAAACATAGTTTGTCTAAATGAGGCCATAATTGTCACACTCATGTATATTTGAATTGCAAATAATTTGATGTAGCCCAATATGAATTATATTGTACAAAACACACATTTTTCATTTTGTAATTCTTTTGTTTGAATCCCTTAGTCTATTTACTATTTATGTGCCCTTGGATTCTTAGTACTACACAGTTTTGCCCTCAAGTACTCGTCACAAATGCTCCGAGAAGCCCAAACTTATCCTGATTGGTTGAGCCGTTGTCACACGGATCGACTCCACGAACCGTTGATCCACCGATCTAACGGGCGGTATACCCCTATCCGTCTCTTCGTGGCAACCTCTCTCTCTCTCTCTCTCTTCGTGGCCACCCATCTCTCTCTCTCTCTCTGTCGGTGGAGAATGCAATGACGAGTTTGCCACTTAATATATAGTATTGGTACAAACATGAGGCATACATATTTGCGGATTTCGGTGATTGCATTATTTATCAGCCCTCTAACAATTATCAACTATCTTGAGCTGTCCCTTTCTTTTAGGGAATATAGTTTGGGATATAGTATTGGTATTTTGAAACGGCCTAAAAGTGGTATAATTTTGTTATAAACATGAGGCATACATTTTTGCGGATTTCGGCGATTGCATTATTTGTCACCCCTCTAACAATTATCAACTATCTTTAGCTGTCCTTTTCTTTTAGGGAATATAGTTTGGGATATGGTATTGGTATTTTGGAAAGGCCTAAAAGTGGTATAATTTTGGTATAAACATGAGGCATACATTTTTGCGGATTTCGGCGATTGCATTATTTGTCACCCCTCTAACAATTATCAACTATCTTTAGCTGTCCTTTTCTTTTAGGGAATATAGTTTGGAATATGGTATTGGTATTTTGGAAAGGCCTAAAAGTGGTATAATTTTGGTATAAACATGAGGCATACATTTTTGCGGATTTCGGCGATTGCATTATTTTTCACCCCTCTAACAATTATCAACTATCTTTAGCTGTCCTTTTCTTTTAGGGAATATAGTTTGGGATATGGTATTGGTATTTTGGAAAGGCCTAAAAGTGGTATAATTTTGGTATAAACATGAGGCATACATATTTGCGGATTTCGGGGATTGCATTATTTGTCACCCCTCTAACAATTATCAACTATCTTGAGCTGTCCTTTTCTTTTAGGGAATATAGTTTGGGATATAGTATTGGTATTTTGAAACGGCCTAAAAGTGGTATAATTTTGTTATAAACATGAGGCATACATTTTTGCGAATTTCGGCGATTGCATTATTTGTCACCCCTCTAACAATTATCAACTATCTTTAGCTGTCCTTTTCTTTTAGGGAATATAATTTGGTAATTTCGGTGAATGCACACACTAACTTTGAAAACAACTACAAGTACATGTAACTCGAATAATGGATTTGTAACTAGGTATCCCTTGTAACAACTTCTAGCGCCCGGTGAGCAATGATAAGAATCCGATCGTAATTATACAACAAAAAAAACAACCAGCCATCGGATTAGCTTGCTTCTTCAACTCGATCAGCTGCCTTAATCGCTTGTTCATTTTCTTCAGTTCTCCCTTCACTTCCACCGAGTTCCGCATTGGGAGCATTAGGCATAATCGGAAGGTCCCTAATCGGAACGGCTCCTCTCTCCGCCGCATTCTCTACAGACAAGTCCCCCCTCCCAAATTGCGCCCCCAATAGCGCCAATTGATTCCCTGCAACCGAAGCCTCCGAACGTACACATCGATCCACTCGAAATGCCCGCATTTCTTCAAGATCCGAAAACAACAACGTGAACCCTAAATCCCAAATTCGAGGGAATAACAAGAAAATCGAGAGAAAACAGAGAAATTGGAGCGAGATCTAACCTTATCCCCCTCTCTATATGGCAAGCTCTCGCATGCAACGAACTCACGTCCACGGTTGCCGTTCTCGTCCGTCTTACGGATCGACCGCTCGCGAGGCTCTCGGCGTGGGCGGTCGGGGCATCTTGTCAAAGGCACGGGTCCATACTGCGGCCATGAAGAACGGGAGGTCGAAGAGAAACTAGACATCACCCGCGTGCCGGAGAAGGGCTGCCGCTGGCGGAGAAGAAGAACAATGGGGCGCGGAGAAAGAAAGGGGAAGCAATGGCACGGGCGCGGGCGCGGGGCTAGCTCGGGCTCCCATTTTGCAACGGTCACCTGGGTAAGCTGTGGGTCCGGCGCGCTCACGTGGACAAGTTGTGGGTCCCACGATGATCTGGATAAGTGGAGACGTGTCCACTGCGGGGCACCAACAGCGGCCCCACTTGCCAGCACCAACCAACGTCAACTAAACGGGATTCCTTCCGTCCGAGCTCTTTCTGCGGGTTATAGACAAGAAGTTGGGGAAAACTGAGGAAAAACTAAGGAGCTGGGGAAAACTGAGTACAACTAAGGACCCGAGGGCACGAAAATAGAAATCCCTTGAGAAAATGATTTAAATGAGGTAGAATACCTCATACTATTTAACAATTCTAAATATGATTTAAAATCACCAAGTATTTCATGTGAGAGTATTTGACCAGGGGTCCAAACTTCATATGAAAGTACTTGGGACAAGATTTAAATGAAGTGAAACACTTCATATGATTTGCATAATAGTTTTGGACAATATCACTAAAATAAACTAGCCATATGGTCCATATTTAAACTAGGGCATGATCATTCAAAGTGACCACACCATATTTTTTCAGAAACAATTAGTGTAAGTTAAAAGTGAGCTATTTGAGTTGGAATTAACTAAATATCACTTTTGGTTGATTTTTAAGATTTATTTGAATGTGCAAAAGTCTCTGATTTAATCTTTTTATTACATTAATTCTACAACAGATCTCACAGTGAGACCAGTGGCAAGTTGTAGATCTTTTCAGTAGCTTTCCAACAACATCAAATTTGCTAAATTTGGCCAAGCCAAACAGATTCTATTGAATTTCAAAGTCAGGGCCAATATTGAAATTTAAATGGATTTGGAAATTCATATTTGAATTAAAAAGGCCGGCGGGAAACGAAGTTGGGCCGAAACAATTCTAAACAGAGAAAACCAGCCCAGCAGTGCACCTCGTGCGAGTGGGCCGTCTGACGAGGCAGGGGCCACCTGTCAGTCTCTATTCAAAACCCGAATCGGTACGGGGGCTAACAGACGTTGGATTAGATCAAGATCAGACGGACGAGCGACGTCGTCTTCTCCGACGAGATCGAGCTACTGGCGCGGCGAGCCTAGGGGGTCGGAGGGCTACCCAGAGCTCTGGCGGTCGGCGGCGAGGTTCAGGGCGACGTTGTTGATGACGGTGAAGCAGCCTGTAGCAGTGGCGGAGCTTGGGGCGGCCTGGATCGACGGTGATTTTCTCCAGGCTTCCGCGGCTCCGAGCTTGCGATTGCGGCGACTCCGGCGGCGATTGGTTTGGCTAAAGGTGCGAGGAGAAGCGGTGAAGGGTGGGGAGTGGAATGGTGTGCTCAATGGCGTCTAGGGAACGCTCTATTTATAGAGGCGTGGAGGTGCTGCGGGGCAGTGTTGCGGTCGACAATGGCGCGGCGGTTCCGGCGAGCTAGCGAGCTAGAGGATGGCGGCATACTGTGCAGAGCATCGTGGCAGTCCTCTGGGCGGCGACAGCTTGGTCGGGCGGCGTCTGATGCAGTCGCGTTGTTTCCGTGTCTGCCATGGCTGCTGCGGGGTTTCTTCCTCGTCTCCGGCGGCGGCGGGCACGGGTTGCTGTCGTGGGCGTGTCTGGCGCATCCGCGGTGGCGCAGCGATGCTCAACCTGCTCACAGGGGCTCCAGGGCGTGCGTAGGCTGGCGGGACGGCGCGTGGCCAGTGACGCCCGCGGTGCGCACGTGTGCGATGCCAGCGACATCCTGGCAAGATCTTGGCGCGCGAAAATCCGGCGATGGTCGGCGTTGCTCGAGGCAGTGGCGTTGCTAGGCTTGGCTAGGAAGGTGAGGTGGTGAGCTTGGGCACCAGGGCCATTGTGAGGGAGAAAGGAGAGAAGAGGAGGTGCGGCATGGTTGAGACATGGCCGGCATGGCCATGTTCTTGCCTCCTTAGGGTTTCTCCTAGGGTTCCTATGCAAGCAAGAGAGAGAGAGGGAACCAGGGGACAGGTTAGAGTGAATTGGGGCAGTAGGTTTGGGTAGATCACTATTTGAAATAGTGTTTGAATTTATTCCATATTGGCAAATTGCAAATTTTGCCCAAATTTGGTTGAGTTCAAAAGGTTCCAAAATTTGAAAGTGGTGAGTTTGGTTAAGTTGTAAAAGACCAGAGACAACCATGTGTGTTGGTGGAATTTTAAAAAT
Organism: Lolium rigidum; assembly: GCF_022539505.1. Lineage (NCBI taxonomy): Eukaryota > Viridiplantae > Streptophyta > Magnoliopsida > Poales > Poaceae > Lolium > Lolium rigidum. The sequence goes on from NC_061508.1 coordinate 192,307,092, forward strand.
CAAAGTAATGCAAAATTGCACAAAGTGAGATTGTTGCATATGTTAAAAAGTCTCAACTTTACATGAGCATAGTTTTTGATCCAAGATGATTTTGGCATGGTGGTCTTTACCAAAGTTGTTCACCTTGATGTGATCTTGGATGACATGCAAAGAATTGGGAAAGTTTAGTTTGAAAAACTTGAAATGCAGGGGCTCAAAGTAGTGACCAGAATGTAAATGGCAGATCTGACCATTATCCCATGTGATCACAATTTGAGTTTGAATTTGATTTGATTAGGGTTTCTTTGATTCCAAAAGTTGTAATAAGTGTTTAATAACATAATACAACTAATGGTGAAGATCAAAATGGTCTAGGGTAAAGATTTGCAAAATGGCATAAACCATATGTGAGGGTTTTAGGGTTTTCTTATTTGATTTCTTTCTCTTTTATTTTATTTGGTTGGTGATCTTCATTTGATCACATTAGGGTTTTAGGGTTTATCACATAAGCACAATCACAATCATCATGGCATATCACTCAAATGCACAAGTCCTATGCATAGCACTATATGAAAGAAAAAGTTTTTGTTGGTTCTGAATTTTGGATCTCTGGAATTCTTCTTCTTCTTCTTATTGAAATTTGGGATGTTACAAACCCTTCCCCTTACAAAAGATCTCGTCCCGAGATCTAAAAGAACTTTAGGTACTAAAGAGATATGGGTACTCCTTCTTCATGAAGTCTTCGCGTTCCCACGTGGCTTCATCTTCAGTATGGTTGCTCCACTGAATCTTCAGAAACTTGATGCTTCGGGTGCGGGTGGTTCGGTAAGCTTCCTCCAGTATGCGAATCGGCACTTCGCGATACGTCAAGTCCTGGTTGATGTCCACCGATCGGTGATCGATGTTCTTGAACACTTCGGTCTTCTCGGGGACTTCAAGGCACTTCCTGAGGAGTGATATGTGAAACACGTCGTGCACAGCCGACATTTCTTCCGGTAGCTCCAGTTGATAAGATACTTCACCTCGGTGCGACTCAGAACTTTGAAGGGTCTGACATATCGGGGTGCGATCTTTCCTTTCAGCTGGAATCTCTGCATTCCTTTCAGGGGGATACCTTGAGATAGACGAAGTCTCCGATCTCGAAGGTCATCTCTCGGCGTCTCTTGTCGGCGTAGCTCTTCTGTCTTGATTGCACCGTCTTGAGGTACTCTCGGATCTTGTGTACTTTCTCTTCGGCTTCACGAAGTACATCCGGTCCAAAGACTTGGCTTTCTCCGACTTCCGACCAATTCAGAGGGGTACGGCATTTCCTTTCGTACAAGGCTTCAAAAGGGGCCATCTGTAAGCTGGCTTGGTAGCTGTTGTTGTAAGAGAATTCTGCGTAAGGCAAGCAGTCTTCCCATTTGGATCCATATTCCAATACACATGCTCTCAACATGTCCTCCAGTATCTGGTTGACTCTTTCCGTCTGTCCATCGGTCTGCGGGTGATATGCGGTGCTGAAATTCAGACGGGTTCCTAGTCCTTCATGCACTTTCTGCCAGAATGTTGAGGTGAATTGTGATCCTCTATCTGACACTATCGACTTTGGGGTTCCGTGCAGGGCGACTATTCTGGAGATGTACAGTTCAGCTAACTTTGGGCCTTGGTATGTGGTCTTGACGGCGATGAAATGAGCTACCTTGGTCAGTCTATCGACAACTACCCATATCGAATCATTGCCTTTGCTGGAATTGGGCAAACCTGTGATAAAGTCCATTCCTACCGAGTCCCACTTCCATTCTGGAATCTGCAATGGCTGCAGAAATCCTGCGGGTCGCTGATGTTCCGCCTTGACTCGCTGACAGATGTCACACTTGGCGATGTAGCTTCCGATTTCTCTCTTGATTCCATGCCACCAAAATTGCTCCTTCAAGTCTTGATAGATCTTGGTACCTCCGGGGTGGATTGAGTAAAGGGTGTCATGGGCTTCCTTCAGGATGACTTGCTTCAGTTCAGAATCTGCTGGCACACATAGGCGTCCTTTGTACCAAAGAACTCCGGCTTCATCTACGGTAAATCCTGGTGCTTTCCCTGCAGCTATCTCGTTTCTTGATTCCGTCGATGCTAGCGTTTCCTTTCGGGCTTCCTTGATCCGGCTGATCAAGGTGGGTTGAAGCTCGATGCCGGCTAGGAATCCTTCACTAACTAGTTCAAGTCTAAACTGTTCAAACTCTTGAAACGAGGGCTGGGTTGCTCGATTGCGATCATGGAGTTCAACTGACACGGCAGTCGACTCAAAGCATCCGCTACCACATTGGCCTTGCCGGGGTGGTAGTGAATCTCCATGTCGTAATCCTTGATCAATTCTATCCATCTGCGCTGCCTCATATTCAGCTCCTTCTGGGTGAAGATATATTTCAGGCTCTTGTGGTTGGAGTAGATCTCGCATCGATTACCCATGAGGTAATGACGCCAAACCTTCAAGGCTAGGACAACGGTTGCAAGCTCTAAGTCGTGGGTTGGATAATTCTGCTCATGTTGCTTCAGCTGTCGTGAAAGGTATGAAATCACTTTGCCTTCTTGCATCAAGACACATCCAAGACCGATCTTGGAAGCGTCGCAATAGACGTCAAAGGGCTTGGTGATGTCCGGCATGATCAGAATTGGGGCTGAGGTCAGTATACTCTTGAGTTGTTGGAAACTCTCTTCACATTTGTCAGTCCACTCAAATTTCTTGTCCTTCTTCAACAGTTGGGTCATTGGTCGAGCGATGCTCGAAAAGCCTTCTACAAAATATCCCGCTAATCCAAGAAAAGCGCGGACCTCGGTTTGGGTGGTTGGGGCTTGCCATTCTGTAACAGTTTTAATCTTGGCGGGATCTACGGCAATTCCTCCTGCAGACAAGATATGTCCCAGGAATCCTACTTCCTTCAGCCAAAACTCACATTTGCTGAACTTGGCATACAACTGGTGGCGTCTAAGGGTTTCTAGGACAGTCTCCAAATGTTGTTCATGTTCCTCTTCGGACTTGGAGTAGATAAGGATGTCGTCGATGAAGACAATGACAAACTTGTACAAAAAGTTCATGAAAATCTTATTCATGAGGTTCATGAAATAAGCTGGGGCATTGGTTAATCCAAACGACATGACGTTGTACTCATACAACCCATATCTGGTGGTAAAGACAGTCTTGGGGATATCGGTGGCGCGAATCTTCAGCTGATGATAACCAGTCCTAAGATCTATCTTTGAGAACACTTTGGCACCGGTCAGCTGATCGAACAGGTCTTCTATCTTGGGTAGGGGGTATTTGTTCTTGATGGTGACATCGTTAAGCTTTCGGTAGTCCGTACATAAACGAGTGGCACCATCCTTCTTGTCCACAAATAAAACTGGTGATCTCCAGGGTGATGCACTAGGTCGAATCAAACCCTTGGCTAACATGTCATCAATTTGCTTCTTCAGCTCCACGAGCTCTGTTGGGTTCATACTATAGGCTCTTTGGGCGATAGGTCCAGTTCCGGGGATTAACTCGATGATGAACTCGATATCCCGATCCGGGGGCATACCGGGTAGATCATCCGGAAACACATCAGGGTATCGACAAATGACCCTGATTTGATCCAGAGTTGGCTTGGCTACACTTTGGTTGCAGGTAAATTTTCTGGGTAGTCTCTCGGATACATGTTCTACTATGATACCGGTGCTACTAGTCATGGTGATTGCTTTCTTGGCACAGTCAATCAGTCCATGGTGTCTTGACATCCAGTCCATTCCTAGTACGACTTCCAACCCTTTGGTTCCCAGAATAATCAGTTTGGCATAAAAATCTACTTCATGGATTATGATGGGTACATATTTGCAAAATTTTCTGGCTTTGGTGGTTGATCCGGGAATTTGAACTATCATAACATGCTTCAAACTGATAGGTTGGATTTTACTTGTGCATGCAAAGTCTTCAGTGACAAAAGAATGCGATGCTCCGGAATCAAACAACACTCTGGCAGGTACGAAGTTGACAGAAAACATACCCAGTACCACATCTGGTGCTTCCTGGGCTTCCTCGGTGTTCATGTGGAAGAGACGGCCGTTGCGGTTATTGGGGTTGTTGGGGGCGAACTTTCTGCCAGTGGAGACACGGCGTTGCTGCTGAGCAGGTGCAGCGGTATTGGCGGCAGTCTTGGCTAACCTCTTGGGGCACTCGTTGGAGTAGTGTCCCACCACTCCGCACTCATAGCAAGTGATGGTGGACTTGTCCTTGGGGGCGACGGGGATGGCGTTGCTCCCAGTCCTTGGAGCGGTGTTGGTGTTGTTGTTGTTGGTGTTGGGGGCTCTAGGCGGAGCGCGGTTGAAGTTGTTGTTGTTGTAGTTGCTGTTGTGGCCTCCTGGCCTGGAGTTTCCTCCACTCCGGTTCTGATAACCGGGGCGTGAAGTCTGCATCTGGGGCTTGTGGTTGTTTCTCGGAGTGAAACCTCCGCTTGAGCTGGGGCGATACTTTGGGGCGTTGCTGGGCCCACTCTGATGCATCATGCGGCGTTTGCGGTTCTCATTGGCTTGGTTCAACTTGCCTTCCATCTGGATGGGGGAGTCTACTAAGGCTTCAAGGTCGGCAAAGGGGATGTTGACGAGGACAGTCTGCATCTCACCATGCAGTCCGTTCAGGAATCTCTCCTGCCTCTTCTCGGTGGTGTCGGTCTCGTCGGGTGCGTACCTCGACAGTGTAAGGAACCTGTCGCTGTATTCTACCACCGTCATGCGTCCTTGCTTGAGTTCGCGGAACTCATCCCTCATCTTCTTGATAAGACCCGGGGGCACATGGTACTTGCTAAACTTGAGCTTGAAGTCTGCGCAAGTCATGACTTGACCTCCGTTCATGGCACGGGTGCTAGTCCACCAGGCGCGGGCTGGTCCGGCAAGGTAATGGGTTGCGAACAAGACCTTCTCGTTGGCTTCTGCTCCGGCTACTTCCAAGTTGTTCTCCATAGTCTGGAGCCAGTCGTCGGCGTCGAGGGGTTCTTCGGTCTTGCTAAACACCGGAGGGTTGGTGTTCTGGAAGTTCTTGAGCTTCGAACCGGGGTGGTCATGATTTTCATAGCCCTGGTTGGCAAGGTTTTGCAGTGCTGTGATGTTGGCTTGGCGTTCAGCTCTGTCAGTCTCCCTGTCGGCCATCATGGTTTGCAGCAGTTGCATCATGGCATCGTTGTTGTTGCGATTGGGACAGGCCATCTGAACATAGAGAAGATCATGAGATAAGAGGGAAGTGTCTATGGTTTATTTTGAGTAAGTTCAAAAATTTAAAACTTGAATACTTTTGATGACAAACACAAACATTCATTCAACATCACACATTACAAACTAACACTTCCCATGGTTTTAAGAACCATTCATCATGCTACGATACAAGGGACGGGATACAACTCACACCTACATAAGTGATCAAGTGCAAGTACTCCTCATCATCCACGTCGATCGGGATGAAGTCGTCGGGTCCTGCCTCCAGGAACTCGTAGTCCTCCTCCTCGGTGAACTCGTCCTCCTCAAAGTCGTCATCGTCGCTCAGGAAGTCTCCTCCTCCCTGAAGGTCGATACCTCCATCGTCTTCCTCCATCTCTCTCAGCTGATCCTCCTGGGCCTTGACAGTGGCCTCCAAAGATGCTATCTTGGCGCGAAGGCGCACAATAGTAGCGTCCTTCTTGGCACGCTGCAGGCGGAGCTTCTTGCGGTCCTTGGCGAGCATCTTGATGGCATCGGCATGAGTTGCCAATGCAAGGTGAGTCTGGTTGGCGTAAGCACGGGCGTTGTCCAGATCCTGCTGAGTGTGGTGATAGCGTGCAAGACACACGTCCGTTGGGAACCCCAAGAGGAAGGTGTGATGCGTACAGCAGCAAGTTTTCCCTCAGTAAGAAACCAAGGTTATCGAACCAGTAGGAGTCAAGGAACACGTGAAGGTTGTTGGTGGCGGAGTGTAGTGCGGCGCAACACCAGGGATTCCGGTGCCAACGTGGAACCCGCACAACACAATCAAAGTACTTTGCCCCAACGTAACGAGTGAGGTTGTCAATCTCACCGGCTTGCTGTAAACAAAGGATTAGATGTATAGTGTGGATGATGATGTTTGTTTGCGAAGAACAGTAAAGAACAAGTATTGCAGTAGATTGTATTTCAGATGTAAAGAATGGACCTGGGTCCACAGTTCACTAGTGGTGTCTCTCCCATAAGATAAATAGCATGTTGGGTGAACAAATTATAGTTGGGCAAGTGACAAATAAAGAAGGCATAACAATGCACATACATATATCATGATGAGTACTATGAGATTTAATCAGGACATTACGACAAAGTACATAGACCGCTATCCAGCATGCATCTATGCCTAAAAAGTCCACCTTCAGGTTACCATCCGAACCCCTTCCAGTATTAAGTTGCAAACAACAGACAATTGCATTAAGTATGGTGCATAATGTAATCAACACAAATATCCTTAGACAAAGCATCGATGTTTTATCCCTAGTGGCAACAACGACATCCACAACCTTAGAACTTTCTCATCATCGTCCCGCATTCAATGGAGGCATGAACCCACTATCGAGCATAAATACCCCCTCTTGGAGTTACAAGTATCAACTTGGCCGAGCCTCTACTAGCAACGGAGAGCATGCAAGAACATAAACAACATATATGATAGATTGATAATCAACTTGACATAGTATTCCATATTCATCGGATCCCAACAAACACAACATGTAGCATTACAAATAGATGATCTTGATCATGATAGGCAGCTCACAAGATCTAACATGATAGCACAAGGAGGAGAAGACAACCATCTAGCTACTGCTATGGACCCATAGTCCAGGGGTGAACTACTCACACATCGATCCGGAGGCGATCATGGCGATGAAGAGTCCTCCGGGAGATGATTCCCTCTCCGGCAGGGTGCCGGAGGCGATCTCCTGAATCCCCCGAGATGGGATTGGCGGCGGCGTCTCTGGAAGGTTTTCCGTATCATGGCTCTCGGTACTGGGGTTTTCGCGACGAAGGCTTTAAGTAGGCGGAAGGGCAGAGTCGGAGGGCTGACAGGGGGGGCCACACCATAGGGCGGCGCGGCCCCCCCTTGGCCGCGCGGCCCTATGGGGTCGGCGCTCCGTCGCCCCACTTCGTTTCCCTTTCGGTCTTCCGGAAGCTTCGTGGAAAAATAAGACCCTGGGCGTTGATTTCGTCCAATTCCGAGAATATTTCCTTTATAGGATTTCTGAAACCAAAAACAGCAGAAAACAAAGAATCGGCTCTTCGGCATCTCGTCAATAGGTTAGTGCCGGAAAATGCATAATAATGACATATAATGTGTATAAAACATATGAGTATCATCATAAAAGTAGCATGGAACATAAGAAATTATAGATACATTTGAGACGTATCATGTGGTACAGCATGAAATCCAGATGCTCAGCATGGTGCCTCAACTCAGGGTGAGACTGTAGCTCCATGGGTACTCCTGCGGCATCACGCCTCACAAGGTGAGCATAGCGAGACGCAAGTAGGCGCACCACGTTCTGTCCACAGAGACGCGCAAGTGCCTCCTGAAGGGCACGTGCGAGTCCGTCGAGCCAGTTGCTCTCGCGGAAGGAGAAGTGGATCCTCTCCGAGGTGGGAGGCTCCATCTTGCCCCTCAAGTCAGCGGTGATGATCCACTGCAACTCTCCTCCGGCCTGGTCGTCCACCTGGATCCCGTGGAACTCGGGGTGTGGGCGTCCAAGAAAGTCCGAGACGGCGTTGAGGTCGTGCTCGAAGATCAGACTCCCGCCGTTCCCAAGCTGGTAAAACTTGGCGTTGAGGGGTTCATTCGGCTCCATCTGAAAGCGAAATGGATGAGTAAGTTAGAGAGTGAACAAGTGTGGCAAAATTTTAAGTAGATTCAAACAAGAAGAGCATGATTCATCAATTTTTGAAAAGATCTCAAAGACAAGAGTGTGAATAGATTTTCATAAATATTCCCTTCATTTGATTTCAAAGTTAAGTTTTTCTGAACGTCCATTCTAACTAGGGTCTTCTAAGGTCAAACAATGGCTCTGATACCAACTTGTCAACACCCGGATTTTTAAGTCCAGATGCCTATTATGTCATTCATCGCAATCCCAGGAATATTGTTGTTGCGAGGCATAATAGTCGAATATCATAGTCATCATTCATTACAAACCATATTGTCTTACAACTTGAATCACATGATCCATATTACACAAATAGTTGATCTATTGATCAACGAACAAACACAAGTTCATAGCGGAAGCGTAAAGATAAATGGACTCTCTAGTCCACGAGGCCAACGCTTGACGTTGGAAGACTCCTAGTTGTCGTAGGCGTCCCGCTGATCATCTCCTTGGTAGTTCTCGTTCATCTTCATACTCTGGCCATTTGAATAGCCAGGGACAAAGCCGTGAGTACTTTAAGTACTCGCAACTAATACTAGTGTAAGTGCTAACAATTCTAGTAAGGGGGTGCTAAGCTCTAGTTTATTTGCATAAAGCCAATTTTAGTTCACAAGTATTTGAGAAAAGACTTATTCAAGTGCTAACTAACTCAAGTGGGAACATTAGTGTCATTCCCACCATTCAAGTGGTGATTCAACAACAAGTCACCATTCACCAATCACTTCATATTTTCAAGAATCTGACACCGGAAACTGTATGGCCTTTCCAATCGTCCGTAACCGTGGACGCGGCTATTCGAATAGGTTTACACTCTGCAGAGGTTGCACACTTGTGCCACAACATTTGATTTCATCCGTCGGGATAACCCTGAATCATCGTAACACAGTACGCGGATCATCAACCATAACCTTTCAATTACAAACCCTAGTATGAGCACCTCTCCCTATGAGCTTGGCCTCCCAGTGAAGACCAACTGTCAACCTGGGAACTGCACAGGGCTTGGCCGTACAATTCACCTCAATTCACATCATTTCTCAACAACGGAGGCAGCCTCGGCATAACCCCTATGACGTGTGTTCAGAGGGAACCCATACTAAGATGCGTAAATTTCCAGTTAAGCCCTACCCATAATCAGGTATTGTGGGGGTACTCAAAATTGGAAAGGTATCGCATTCAAACCAATATCAGTTTTAATCAAAAATCACCATCTTCTCTTGGTCATATTCACCTTCAAAAATCATTCAATGGAATGACTCATCATTCCAAGGTTTCAAATTCAATTCAAATCACATGTTCCCATCTAGAGTAGTCAAGTTTTAGTATTTAGCACTAGCACTAATCATGAGGGGTGCTATCTTGCTTGGCTAGCTTGAGACTAACTTTGCTACTCTAGTAATCTTCTTGACTTAGACCAAAGTTAACTATAAAAGTAACTCTTTAAATAAACAAGTAAAAACTTGTAAGGTAAAAAGTTGGGATAGGCTTGTGGTAAGAAAGGTAGGAATCATGGTGCCTTGCCCCAAAGGGCTTTGCACTTTGCAAGAATATTAGCTTGCCTTGGTAGTTCTCAATGTGCTCCTCTTCCTCCTCTTGGTAGAATCCTTCCTCCTCCTGGTATTCTCCGGTGCTACCGTCTAAATTCGAATACGAGGTATAATCACTCAAAAAGTTCAAGAGCTATACTAAGCACGTCATCACTTCACACAAACTATTCTAAGCACACACTTAATACCATTAGGTGCATTGGTTTTCTTTCCTTAGGAAAAATAATTTCCTCTCATTACATATGTAAATGATAGTTTCCATTTAGTTCTTGAGGAAAATAATTTCCTCTCATTGAATCTTCTTAAGATTTAACTTCCTCAACAATCATGCATGAAATCATGTTGACTTAAGTCAACCATTCATCATCATCATTTGAGAAAATGATTTAAATGAGGTAGAATACCTCATACTATTTAACAATTCTAAATATGATTTAAAATCACCAAGTATTTCATGTGAGAGTATTTGACCAGGGGTCCAAACTTCATATGAAAGTACTTGGGACAAGATTTAAATGAAGTGAAACACTTCATATGATTTGCATAATAGTTTTGGACAATATCACTTAAATAAACTAGCCATATGGTCCATATTTAAACTAGGGCATGATCATTCAAAGTTACCACACAATATTTTTGCAGAAACAATTAGTGTAAGTTAAAAGTGAGCTATTTGAGTTGGAATTAACTAAATACCACTTTTGGTTGATCTTTAAGATTTATTTGAATGTGCAAAAGTCCCTGACTTAATCTTTTTATCACATTAATTCTACAACAGATCTCACAGTGAGACCAGTGGCAAGTTGTAGATCTTTTCAGTAGCTTTCCAACAACATCAAATTTGCTAAATGTGGCCCAGCCAAACAGATTCTATTGAATTTCAAAGTAAGGGCCAGTAATGAAATTTAAATGGATTTGGAAATTCATATTTGAATTAAAAGGGCCGGCGGGAAACGAAGTTGGGCCGAAACAATTCCAAACAGAGAAAACCAGCCCAGCAGTGCACCTCGTGCGAGTGGGCCGTCTGACGAGGTGGGGGCCACCCGTCAGTCTCTATTCAAAACCCGAATCGGTACGGGGGCTAACATACGTTGGATTAGATCAAGATCGGACGGACGAGCGACGTCGTCTTCTCCGACGAGATCGAGCTACTGGCGCGGCGAGCCTAGGGGGTCGGAGGGCTAACCAGAACTCCGGCGGTCGGCGGCGAGGTTCAGGGCGACGTTGTTGATGACGGTGAAGCAGCCTGTAGCAGTGGCGGAGCTTGGGGCGGCCTGGATCGACGACGATTTTCTCCAGGCTTCCGCGGCTCTGAGCTTGCGATTGCGGCGACTCCGGCGGCGATTGGTTTGGCTAAAGGTGCAAGGAGAAGCGGTGAAGGGTGGGGAGTGGAATGGTGTGCTCAATGGCGTCCAGGGAACGCTCTATTTATAGAGGCGTGGAGGTGCTGCGGGGCAGTGTTGCGGTCGACAATGGCGCGGCGGTTCCGGCGAGCTAGCGAGCTAGAGGATGGCGGCATACTGTGCAGAGCATCGTGGCGGTCCTCTGGGCGGCGGCAGCTTGGTCGGGCGGCGTCTGATGCGGTCGCGTTGTTTCCGTGTCTGCCGTGGCTGCTGCGGGGTTTCTTCCTCGTCTCCGGCGGCGGCGGGCACGGGTTGCTGTCGTGGGCGTTTCTGGCGCATCTGCGGTGGCACGACGATGCTCAACCTGCTCACAGGGGGTCCAGGGCGTGCGTAGGCTGGCGGGACGGCGCGTGGCCAGTGACGCCCGCGGTGCGCGCCTGTGCGACGCCAGCGGCATCCTGGCAAGATCTTGGCACGCGAAAATCTGGCGATGGTCGGCGTTGCTCGAGGCAGTGGCGTTGCTAGGCTTGGCTAGGAAGGTGAGGTGGTGAGCTTGGGCACCAGGGCCATTGTGAGGGAGAAAGGAGAGAAGAGGAGGTGCGGCATGGTTGAGACATGGCCGGCATGGCCATGTTCTTGCCTCCTTAGGGTTTCTCCTAGGGTTCCTATGCAAGCAAGAGAGAGAGAGGGAACCAGGGGACAGGTTAGAGTGAAGTGGGGCAGTAGGTTTGGGTAGATCACTATTTGAAATAGTGTTTGAATTTATTCCATATTGGCAAATTGCAAATTTTGCCCAAATTTGGTTGAGTTCAAAAGGTTCCAAAATTTGAAAGTGGTGAGTTTGGTTAAGTTGTAAAAGACCAGAGACAACCATGTGTGTTGGTGGAATTTTAAAAATCAAAGTAATGCAAAATTGCACAAAGTGAGATTGTTGCATATGTTAAAAAGTCTCAACTTTACATGAGCATAGATTTTGATCCAAGATGATTTTGGCATGGTGGTCTTTACCAAAGTTGTTCACCTTGATGTGCTCTTGGATGAAATGCAAAGAATTGGGAAAGTTTAGTTTGAAAAACTTGAAATGCAGGGGCTCAAAGTAGTGACCAGAATGTAAATGGCAGATCTGACCATTATCCCATGTGATCACAATTTGAGTTTGAATTTGATTTGATTTGGGTTTCTTTGATTCCAAAAGTTGCAATAAGTGTTTAATAACATAATACAACTAATGGTGAAGATCAAAATGGTCTAGGGTAAAGATTTGCAAAATGGCATAAACCATATGTGAGGGTTTTAGGGTTTTCTTATTTGATTTCTTTCTCTTTTATTTTATTTGGTTGGTGATATTCATTTGATCACATTAGGGTTTTAGGGTTTATCACATAAGCACAATCACAATCATCATGGCATATCACTCAAATGCACAAGTCCTATGCATAGCACTATATGCAAGAAAAAAAATTGTTGGTTCTGAATTTTGGATCTCTGGAATTCTTCTTCTTCTTATTATTGAAATTTTGGGATGTTACACTAGAGTAGCACATAGATTAATAGTGATACAAAGCTCATGATCACATAAATATCACACCATGGGAGAGAGAGATGAACCACATAGCTACCGGTAGAGCCCTCAGCCTCGGGGGAGAACTACACCCTCCTCATCATGGGAGACAGCGATGGCGATGAAGATGGCGGTGGTGTCGATGGAGATGACTCCGGGGGCAATTCCCCGTCCCGGCGGCGTGCCGGAACAGAGACTTCTGTCCCCCGAAACGGAGTTTTGCGATGGCGGCGGCGTCCCTGGAGTCTTTCTGGAGTTTCATCAATTGGTGTAGGGTTTTCACGTCACGAGAGATTATATAGGCGAAGAGGCGGCGCGAGGGGGTGCCTGGGGGGCCCACACCACACCTGGGCGCGCCCCCCTCTAGGCCGCGCCGCCCTGTGGTCTGGGGGCCCTGGGCCTCCTCTCCGTCTCCCCTTCGGTGTTCTGGTCCGTCTCGGTGAAATAAGATGTTTGGCTTTTGTTTCGTCGAATTCGAGAATATTGCCCGAACAGCCTTTCTGGAACCAAAAACAGCAGAAAACAGGAACTGGCACTTCGGCATCTTGTTAATAGGTTAGTTCCGGAAAATGCATAAAAACATTATAAAGTGTGAGCAAAACATGTAGGTATTGTCATAAAACTAGCATGGAACATCAGAAATTATAGATACGTTGGAGACGTATCAACGGACATAGCACATGCATTCAATTTATCCCTAGTGAGGTAGCAAAAGAAAAGTCAAAACGATAATAGATCATGAATTTGTTGTCACTATCCAATCACTAAAACCATGCTAGTCCATCTAATACACACATCACCCCACACACGCTCTTGCATATATGTTGGATAATAACAAATACTTGAGAACAACGTACTTAATATGCATTTATCAATACATCTTGCACATAATATGATCATATCTCATAGCACAATATCATAGAATAAGGATCCACCACATAGGTATTACAAATATGACCATAATCATGTACGGCAGATCATATGGCACTAAGAACTATGAAGAACATGAGATAAATAGATCAAGCTACTACCACAAACCCGTAGTCCAGAGGTGGAATACTCCCCCTTGGTCATGGTGATGATGATGAAGACGTTGGAGAAGGTGGAGATCCCTCCGGTGGCGATCCCGACGGAGTTTCCCCCTCCAATCTGCGTTGTTGCAGTCTCTGTTTTCGTGTTTCTGTCTTCTGCGGCGCTCTTCTCCCGAGAACTCTTCGTGGCCATATATATAGTGATTTTTAGGTCAAAATACGTCGGTGGGAGAAAGAATAAAGTGGATTGGATGATCGACGGTCGAAAGAGGGTGGGTGACGCGCCCTACATATTTGGGGGTGCCAACTGCCACCTGACCTCTTTTGGGCCCTAGGCCCATCCAGGTTTGCTCCCAGTTTCCAGGGTGCTTCTCCCGATGAAAAAGTGATGCTCCAAAAATCTCAGGTCAATTTGACTCTATATAGGTCTCTGAAAGTGAAAAATAGGCGAAAACAGAGAATTCTTGTTATGCAGAGTTATAAACCAAATAAAGGGGATCACTGGTAAATCCCCATAAATCAATGTAAAACATGGTATTATCATGATATATGTTGCAAACATGTGGGAATTCATTATGATAAAGGACAAAGTTCAGATATGCATTTTCCATGCATTAGTGGTATGTAAAGAAAATCCCGTCCCTATTGATATTGTCTATTGATTAATAAGATGATCAATGTTTCTTGATAATGTCACTAAGTAGTCACTAATAATGAATTCATGTTAGTGAACATGGTGGACACACACCCATTAGGTATTGCAATGTGATCAAGTCACAAAGTTTAGCATTGCGATACTGTCATGAAATGTTGTAACATAATCCTTAAACCGTGAGACTATATTTAATCACTATCACCAGCGGCTACTTTTATATCCTCAACCGATATTCCGTAACATGGTAGTCATAAAGGTGGTACTCAAGTATGCCAATGGGATGGGCTGAGGCATATGAGTCAAGAGTGGAATTTGTACATCATGTGATGGATAGATACGGCAAAGGGCCCACTCGGTAATATCATATCAACACCGCTTGCAAGCAAGTGACTAGCAGGTCACAAAGGATATGATATTTATGATGATGTGTTAATTTATGTTTGTCTGTAACGATATAGAACAAAGGTATAGAGGATAGTGAAGATCAAGTCCCAAACAAACAAAGGTCTCGTGTTACAAAAGGAATAGGACTCGCCGTTTAGGATCAAACGATAAACGCAATTCTTGTTTGCATAGGGACCATTATTGTTTTCGAGAACCCCCTGATCATTGATCAAAGAGTCGTCTTGATCATGTCTACGCATTCCTGAACCTGTAGGGTGGCACACTTAAGGGTATACAACGCTTCGAGAAAGATTCAGTATTGTTTGAGAACAGGAAGAGAACACCAGAATTGTTCCGGAGAGGAATCAGAATAAGTTCTGGGGTCGATGAATAGTTCAGAGACTTACATATATGTTGATTATTTAATTATATGAATCAAATAATTGAATATAAATAAAAAAATAGGGGAACCCTAAATGGACCACCATTAGGCAGCCCAATAAGGGGGGCGGCCGTGCCACCTAAGGGAAAGGGTGGGGGCCGACCCATGTGGGGCTGGTGCGCCCCAAACCCTAACCCTAGGGCCAGCGATGGCAAGGTGGGGGATGCAGCTGCCCTGGGTGGCCCCCTCTCCCCCTTACCCCTATATAAAGAGCTCCATGGGCTCCCCTCATTCATCCCCATTGAGTTCTCTCTCCCTCCCATGTCCTCTCCCTCACGTTTGTTCCCAAAGTTTGAACGTGTGTAGGATTGGAGTATTCTCCTCCAACTGCACGCCTTGTGCTGCTGGAACACTAGTCTGAATCTTCTTCTTCACCTGCACCGCTGAACCAGATCCCGGGAGACATCTATACATCGTACGTGTGTATAACTGCGGAGGCACGACACTTGGATCGCTTCATAGTTGGACTTCTTCACGACCTTGAGGTCGACATCGACGCACAACTTCATCGACAAACGTTCATTGCGAACGTTAGGATTTTTGGTCTTCAAGGGTATGGACACAGATTCCCTCTGTTATGTTGCATCTTCATAGAATAGATCTTGGCTATGTTATTCTGCCGTAGGAATTTTTTTGCTTTCTGCAACGGAACCCTACAGTGGTATCAGAGTGATCTATGCGTAGATGTATATGTATGATTAGAACATGTAGCAACACGTGGGCATTGATTTCCGATTGTCACCCTCTCAAGTGTGATTGCTCATCACTGTGGCATTGTTTAATGAAGCGGCCCCAACCGACCTCACGCGTACACTTACACGAAACTGGTTCCGCACTTGACATATGGCTTGTACCATATAAGCAGCTAGGGGGTGTGTGTCTCTCTTACCTTAGCGGTATGGATTTTGCATGCGGAGGGCCTTGAACAAGGGACTAAGAGCGCGACAATTGGTTAATACATGTTGTGGTTCTGAAGTTTGTAGGTGATGAATGGTTCTTCCATGACAGCCCTAACAACCATGTAAAACAGGCAGAGATAAAAGCAGTGGCGTCTAACTTTGTGTTGGAGAGAGGGCACATGATATGATATGGTCGAGGTAAGTTTATGAATTTCTCGATGAATACCGATGTGGAGGCACCATGGCCCTAAGGAGCTATTTCAGAGCGTACGATGGAGATCAAGGCATGAGAACGACCATGGCATGTCCCCTTTTAATTTCATGTGATGTTACTATGATTATTATTATTATCTTATGTTGTATGTATTAGACATCTAACAGTAGCATTATAAGATGATCCCTCAAATATAATACCAATAGTGTTATCCCTTAGTGTGCACCACCATAGATTGAATCATCGATATGAAGCACGCCGCGACGAATGGGTGCTATACATATTGACGATCATGTACCAGTAAGGTTGCAAGCGATGTTGCACTGCAATAACCAGTAAGGTTGTTATTGACGAGCCTAGAATGTGCAGACATGACCATGAACACTAGACCGAAAGGTCGAGCATGAATCATATAGTTGATGTGATTGATATAGCGATATCTACCGTTTGACTATGCCATCGGTCATGAAGATCGGGGTGGTATAGTAATTAAGGATCATCTAATACTGTTGCGGTCAGAAACCCACCGGCGAGCAGCGACTGGCAACACAGTAGAGCCGGGAACAACTAGGGCTGCGGCTGGCCCCAGTCCCTCAGAGCGACGGCCCGCAAAGCCTTCTGGTCACACGTCCGATGCTGTCGCAAGGGCGTGCCACCTGACCTATACCTGGTTAGGAAGGTGTTGGATGATGCCTCGCTTAGTTTCCTGCAGGGCATACACGTAAACGTTAAATACGAGCCTCGATCGGCTCTCAGGTTATCATATGAATCGGCTCAAAGAGCCGATCCACCCATGATTCGTACAAGGTGTCCGAATATATGGTGGTCCTGCTTGATCAAGATAAAGCTAATGCGATCTACGACGATTTAGGGTTTTCACCGCATAATCGGATCATCCTACTCACGATTGGGCCTCGCGCTCGCGTACGGTGATCGTAAGCCGATCCTAGACAGGGCCTAAAAACATACACGAGGTTGATCCCCGGAACATCCTGTCTAGGGCTAGCAAACTACACCCTACACGCCGCTGGATCCTCCAACCCTTTGTAAGGCCTAACTATTGCGGATATTAAACTAATCCTTGAGGAACAAGGAGCAACCGTAACGGATCGGATCTACTAAACAATGAATCAAGCGGGGTGCCGCCCCTACACCTAAGATAGGTGTAAGGGCGGCTAGATGTATAAGGGTTGCACTACAACAAGCATATGATACGAAGAACAATGCTAACCCTAACACATCTAAGATAACTACGTTGCTCGCCATCAAAAAGGCTTCAGCACGAGCAACGCATGAACAACGTAGACAAGCTTATGCTGCCTAGATCGCAAGATGCGATCTAGGCAGCATGGTGCTTACCAGGAGAAACCCTCGAGACGAAGGAGTTGGCGATGCGCCGAGATTGATTGTGTTGAACGTTGGTTGTTGTTTATTCCATAAACCCTAGATACATATTTATAGTCCAGGGGACTTTCTAATTCAAGCGTGCACCTAACCGTGCACGGGTAAAACTCTAACTCCTAACCGACACGTATCCTACTATGGTACAGATACAAGGGCAAACTAGCCCAAACTTTGCATATAAGGCCGATTCACGTATTTCTTCCGCATATAATCTTCAAGCCCATCTTGATCGCGGCCCACCTCTGACTCGGTCAAATTCTGGTGATAACACATGCCCCCCTGGTTTTGGAAATGACATTTCCAAAATCATTACGCTTTTCTTTCGTCGGGTCATGTCGTGGCAGAGCAGATCTGCCGCAGAATCTTCCATCATTTTGCCTCGCCTCCTGGGCTTCTCTGCACGAATTGGTAATTTCGGCATAACGTCCTCGAGAACCGTCATGGCATTAAATCTCCACTACACTCCCTTTATTTATCTGTGCCAAACGGTTCACCACTTCATCCCTTTGCTCCGTTCTATCCACCAGCGCCCAAAAAACCCTCTTCCCTTGTAGCAATGTCTTCCTCTTCCTCTTCCCCCTCCGGCCTCCCCCTCCAATCGTCGCCCAAGAACAAGAAAGAGGACGACCTCCACCCCAGGGCGAACCCCATCTCCTCCGACAAGGAGAAGAAAGAAGGAGAAGCAGCGAAGGCCAAGGCCTCCCCCTCCGCCAAGCTCCCGCCGAAGAAGCGCTCCCGCATGTGGGCGGACAGCGAAGACGAAGATGATGACGAGGAAGAAGAGGAGGAGGAGGAAGATGATTCCTCCTCTTCCGCCGGGTACCCGCCGACGAAGCGCTTCCGCACCTGGGCGGACAGCGAGGATGATGATGATGATGACGAGGAGGAAGAGGCTCCGGCCGAAGGCTGGGGCAGCAGCGGCGAGGAATTCTCCGGCAGTAGCGCCGACGGCGACGCCGACGATGATGCTAGCGAGGATTAGTCATGTAGGATGAGCAGTCCCGGAGCAATCGGCTCTTTCTTTTGCCCTTCCTTGCTTTGAGCAATCGGCTCCTCATTGTAAAAAATCCTCTCTTATTAATGAAGAAGACTTTTCCTTACTTGATTTTGCCGATTTCCTTCGTACGGATTCTCGCCGATTGTTAATTGGATCAACGCTCAATGAGCCGATGGCAACGCATCGACCTCTTGTGACAAATTTCGAGATAAGCCAATTTAGCCATCTCCTCAAATGGTATCCTGCAAACCCGCAGTCACTGAGCGTGTCACTAACGGCCACCTTTGTCTTCGGGAGAGCTCTAGGACCATTGCTGAATCAATCCGGAAGCCGGAGCTGATACTTCTGCAGGACACGCTCCTGCTCCGTTTTTCCCCGCAGCAACTATTCCTCAAAGCCGAGATGTAGAGCCAACCGATTTCAACCAAATCGGCTTCCTATAGCAAAGGGTCCTCCAGGGCAAGCTGCCCCCCGAGCCTCAGTAAAGGCGAGGAAGGTAGGGAACCAGCCAAATGTGCCGCCATCGGCCTCAAATCATGACGCAGAGCCGGCCGATTTCAACAACATCGGCTCCCCAGAGCAGAGAACCTTCAGGGTGAGCTGCCCCCCGAGTTTCTTCAGTCCACTTCTCGCGCCTTTCAGGTCAGATCGGCTCCTTTCCTTTGGCGGATCTCGATGCAACCCATCCTTAACCCGATCCGCACGTCCATGTCGCTCTTGGCATTGGTCATCCGGAGGTTCTTGAAGAGAGGATCTGAACCATCAAACCACTCCATTGAGGAGTTCTTCCATTAGAGTCTCTCTTCGTGGCCCACTTCCTGCTCCATTGACCCTCTGCTTATAACAGTTATACCTCTTGAGTCGATGGCCATGCATCGGCTTTCTATCCTTAAGTCGATGTCTGCTGCATCGGCCGTGCTTAAATTTTTTTGAATTTTTTGCGGCCGATTTATGTATCGGCCCCCATACTTCCATACCCATCATCAAAGAATATCTTGGGCTGCTGGGCATTTGCAAGATACTTCTACTTCATATCCTCGTGTCTTATCCACCTAGGTGCCCCCCCCGAGCCGATTCTGTCAAGAGAATTGATGGTATCGGCTCTTTAGGTATTCCCTGCTGGATAAAATGTTGAACCCAGGCAGAATGGATGGTGAGGATAATTTTGGCCGATTGCTGGAATCGGCCTCCACGTTGCTTGCTCGATGAAGGTTTTGCAATGTTCCTCCATAAATCCTTGGGGCCGATCTCCTGGATCGGCATCGCCACGTTCGTCCATAGACGCTGCGTTCGCTACACGGTCGGGCCCGTGGATAAGACCATCCTAGTCCCATCCTGCGTCACGTTGACGCGCTCGCAGTCGTCGAAATTGGGTGCCTCGTAGAATCCTGGAGCACCAAACTCCGTTGGAAGGACGAGCACCATGTTTGTGCCAGCCGATGTCTCATCATCGGCTTTCCTTTGTCTAGGGCGCCACTCTTTTCTTTGTGGCCGACCTTCTTTGTTCCAGGGTTCGCTGAATTTTGGCGGCCAGATCAGGCCGTGCCTTTCTCAACGTGTGCAGGTATAACCTTTCAGCTTCTTCCAACCCACGTAGACGCTGAAGCCTTCGCTTCTGGGAACGGCTGAGCCCATCAGGGCACCACCTTGGCCGATGATACTTATCTTCTTCATCATCGTCCTCTAGTTCCTCGAGATCTTCCACCCGAGCGGACTCAGCATGCTTGTTCCGAGGCGGGAGAGGCCCTAGACGCTTGAACACGGACACGTTAGCTGCATCCTTCTTCTTTTGTTTGCATTCTGGGCAGTTGCCGATTGTAGGCAATCGGCTCATTCCTCGAATCCCAGCAGATGTCTGAAGAAGGGGCAGTCCCAGTGCCTATCCACGTCGTCTTGCTCCCTCGACTTTTCCTTGGCGTGGCGCTCATATCGCTCCTCGTCGTGATCATGCCGACGACGTCTCCTTTCGTCCCTAGCCAGACGATCCTTTTCATCATCGTCGTCGTCGTTGTATCGTCGGCGTTGGTCATACTGACTCACATACTTGTTGAGGAGGTGATCAGAGAGAGGTCGCTGATATCTTATGTTCTTCACTTCTCCCTCTGTGACGTAGCGCTTGCCGTCATGGCGGAGCCGATCGCGTGGAGCGGCTTCCTCTGTGTCTTTGCTATGAGAGCAGCTGCCCTCATCTCCGTCCTTACCGCAGTGGTGCCCGAGTCCCACCATGTTGATATTGCACGAGAAATCTGGCTGGCACCCTCCATGGTAAGTACACTCCACCATATTAACGGCGGGGAAGGGGTGTGTGTCGACCTTCATGGCGTACAGGTTGAAAATTAACCGCCCTTTTTCTATCGCCATTTGGATCTGCTGACGCCACACCCCGCAGTCGTTAGTGGTGTGGGTGAACGTGTTATGCCACTTGCGGCATGGCTTTCCGTTCAGCTCTTGCACCGTGGGGATCTTGTGGCCTTCGGGTACCTTTATATGCTTCTCCGTGAGTAAGAGATCGAAAATCTGCTCGCTTTGGTCACGTCGAAGTCGAACCCTTTTGGAGGGCCTTGTGGCTTAACCCATTTGCAGGACACGGGGCCTGCCGCCCGAGTCCACTCAGCCATCGCTACCTCTCGATCTCCCGCAGCACCTTCCTCCTCGTCTCGCCTCAACCGGGACCACCGCACGCTTGAATTTGTCCTGGTAAACATCCGGGTGGCGCTCGTTCATATGCTGACAGCCTTCGCACCATGTGCGCCAATGAAGGGTAGTCTGCTTGGGAGGCCACGTTCTTGATCGATGATGAGAGACCCACCACCGCCAACTCGATCGCTTCTTTTTCACTTACGTGAACCGAATAGCATCGGTTCCTAATGGTCCCGAAGCGCTGGATGTATTCCGACACTCGTTTCCCGCGCTTCGTCGTACTTGTGCTAGATCGGCAATGCCAGCCTTGGAAGCCTCTCGAGTGATACTGCTCATGGAATTGCTCTTCCAACCGCTTCCAAGTCCGGATAGAGTTCGGTGGCAGCGATGTGTACCACCCGAAAGCCGATCCCGTGAGGGACCGTGCGAAGAACCTCACACGCAGCTCGTCCCGATGCTGAGATCGTGCCCAGCCTGTGCCAAATATCGGCTCACATGCTCGATGGAGCTGGAACCATCCGATCCACTAAACTTTGTGAAGTCCGGGAGCCGATATTTGGGTGGTAGCGGGATCAATTCGTACTCGTTGGGGTACGGCTTGGTATAGCCGAACGTCTTCCTTTTCGGCATCATGCCGAACCGATCTTTCGAATTGTACAAATCTGATCCGCGGTGATGGCTGAAGGTGTCGAACCCCGAAGATTCGCCGGGTGGCATACTTAGCCAGCCATGCTTGCTTTTCCAGTTCCGAGCCAACCGCAGGAGCTGGGCTCGGAGGTTTGTCGGAGTGGCGTACTTAGCTAACCACGTTTGCTTCTCGAGATCTGCTCCCGACGTTCCTCCCTGCCGTTCCGGAGGCCCCCGCTGTTGCAGCCTGGTTCGAGAGTGCCCGAGTACTGCAGTCCGGTACGTATGCGCACGTGTATCCGTGCGGGATCTCCTTGGGCGCCTCGGTAGGAATTGGTAGTCACTAGGGTCACCACCAATCTTGTAGACGACGTATGCCGATGAGTTCGGCACTTCGGTGCTGCCAACGCGAACGGCAGCGGAGGACGGGAGTGGAGTGGCATCTCCCCTTTGTAAGTCCCCGAGCCGGTCCCGACGGAGAATACCGATGGCTCATGATTTCCTGGATCACGCGCAGAGCGACACGCTCCAAAGTGTTCACCAGGCTCTCAGAGTGGCGGTGCAGCGAATGAGCCACCATGAAGTTGATCTCCTGACGCAGCGACCTGGTGCGTTCTTCGGACGGGGTGGACAGGTCCACTCCATCGAGCGCGCCTTCAGGTGAGAACCCCTTCCACCTGACGCCGTGGGAGCGGGTTCTGTGGAAAGAGCCGATGAGGTCGGCTTCGAGGACCGCCTTGATCTCGTCATGCTTCTTCTTGAGCTCGTCGGCGCGATCCTCGTACTTGACCGGAGTGCTTTCCGCCATCTCGGATGTAGATGGCGATGCGGTGGATGTCGAAGATTGTCCCACCGGGCGTGCCGTAATGTGTTGCGGTCGAAACCCACCGGCGAGCAGCGACCGGCAACACAGTAGAGCCGGGAACAACTAGGGCTGCGGCTGGCCCCGGTCCCTCAGAGCGACGGCCCGCAAAGCCTTCTGGTCACACGTCCGATGCTGTCGCAAGGGCGTGCCACCCGACCTATACCCGGTCAGGAAGGTGTTGGATGATGCCTCGCTTAGTTTCCTGCAGGGCATACATGTAAACGTTAAATACGAGCCTCGATCGGCTCTCGAGTTATCATGTGAATCGGCTCAAAGAGCCGATCCACCCATGATTCGTACAAGGTGTCCGAATATATGGTGGTCCCGCTTGATCAAGATAAAGCTAATGCGATCTACGACGATTTAGGATTTTCACCGCATAATCGGATCATCCTACTCACGATTGGGCCTCGCGCTCGCGTACGGTGATCGTAAGTCCGATCCTAGACAGGGCCTAAAAACCAACACGAGGTTGATCCCCGAACATCCTGTCTAGGGCTAGCAAACTACACCCTACACGCCGCTGGATCCTCCAACCCTTTGTAAGGCCTAACTATTGCGGATATTAAACTAATCCTTGAGGAACAAGGAGCAACCGTAACGGATCGGATCTACTAAACAATGAATCAAGCGGGGTGCCGCCCCTACACCTAAGATAGGTGTAAGGGCGGCTAGATGTATAAGGGTTGCACTACAACAGCATATGATACGAAGAACAATGCTAACCCTAACACATCTAAGATAACTACGTTGCTCGCCATCAAAAAGGCTTCAGCACGAGCAACGCATGAACAACGTAGACAAGCTTATGCTGCCTAGATCGCAAGATGCGATCTAGGCAGCATGGTGCTTACCAAGAGAAACCCTCGAGACGAAGGAGTTGGCGATGCGCCGAGATTGATTGTGTTGAACGTTGGTTGTTGTTTATTCCATAAACCCTAGATACATATTTATAGTCCAGGGGACTTTATAATTCAAGCGTGCACCTAACCGTGCACGGGTAAAACTCTAACTCCTAACCGACACGTATCCTACTATGGTACAGATACAAGGGAAAACTAGCCCAAACTTTGCATATAAGGCCGATTCACGTATTTCTTCCGCATATAATCTTCAAGCCCATCTTGATCGCGGCCCACCTCTGACTCGGTCAAATTCTGGTGATAACAAATACTAAACAAAAATGAGGGATGTTTGTTTGAGTGAGAGTTATTTTTAAGTTTTTTTTATCTTGAATTAAAAATATGAACTCAAAACAATATGAACATAGTCTTGGTGTATTTTGCATACGCCATTGTAGATGTCTTGCCTCACCTTCAACCTAGGCCAATTCCTTGAGAAAGAGAAACTTAAAAATGATGGTTCGAACTTCACTGCCTGGTATCACAACTTGAGGATTCTCCTTGCTCCCCGCAAGTTTAATTATGTATTGGAAACTGCGCTATGTGACCAACCCCTGAAAATACCCCTGCGGACGTCAAGGATGTCTACCAATCCAAGGTGGACAATTCTTTGTTCGTCCAAAGTGGCATGCTTTGTTCCATGGAAGATGAGCTGCAAAATCACTATGAGAATATGGGTGCATACGAGATGATCACCAATCTCAAATATGCATTTGCACCGCAAGCTAGGGCTGAGAGGTATGAGGCTTCCGAGCTTTTCTTCTCGGCAAGGATGGAAGAGCACAACAGCATGAGCGAGCATGTGGTCAAGATGATTGGCTATGTTTAGTGCCATAATGCTTTCGAATGCTCGATTCCGAACGAACTAGCGACTGATAGGGTGTTGCAATCGTTTCCCCTAGCTTCAAAGGATTTGTCCTTAACTACAACATGCAAGGGATGACTAAGACCATTTGTGAGTTGTTGGCTATTCTCAAGATTGCTGAGAAAGAGATTAAGAAGGAGCGCAATGTGATGATGGTCAACAAGACTGTTAGCCACAAAAAGTCTGGTAAGAAGGACAAGGGCAAGATGGCGAAGCCTAAGAAGAGTGGCAAAACTATTTCCACAACTCCTAGGGCTCCTAAGCCTGGACCTAAGCCGGGCGTTGAGTGCTTCTACTGCAAGGGGGATGGCCACTGGAACTGTAACTATCCCAAGTACCTAGAGGATAAGAAGGTTGGAAAGATCCTCGTAAATTACAAAGGTATATCCTATATACATGTTATTGATGTCTAATTACATCACAAGTGCCAAGAGTAACAATTGGGTATTTGATACCGGATCTGTTGCACACATTTGTAACGCTCCACAGGGGTTACGTGATAAGTGGTGCTTGGCGAAGGATGAAGTGTTGATGCGCGTCGGCAACAGTCACATGGTGTGGGCATGAAGGCCGTCGGCGAACTTCATATTAGTCTACCTTCAGGATTGATATTAGTTTTGAATAAAGTATTTCATGTACCGCATTGAGAATGGACATCATTAGTGGATCTTGCTTGTTGCAAGCTGGATATTCGTTCAAGTCTGGGACAATTGGTTAGTTTCATGACCTCGTCCTTAATTGGGATGGTCTTGCTCTGGTAGGTGGATATTTTAATCTTGTAAGATCTCAGGGAGGACAAGAGTAACGGTAATGTAGATTTTAAATGGGTAGATAAGTTTAATGGATGGGTAGAAATGTGGGCTTTGCTAGGAATTGGGTTATTTGGTAGAGCATACACTTGGGTGAATACTCAGGAAAACCTTATCATGTGCAAGCTTGATAGTTTTTCTGTTCAACCTCTTTTGATGCTAAATTCCCTCTAGCTAATGCAAGGGCTTTGCTTAGAGTGGGTAGTTACCATACCCCCATTATTTGGGATTCTGGTGAAGCCATGAGTCCAAAAGAATGTGGTTTAAGATCCGAAAAATGATGGTTAGCTATTCCCAGATTTTAAACATCTAGTGGTTAAAGCCTACGATTTGAATGTCATCAGTAGTAATGTTGATCTAAGCTTCGGATTTTAGAAGGATAGCAAAAGGTTCGAGTGTCAACTTTGAGGCTACTACTAGGAAATAAAAAAGAGATTTAATAATGGAGTATGATGCTTTGGACATTAAATCTGAAACTTGTGTCTTCACTGTCTTTGAGAGAGTTGTATTTGAGTTTATCCTTTGAGATCTAAATAGCTTTTGGGTTCTGGAGGAAACAAAAGCAAAGAAGAGATTTAGCGATAGGGATGTTGTAGAGGGTGATAGAAACATTGCTTATTTTCACATTGTAGCTAATCCAAGGAGAAGGGGGGAAATTTAATCCATGTGCTAGATGGGTCTCATGGTCCAGTTACATATAATAAAGATATGCTTAAAGTAGCTACTGACTATTATAGGGATCTTTTACAATTTGAAGATAGACCTGAGATTAATCTCAATGATGATTTATTCCCTAAAGTGAGAAAGTCACAGTAGAGGAAAATATCATGCTAAGTCGTGATTTTACTCAGGAAGAGGCCAGGCAGTCTTTGGCTCTGATGGTGATGGGGCCCTGGTCTCGATGGACTTTCTTTCATGTTTTACCAAAAAAATTGGGACATTGATGCATGTAAAATGCATACAAGAACTTTGTCCTTTATCATATTGAATTCCCACATATTTGCAACATATAACCATGTTTTACATTGATTTATGGGGATTTACCAATGATCCCTTTTATTTGGTTTATAACTCTGCAGAACAAGAATTCCCTATTTCGCGTATTTTTCACTTGCAGAAACCTATACGGAGTCAAATTGACCTAAGATTTTCGGAGCATCACTTTTTCATCGGGAGAAGCACCCTGGAACCTGGAAGCAGACCTGGATGGGCCTGAAGCCCAAAAGAGGTCAGGTGGCGCGCCCAAACATGTAGGGCGCACCAGCCACCATCTTTCGACCGTCGATCGTTCAATCCACTTGATTCTTTCACCCACCGACGTATTTTGACCTAAAAATCAATATATATTGCTCCGAAGAGTTCTTGGGAGGAGAGGGCCACAAAAGACAGAAACGCGAAAATAGAGGCTGCATCAGCGAAGATTGGAAGGGGAAACTCCGGAGGGATCTCCACCTTCTCCAACGTCTTCATCATCATCACCATGATCAAGGGGGAGTAGTCCACCTCTGGACTACGGGTTTGTGGCAGTAGCTTGATCTATTTCTCTCATGTTCTTCATAGTTCTTAGTGCCATGAGCTGCCCTACATGATTATGGCCGTATTTGTAATACCTATGTGGTGGATCCTTATTCTATGATATTGTGCTATGAGATCTGATCATATTATGTGCAAGATGTATTGATATATGCATATTATGTACCCCGTTCTTAAATATTGTTCTGATCCAACATATATGCAAGAGCATGTGCGGGGTGATGTGTGTATTAGATAGAGTAGCATTGTTTTAATGATTGGACAGTGACAACAAATTCATGATCTATTATGGTTTTGCCTTTTCTTTTGCTACCTCACTAGCGATAAAGTGAATGCATGTGCTATGTCCGGCACGTGGCAAAAGTGATGATCTTGTTTATTCAAGGTAGCATATTTGATATTCAAACATCATGTCAAAGTACTTATGGCTATGCTCTGTTAATTCTTAATACAAGATTGCATGGATTTTTCCCTTTCTTGTGGAGTATAAGAGAGATGTGTTGCATCATCTCTATGTTAGGACGTGATGCCCATATGAATGCATATCTTTCACATGTTTTATTTTGCATCTTTCATATCCCATTGATGAATTGCTATTGTCCACTACAACTTAAAAGAGAGAATAGTCAAGTGAACCCATGAACCCCGGTCCAATTTTTATATGAGAAGCACCTTTATGTTGCTTTTATCTTGTTTTCTATTAGCTGCACTATTTTAATCCAAAAAAACAAAAATATTCAGTTTTCTTATTTGCATTTAAAACACCCAAAACAATCAACTGTTTTACTGTTTTTTTACTTAGTTACTCTATTCTATCTAGTTTTACTTGCTTTATTATTACCTGTGTTTTATTTACTTACGCGAAACCTTGTGCTTGACAACCACAAGGTGGAGTTGGGGGCATAAGGCTTTTATTTTACTTTGGAGGATTGGTAGGAGAAGAGAGGGAGAAAACACTCTTTGCTCAGTTCCTCGAGAGTTCGATATAAATCCTCGAGTCACCCTTGTGGGGAAAATACTCTGTTGACACGTCGTCGGGCCCCGGGAACACACACCACGCGTTGAGATCGAGTAGCGCATGGACGAAACCTGGTATCATCTCCCTGGGAAGGTCGCTGGCGCATTCAGTGCACCATGCCACCCTGCACGCTGAAGCAGGGCGACAAGACAGCTGAAGGACGTCGCATCAAGGCCGGCGGTGAGGCTCACACTTCTCCTTTAGCTACCCAATATTGGGAGATCTATTTTGTCTCTAATTAGCAAACTCACACCATTGCTGATCTTTGGGATGAAAATGAGATTAGAGGTAATTTTAGGAGAACTTTTACAAGTAAAATAATGATCCAATGGCAAGAGATCTTGGAAATAGCTAGAACCATTTCTTTCTCTGAAGAAGAGGATTATCTTATCTGGCAGTATGATTCAAAAGGGATTTACTCCGATAGTTCAATTTATGCTGTCGTTAACTTCAGCGAGATTAATCTTGTCTATTTACCTTATGTTTGGAGTTTAAAAATTCCTCGTATAGTACAAATCCTTTTGTAGCTTTTCTTTGAAAATAAGATTATCACTAGAGATAATCTTAGGGCTAGAGGTACGGCTAAACCCATGAAATGTGTATGTGTAAAGAATTTAAATCTGTTAGATATCTTATGTTTGAATGCATAGTTTCGAGACTCCTTTGGTAGGATGTGGCTGAAGTGTTTGATTTCCCTGCTTTGAATTTCGAATTAGTTGCTTCTAAATGGCTTTATAACAAGAGATATTTATGCATTTCAACGTAGTTACTTACTTCTGCTATCGTGTGGGGGCTATGGATTAATAGGAACAATCTTTTCTTTAACAAGGTTACTTAGATTAACATAAAACAGGTGTGACATCTGGTGCTCTCTTTCCTTCTAGATTGGAAGAGGCCTTTCAAGGAACTGGAAGGAGGCAGAGTCGATCAGTTCATGAACCGGCTGCTTGTCAAGCTAAAAAAAAAATCCTTTGTGCCTTCTAGTGGGGTGACCTCCACTGGCTTTGATTGGATCTCTTCCTGGAAATCTGCTGGCGTCTCAAGCTATATATGAAGTAAGATCATCACTGGAGTATCTCCTGGGGCACCCACATCAAGCTCGCAACATCCATGTGTTGTTGTGATGTTGTTATCCTACTTCTTCTGCCATCTGCTTTCGTCTTGCAACGAGGAAGGAAAAGAAGGATATGCTGGAAGGTGTCGCTGAGCTTGAAGTTTCTAGGGTATGTTCGTTTGTTAGACTTTTGTTTTGTTTCACTTCAGCCACAGCTGGGATGGCAACTGCTGTCTGTTTGTCATGTTTAGCTTCCTCGCTTTTGTTTTTCTTTGAGCTGAACACAATTTGCGCTCTGGTAGTTTCAGTTTAAGTTTGTACGAGAACTCGTAAAAGCTTCTATTCTATGAAATAGAGCTGGAAAGAGATCCCTATTCATCTAAAAGAATGAATCAAGATTAAAAGCTAACTGCCACGTGAATCAGGATTAAAAGCTAACAGCCAGAAGCTGCTGCAAACATGTCCAAGGATCCACGCAAAGCCTGGAAATCACCACCACAAGACTGCATGAACAACACCACATCATCAGCAAATAAGCTAGGACACTCTATGCTTGATGCCATGGTGATCAAGAGGCCTGAATAGCTGCAGCTGATCGCGTCAACTATATGGCGTTAAGCCGTTAAAGACTTGAATGATTAGAAGGAACAGCATCGGCTACACGGGGTCGCCGACAGTGCCTAAAATCATAGCGACCATCTCCCTAAATCTAGGGCCAAACCCACAATGCTCCAACACCTGTAGTTTCAGAACTGTGGAGGCTGCTTGTATGCGCGCATGTCGCTAGATCTTGGTGTAGGCCACCAGCATCCGTACGTGTCCATGCGGCTGCGCTTCGGCCAAATCCTGCTCCAAGACGCGTCCAGGACATTGGATGGGATACTAGAGGCGCCTCGGCCGAGTGTGCATGCGTACGTGTCCCGCCGGTGTTGTCCTCTGGTAGACGCCAGGGACTCGAAACTGTGCTAATGGAGCCTTGCGTACACGGGCGGATCCAGTAACACTCGGGCCATCAATGGCTTTCAACGACTGAATGACCCAAGCAATAAATTAGAGCAGACTCATGTATTCGTACGAGCACCCCTTACGTTCATACATTTCACATCCACAGTTCAACACATATACATTACCGCCCAAGACACCGTATTAGCAAGTGGCACCTGATACTTGTGCCCCCATGGCGAGTCTGGACAGCCATAGCACGCTGTAGCACACGGCCATGGCGGCCCACCCGCCGAGCAGCACCCGGGCGCCAGACCTGGCCGGGCTGGTGCCTCCGAGCGCCCCTCCGACGGCCCCGAACCCGGCCAGCGCGGCCGTGGTCACCGCGCACACGGCAGCGACCCGAACGGCCCAGGGGCGCACGAACCCGCCGGCCAGCAGCGGGAGCGCCGCGCCGGCCGCGAAGGCCAGTGCCGACGCGGCCGCCGCCTTCGCCGGGCTCGGCAGCTGCCCAGGCTCATCCTCGAGTCCGCGTTTGCGTCTCAGCAGCCGCGCCGCCACCTCGATGTCGTACTGCGCGTGCACGGACACGAACTCGCCGATGGCCATGCTGCACGCGCCGGCGACGAGGCCGGCGAGCCCGGAGACGAGCATGGCCCTGGCGGACTGGTTTACGGCGCCCACCCCGATCATCAGCGAAGCCACGGACACAAGCCCGTCGTTGACGCCCAGCACCGCCGCGCGGAGCCACTGCGCCCTGTCGGCGTAGTCCACGCCCGCTGCCGCGTCGTCCTGATCCTCAACTTCGATCTTGACGACGGCTAGCGCCTCTCGACCCTCGTCCTTCTTTCCTGGCGCCACCGGAGGAGGAGAAGTCGCCGTGGTCGTTGCATGGACCGAGGAGTTCATCTGCACTGCCATGCTCGGACGTGGGAGAAGGCGAGAAGCAAGAACAAGCTAGCCTGGAGCCGCAACAATGGGGGCCAAAGTGTGTGAGGCACACACTTTCCAGACTCTAGTGTGTCCCCGATTTTATAGAGCTCATGAGAGAGCATATATAACTGATCGATGGTGCTTGCTTCATTACTTCATGTGATTTATAAAGCTCGGCAAGACACATGGAAAGAATGATCAAAGCCATGTTTCTTACAGCTTGCTGCTCATCATGAGAGATTGCATCATGATATGGGGACGTGCGGGGAGTGAGAGATGACGGATAGCCGATTTGTGATGTTCTATACGTTTTGAATTTGGTTGCGAGGAGAACGAATTCTTGCTGGCTGCGCTTTATGTTGGTCGATATGATGATGAGAGTGTGTTGGTCTACAAAGGCGATTTTTCTGGACCTCCCTGGTCGCTCCACCGCGCTCGCCGGGATCCGGGGGATTCCTTCTCCTCCGTCGGCCGCTCCAGCGGCGGGAGGTGGGGGAATCCCCGGATCAGTGCTTGTGTTTAGTGTAGGATCTTCTGGGTGGCGTCGTGGAGGTGGCGCGGCTGTCGGCGTGGTTTTTGTTGGAGGAGCTTCTCCCCTCTGGCGGTGGTGTTCTCCGGGATGCTGCTGTCGAGCTCCTGCCTCCCCGGTGCTCGTGGATCTACGGATTCGGTGAGTACCTCAAGCCCTCGCCAGATCGGAGTAGGTGGTCGATCTGGATCTTGAAGTTGAAGTTGGAGATGGTGCTGGAGTTCGTCGCGACGGTGGCGGCGGCCTGGGGTGTAGGTTCTTCGGAGCCGTTGATCGGTGTCTTCCCGTCTGTGGAGGGGCTGCTTCCAAGCCAAGGCATGAAGTGGAGCAGTGGCAGTGGCGCGAACTGGTCTCGTCCTGGTGCTCGTTGGTGTCGTTGGGGTCCGGTGGGACTTTTCTGTAATTTTACCTTTGTTTTGGACCTATCTGTAAGATCGGCGATATAATATCATCTCCTTTTCTTGCAAAAAAAAAAACAAATTCAGCCCACCATACACTACGGGGAAAAACGTATTTTCCCGTGTTATTATATTTTTGCCTTGTGCATTATAGCACGGAACACAACAAAGGTGAGCTTTGCCGTGTGCTCCCAAAAAAGAACACGGCAAAAAATAAAAATACGGTAAATCCGCGAGAAAGACCACGGCAAAAACCAATACACGGCGAAGGGCATAAAAAACACAGCAAAAAATTGAACACGACAAACCCTATAGGAGGCACACGGCAAATGGCTGGACATGTGGCACTGGTGGCCTCCCAAGACGGCGCTATCATAACGGTTAGGCTTTGCCGTGTGTCCCTAACAAACACGACAAATCTCCCTTCTCGCGCGCACGCCCCCCCCTCCCGCCAACTTTTCCCGAGCCAACGAGCCAAGTCGGCAGCATTTTGACGCAAAACCTTCGCCGTGTGCAAATTGAGAACGAACACGGCGAAGAAGGAGAGGGGGTAGGCCGTGCCTTTTTTGCGGTGTCACGACTGACGGCGGCGCACGGCAAAAATGGAGAACACAGAAAGGCACACATAAAAAAGTCGAATTTCGCCGTGTTCACCGCAAAAATGCACACGTCAAAGGTTTTCTGACGTGGCACCGTCCGTTAGTGTGGGATTCCGTCAAACCGTGTTTTGGGGGGGGAAGGCACACGGCAAAGGCAACGCCGTGTTCTGGGAAGAAAGGTGTTTTTTATTTTGTTTTGCTCTGGTAAAGGTTGATTGTACTTAACGTGCAGACCGGTTGACACCAATTAGACATTGGGACTTGTTCTCCTTGTAATTAGCATGCCCGGATTCGCTTGCTTCCATGCCATAGCAACTCAGTGATCTGTCTTTTTTGATCCTTGCATGTAGCCGCGTTCCCCGAGGGATTTGTTGTTTCCATCCTAAAGATTCTTTTTATCTGGGCGGCCTAATACGGTATCTGGTGTTCCGAGCCCGTCCTCGCTACATAAAGGATGTTCCGGGTACACCGAACATAACGAAATGAGAGGCAAGGAGACGCGGGCCCGACGTGTCAGCGGCTCGGACGCTCAACCGCCGCCTATATAGTGACGATGCAGTTGCCGGGAAGGGGAATCGTCGCATTGGCAACTGCGTCGATCAACGAGCGAACCGCCGGATGGAGCGCGTACTCCGCGAAAGAGCAACCGCCGCTCGATCTCTTCGACATCTACGCCGCCGTTCATCCACGCTCAATAAGACCCCTACGTATGCGCTTTTAGATCTACAACCGACCGCCATTCATCCAAACCTCTCACGATGAGCGATCTCTCTCAGCTTTCATCAGACACCGACAGCAAGGGTAAGCCTCCGGGATGACGCCATTGGTGGGACAAAGTTGCGACGCCTAGCAGCGGCGATGATTCCCCGCCGCCGCTGGACAGCACAGAGGAATGGGAGGCCGTGGAGGAGGAGGCGGAGGATGAAGAGGCTGAGGCGGCGATGGCGGCGGCAGCCCAGGCGAAGGTGAAAACGAAGGCCAAGACGAAGGCGAAGGCGCAGCCGGCGAGCACCGTCGACGACGAGGAGGACACAAGTTCCTCCGACGCATCGACTAACACCGCCTCTGCGGAAGAGGTGACGAGTAGGAAGCTTCACCGTGAGGACGACCAGGCAGGGCCATCAAAGAAGAAGTAGTAGTTTAAAAAAATTATATGTAAGTTGTTTATGTTTTTTCGAAATTTTTATATGTAATTTTTTTATGTTGCACGTTTTAAATATTAGTACAAAATTTTCTTCTATCTATTAAAATAAAAATACAATGTTTTAAAGTTTTGGAGGCGCGTTTGGGGGATGCGGCTGGGGAGCGACGTCCCCCAAACACGGTACGAAAGAAACACGTCCCCAAACGATAAATCTGGCACCCTTTGAGGACAGCTTTGAGAGACGCCTTTGGGAACAGCTTTGAGAGACGTGCCTGGAGATACTCTAATAGCGCCGATCTTGATTCTTCGGCGAGTTGCTCTTGTCTCAATCCATGCCGGACTCGTCAGATAAGATTGGAACGAGATGAGATGTTACTCGGCGCCTAAGGGCATCTCCAACGGGGCGACCCATCCCGCGTCCGCGCGTCCGGATGGGTCGAGCTGGACAAAAATGCGGCCCAACGCGGGGACGCACCGCAAAAGCGGATGGCCGCGGCGTCCGGAACGACGCAAACCCGGCCCAAATCTGGGCCGGGTTTGCGTGGCCGCGGATGGCACGCGCCGTCCGCTTGCGTCCGCGCGCTGATCGCCTCGTCTCCCTTGGGCCCACCTGTCGGTGACCAGGGAGGCTATTAAATGGGGACTGGAGGGGATCTGGCCCTCCACTCCAGTCCCCACTTCACTCCCGCAGCGAAACCGCCGCCATGGCCCCGAAGCAACGGTTCGCTGCCGAAGCCAACGACGACGAGGCGAGCAGCAGCCGCCATCGTCCGCCGGCGCTGCGGCCATCCGGACGAAACCGAGGCGGCCTCCACATCGGAGAGGCCGCCCGCGGCGGCGCGGCATTGCCGCAACCGCCGCCGCTCCTTCTCGAGCCCAAGCCCGAGTCCTCGGAGGAGGACCCGGACCTCCGCGCCGCACTGCTCATCTCGGCGGCGGAGGAGGACGCGAAATGGCCGCACCTCCATGCGGCCATTCGCACCTCCGAGATGGAGGAAGCGGCCCGGCAGGCCGTGGAGGAAGCCGAGGGCTGGGAGCTCTACGCCCAGGCCCGCCAGGCGCGACGGGGGGAGGAGGATGCGGCGCGGCGGGAGGAGGCCAGGCGCCGCGCCGACGAGGAGCGCCGCAAGGAGCAGCGGCGGCAGGAGGCCAGGCGCCGCGCGGAGGAGCAGCGGCGCCGGGAGGCCGTGCGCCGCGCCTGGCAGGAGAGGCAGCAGCGCCTCAGGGAGGAGGCGCTGCTCCGTGCGCCGCCGCATCCTCGGGTCGCTCCGGACCCCCACTCGGCCTGGGAGGAGGCCCTGTGGTCTCCGTGGCAGTGCCTCGCCGCCTGGGGACGTCGTCCACGATGACGACGACGCCGACGACGCCCACAGGGGCTAGACGGCGCACTGGCGGCCACCGCGCCGCCGACCAAACCCTAATAGAGGGTTTTTCGTTTAAATTTTAAAGCCCATATAGGGGCTTCTTTTGTTAGTTATTTGCCCAAAATAGGGCAATGTACAAATTTGCCCAAAATAGGGCATATGTTTAATCAAATTTCGTTTAAATTTGCCATTTTTCTTTTATTTTCGTGTTTCTCCGATTATGCGTTACGTCCGCGCGTTGGGCGCAGCGCGCGACCCAAACGGACACGCGGACGCGGGCCGCTGTCCGCGTGTCCGCTCGGCCACCCAAACGGCAAAAACAAACCGGGCGGCCCAACGCGTCCGTTTGGGTCGCTCGGTTGGAGATGCCCTAATTCATTGGAAGCTCCTTTGAAAAAAATAAAAAATCTGCTTGGACGCTGCTGAGCTTTTCAGGGCATGAAAACAGACGATATGCACAGGCAGGTCACTGAACAGAGACCGCTCGCTTCGCCGGCTGGCGGTTCAACCCCTCGGCCGGCGAGCGTGGTGGCAGGGGCGCGACGTTGATCAGACGCTTGTCGCGCACGGCTATCGACCACAACGCGATGATGTTAGCCGGGGAGCGTCCTTCTCCGTGCAGTTCGGTCGGGCTTCGGCTCGTTTGGATCGGGGACGTGCCAGCGCCCTTCACACTACCGGCGCCACGACGCGCCGACGGCATCTTCATCCACGGTGTGTCACGCGGCTCGTTTTCAACACCGACGTCCCTTCGCTTGAAGGAGGAGGAGCACTCGCCGCTGCGAGAGCGTCCGTACCTACGATGTCCAAAGAAGGAGAACGTCGTGAAGAAGGAAAAAAACCATCATCCCCGCGCGATCGCCGCCAAGGTAGAAGAAATGGTGGGATTTTCGAGCTCGAGATCCAGGCGGCTCAACCTGCTCCGTACGACCCCGCCGAAGCGCTTGGCCCGGCGGCGCTCCTCAACCGCTCGTTCAACACCGCGATGGCGCGAAGTGCAGGAACTACCCCGGATTCTCTTAGTTAGGTATTTTTAATGTGTTACTGACTTACTGTATGAAGTTTTCAAAAGTCCACATTTTTGGGGGCCAGACTTTTGGGGCGCACCTGTTTGGAACTGTCATCCTATTCCTAGGATGGTGACGCCGGCGCCTTGAATAGTGGCTCTACCGGTGCCCTATAGTCGCCTTTTTGGGGTCGCTGATGGAGATGTTCTTACTGAAATAAAGAAAACATGGTGAAGTGGCCCGCAATAACGACATGTGCAGTTGTCGTTGGCGTCAGAGAGCCGCCCACGGCAACACCCGCAGTAGTCACAGTCTTCCTACACAGCAAACATGTCCCCACTTCCGAGAAGATAGTTGTCGTAGCGCAACTGTTGGTGTTTGCAGCACTGGCGGGATCCTCACCGGCGTCGCTTCTCCTTCTGTCACGGTTGCACCTCCAACTATAGGTGCTTGTGTCGGGGTTATTGCCGAATAGGTTATTTCACAACAGGGGCTTAACCTAGCAAGCGCAGGTGGCCCACTTGGGTGACAAAGATATCTATGAAGCCGGGCAACCTAGTTGCTAGAAGATGAAGGCCTAAGACGACTAAGGAAGGCTTCAAACCGGACTCAAGAAGGTTCAGAAATATAGAAGACTTGATGTACAAGATGCGACATACTTGCCGACATAGAGTAGGACTCCGTGATCGGTAGGTCTTTACCTCCATCTTACTCTAGGTCATGACATCTTTATAAGCCGGCCTGAAGACAAGCTTCAGGGCACGAGATGTACATCATTGTAACCTGTAATTTGAGTTATTATAATGAATTGTAGCATGTAGCGATCCTCCACTGAGGACACGTGAGCTTGGGTAAACCACCGAGTTACACCATCCCGAGCATCCCATCATCTAGTTTCACTACTAACCCTAAGTTGTGAGTACCCGAACATGGCACTATCGTTGATAAGGCAACGACTGTTGGCGTCCACCGTGAGGCTAGCGACATCTGGAGTCGAGATTCGAGCGGAAGCACTTGGAGGCATCGGTGATACCAGGTGGCCGGCAGAGTTGTCTACTTCGACGGCACGCCGTTTATCACGAGAGATACTTTCATGTCGGATTCACGTCAGTGCAGACGGCATATGAAGTAATCTCTACCGACTCACTCTAGATGCGGAAGAAGTCAGGTCTCGATGTACCCGATGCTGCCAAGTTCCAGATCGGAAAAAAAACTCTACCCAGACAATCTCCTCTCACCCTCTCCACCATTGAGGAGGAAATTGTGGTAGAAAGCAGATCTACGTCCGTCTTCCCGGTCAAGGGTCCCGACTATGATGAGCGGCACATTGTGGGCCACGTCGACGTTTCCCGGGATCGCCTGAAGACGGCGAAGACCATGAATCCGTGCTCCACGCCATAAACGAGGGGTGCATAGATAGCTACTCAGACGTAAGTACCGGGACTACCCATGTTCGCCAAGAGAACAAAGATCTTCGTGCTCCACGCCATCGTCGCCTGCTCTTCTTTGGTGGTGGGGTAGATGCGCTCGGCTCACCACTCTCGGTCGTGACCGAATGGCCGACTATAGGTCCTCTCGACTCGCAAGGGGAATCGAGATGAGCTCCTCCGCCATGCATGTGCTTGATCTCTTCTCCGGCGAAACATGCGTATCGGTGGCCTATGTTAGGGAACAACCGTTAAACAGCAACGCCCACACGACATAAAGCTACAATGATTCCTACTCCCTTTGGTCTCTTTCAATTGACTCGGATTTAGTACAACTTTGTACTAAATCTGAGTCAATTAAATAGGACGGGAGGAGTACGTCTCAGAAGCGCGGCGGTGAGATTGCGATGGCTCCGGTGATTAAAAAAAAAGTTTCATGGCATTCGGACTCCTTTGCAAGATCCCGCTCGGCTATGCAACTGACATCTTTCAGTAGGTTGGACCACACACACAAGGGCCGAGGTGGAGGGCTGGAGCAGGCATCCACGGTGGATCATTGGCCATGCCGGCAATGGCCGCCGACCAACAGACCCCGCAAACATATATTCTACAGCACATGTGCTAAAGTTTCTAGGTTGCACCTACCTTAATTAGCAATTGTTCAAGTCAAGTTGATTTGCCAATTAAGGACACTACAATGCTGGAACACGTCCACCCTCCTCAAAGAAATATAGATTGGACCATTTCTATCCAAAATCAACCTTGTATACATGAATTATCATCAAATCTGTTTCTTCCGCTATTTTCCGTCATAAAATCTCACCTTTTTTTTTTAGTGAAGAGGGTCCTCGAATTCGAGAGGCATAATCTATCGCCATTATATAATGCAGCAAAGCACTGTTTACAATTCTTCAGATCATCTCCACATGGACCAAGCTGTACCTAATAACTAGTTGGATCACAATCTACTCACTGGGATCAAGGAATCCGACGAGGCACTTCTCCAAGAGGAACTCTGCATTTACCCAGGCATGGTATTTATCTATAAGGAAGTCAAGGAAATCGTATAGAGAAATTGCATACATGCCCAAAAATCATTGGCCTACAACTATGACATTAATAATCACAATGATCATCTTGTACTCATCCAATTATGCCTGCAAAAAAACAAGTGTTGTTCAGGTAGCCATCTATAAAGCATGACGTGTCGCTACCAAACACATGTTAAAGCGTGTTATGTTCTTGTGTCAATCCACAAGAAGGTGGTAAACTATTTTCAATTTATCTGTGACAACAATAATAGTAGCAAAAGGATACTGAACAAAGCAGTGCAGTCTTTTCCAGCGCCCTTCATGAGCATATCAACTCCTGTAAATGCACAACAAAAATACTCATTCTGAAGTACAGTTGAATAGTACTTTCAAGGCATATAGCTTCGAAACTCAAACAGAACCAAAAAATTGCACGATGTTGAAGTTTATAAGTTACCTCCAGGATGAAATTTCATGTAGGGACCAATGTTGTACACACGACCTTTTAGAACTGTCCAAATACAATCTCCAGTTTTATGCTGTTTAACTTCTTCCAAAGTTATTAGCCTCCGGTTTGTCTGCCCCCTAAGCCCTACAGAAACAGGGAAATTGGAGAAAAGGAAAGCAACCTTACATCAATATGATTATTTGAAAGAAGAAAAAAGAAGCACTTGAATACAGGGAAAAAATCGAAGAAAACAAATAAAGAACTGATACACATAACTACACAAGAGTGCAAGCGTCAGCACCATTATTTCCCACTTTGAAATTATTGTTCGCAAGACACAACCTATTTACTGATATCCAGTCGATACAAATAAGAAAGAACTACATGCAAATTGATTTGTTCGGACATTTCAGATTTCTAACATCTTCAGCTGACCACTTATGTGTTTTGTATAATTTCAGGCAGCATTTTACACATTTATAATACGTCCTGGTCTTTCTCCATATTGCATAATACTTCTCAGCTAGACAAGGCAGACTTCCAAATAGTACAGGGAGCAAAAAAACAGCGTGTCCAGTTACATACGCAGGATGTAACATCATATCTGTCTTTTGTGATACATTATTACCTTGTTTGCACAAAATTATCTAGGGACCAACTTATGTCAAAATAAATCACTTGAAGATCATACGGGAGAGAGTTGGGGTAGCACCGATTGAAGAGAAGCTGGTCCAACATCGTCTCAGATGGCTTGGACATACCCAACGGAGGCCTCTGGAAGCGCCAGTGCATAGCGGACGGATAAAGCGTGCTGAGAATGTTAAGAGGGGTCGTAGTAGACCAAACTTGACATGGGAGGAGTCTGTTAAGAGAGAGAAGGTTTGGAATATCGACAAAGATTTAGCCATAGACAGGGGTGCGTGGAAGTTAGCTATCCACGTTCCGGAACCATGACTTGGCTTCGAGATCTTATGGGTTTCAACTCTAGCCTACCCCAACTTGGTTGGGACTGAAAGGCTTGGTTGTTGTTGTTTGTTGAAGATCATACAAACTAACTCTCAATTGAGTCAACTTAATCACTTGAATAAAACTACAATTAGCAGTAAAAATCAAAGTTTGCAACAGCCTAATTCGCATGAGTATACCACAGGGTGACAATGCAACAGTACAGCTACTATCAGGGACCCAAAACAATCACGGTTAGCACAATAGAAATGGCATCAGCAAGTCATATTAACATGAGTTTGTTTATATTATTAGTTCAGACAATTACTGCTACCCAGTCAATAGAAAACAAAAAAGAACTGCATGCACATTGATTGGTGCAGCCATTTCAGATTTCTAACATCTTTGGCTGACCACTTATGTGTTTGCATAATTTCAGGCAACATTTTACACATTTAGCACACTTTCTGGTCTTTTACTTAAGACAATGCATGCTTCCAAATGACACAGGAAGCAAAAAACAGTGTGTCCAGTTACCTACGTAGGATGTAACATCATATCTGCCTTTTGTGATACATCATTATCTTGTTCGCACCACAAAATTATCTAATTACCAACTTATGTCAAAATAAATCATGAGTCAACTTAATCTCTTGAATAAAACTACAATTAACAGTAAAATTCGAAGTTTGCAATGGCCTAGTTAGCATGAGATATACCACAGGGTGACAATGCCACACAGTAGAAGAAAAGTGAAGGCAAAACAATGGCATGGGCTTGAAAGGCTACGTCCCTGAAAGAAAGGGGGCAGTCCAAGGCGGGACCTATCCACTAATT
This sequence comes from Lolium rigidum, assembly GCF_022539505.1. NCBI lineage: Eukaryota > Viridiplantae > Streptophyta > Magnoliopsida > Poales > Poaceae > Lolium > Lolium rigidum. The sequence continues at coordinate 192,347,372 of NC_061508.1, forward strand.
GCGAAGTAATAGAAGAGAGGATTTATCGTATCTAGCAGAGGTACCACTACCAATGCTAGGCTCCGTAGAAAGGACATCAGCTCCTAGAAAATCCTGTTAGAGAAGTGCTTGATAGTCAGGGACCGCAAAACAATCCCCGTTGGCACAATAGAAATGGTAGCAGTAAGTCATGTATTAACATGAGTTTGGCTATGTGAGTAGTTCAGAAAATTAAAATCCAAGTCTGCGTTTCCCATTTTATTAATCCTTAATTAATTATGAACTAGCAGCATAAAACATGAGTTGGGCTATGTGAGTAGTTCAGACAATAAAAATCCAAGTCTGCGTTCCCATTTTCTTAATCCTTAATTATGAACTAGCAGCATAAAACTACCCAGTAATAATCAGAGACATTGATGTGAACAAACAGTACTAGCGAATGTCTTTCACAGTTTACCTGCCAGATCAGGATGTGTACGAGTTAGCTTAAGCCAGTCCATGGGGCTAAAGCCCTTCTCGAAAGGAACCTTTGCCCGTACTGCAGATTTTTTTGAAGATTTTGGTTGAGGTGATACATTCGATTGCACAGACTCTCCACTACTCTTTGGTACAACTGGTTCTTTTATGCTGGAGTCCTGGAGCGATCTTCCATCAGTGATTGGATTGTCTGTTTCTGTGTTATCCTGGATCTTCTTAGCTTTTGAAATATCTGCACCATTACCATCAACATCCTCGAGTGTCATGTTTGCCACAGTGATGGAACTAGGGGATTCCAAACGACCATCATTTTCAGCTTGCTCAACCTACAAAATAAAATAAACATGGATAAAAACCATATAAGATAGAAGCAAGAAAAGTTAAATTGACATCGACAAGTTTCTAGGGCAAGCCACTGGGGACATGTTTCAGTAATTCATGAGAAGATGTGCATTATATAATCAGCCACAGTAGGTTAAGATCGCTTAGCAGACTCACTTTAGGAAATTAAATTAAATGTACTCAATGGGTTGAAGATGTTAAGAAATGGGCACAGCATAAGGGTTATAATTGGTTACATAGCATTCGCATGACACACCCAAGCTGACACTATAATCACTTATCACAACAGAGAAAAATAAGAAGAACGAATTTAACCTGATATTTTGCAAAACAAAGATAGATTAAACATTAGGATCTTGCTGCACTTAGACACAAGTATTGACGGAGCAAGTTAAGACGTGCAGTCGCGTTTCGTACCTTGCAGAAGGTGAAATCGGACGAGTCTTCATCCGCCATCTCGAGCACAATATTGTACTCCCAGTTAGCGAAGAGTGCTGCAAGGCCTGAACCACGGAGCGCCGGTAGAATATTAGCAGAAACCTCCAAAAAGGGACGGCGGGCACAAATTGATCTTGGCCGCCGAAGAAAGTAGGAACCGCCCACAAGCTAGGGTTGCTTACCAAGAGGAGGAGAAATCAATCCGCGCCGGCAGAATATCGGCAGGACCGGCTAGTTGCGTCGCGCGCCAAAGACTGCGAGGTAAAGGAGAAGAAGAGCAGATTGAGGGGTGGGGCGGATTTGGGGAGAAGTCACCAGCGAGCGGTGATGTGGGGGAAGGTGGGAGGAGTAGTTCTTTCAATTGGGTTTACCTGCTGGCTGCTGCAGGTGGATCTGGAGGCGGCGGGTTCGCTGAGTCTCGGACGGCGTCGGGCCGCCGGCGATCGAGAATACCTACCAGGGAAGGAACGGGGTTGCTGGCTGCTGGTCACCGTCGTTCGTCGTCCCGCCACCTACCCCTTAATTTTCCTGCGACCTTCCTCATGTAGTGAGGAAATTACAAATAACACCACTTATTGGTGCAGTTTTTTGCAAAGAACACATTCTAAAATACGTTTTCATAAAACACCGAGTTTTAGTGTAAATTGTTACACAAAACACTAACAAAACACTAACCTAGTTGTCAATAGGAAAAATACCTAATTAAGCACATAGGGCCATTGGCACTGCCTCCAGCGTGGCTGCTAGTCTCATTCTTTCATGACAGGCAAAAAAAAGACGGCGGTGGTGCTGACGATGTTCGATCCCAACAACTACACAATAACTCACAACGGATGTAGACAAGATCCCGAGTGAGGGGTTTGTGCCACTGGTCGGCATGTACATCGACCATTTAAATGACATGGTGGCGTCATGTGCGTTCTTGAAGGACAATCTCCGATACGTGGCATAATCATCCTTCTCGAGGTCATGCTCTTCTCCATCTTCTAATCCCTCAGTTAACTACACCTCACTCTCTATGAGACACACCATGGGGCGGCGGAGCAACGCCATAGGGAGGTGGTGTCGGGACGTAGGACAACGAGATCGCTCCAGAGGGCACCATGGGGAGGTCGTGGGACTCAAGAGTGGCGGGGTGCGCCATTTAAGTGGTGGTGGGAACCTGGACAAACGGCGTGGAGGCCGATGTGATCGCGGGAATGGCGACGAGCGTAGAGAACACCCAGGCGAGCGGCTGCGAAACCAGGAACGACGAGACAACGGATGCAACATCAACGGTAGAAAGGATAGACACGGCACCGCCAGAGGCGGCGGAAGACATTAGAGATCGAACTAGGCAGATACCATATGAAACATAGATAGTTTAGAGTCGTGGGAAATAGAGCTTGATGCCCTGGTTCGGCTAACTTGTATTTATATCTAATACATGTTACATGGGTACACTTTAGTTACAGAAACTACAACAATTTAACTCTTTTGGTCATGCCCACCGGAGGAATTGACCTAAAGCACCGAGAAGCATCATTGTTGTCGTCTTCTTTCGGTCTAATAGTTGTCGGCATGACCAGTTTGGTGCATGGAGTCTCTACGTTCTTAATTTGGTATTTATCCTCTTAACAACTAGGTTTGTGTTTTGTGCAACAATTTAAATCAAAATCTGGTGTTTCGTGAAAAAAAATATTCAGATTGTGTTTTGTGCAAAAACTGCACAAGCAAGTGGTGTTACGTGCAATTTCCTCTCATGTAGTCATGTGGACCACAAGGGGTCGGTCATTATATGTCGGAACAAAAAGGATCTATCTGCAGAAGTTTCCGCTTCCCTTCCTCCCCCGATGTCCACTCCGCCACCGCCGCCGCTGCCAACTGCCACTCACCGCACGCGTCTCCGACGGCTTCGCTCGCAGCAGGAACAACGGTGGCCTCGGTGACCACGTTGGTTCGTTCCGAACAAGGAAGGGGGCAAAACCGATGTCCAAGGGGTGGAGCGGGTGAGTTCAGTAGCGTCATTTTACAATTGTTGAGGGCACGGATTGTGCTTTCCCAGGGGCATAATAATCACGAGTCTTCCATTCCTTTGATTCCGTGTTAGTGTGGTATGTGCATCATGTGAACTTGTGAAGGCGAAATCTTCGTCGGTTTCGGGGCAAAATCTTCCTGGGTATGGATGGATGATAAGTTTGATTTCATGGTGTTTTATTTTAGGCTTTTGCCGTTGGTCAGTTGCATTACTAACTTACCAAATGGGTCGAACTTAGTTGAGAATTTTGAGATACAAATATGCAAAGTAGCAAAATGCCCATGGTACGAATAAGTTTTCGTCAGAAAATTGGGATCACCCGCATTTCTCAAGGGCCTTTTTTATTCAATTAGAAAGGAACTGACGAAGCTAGGTTAGGTGAAAAACTGGAAAATAATTCTATACCTATGTTCACTGGTGTGACAACTGGCGGCGTAGAATCTTTTCCCTCAGATCTGGGCTGTGAGGTGTAGTTATACACATCACATTTGGCTGTAGTGGGCCACTGCTATAGAGCCTTACAAACTCAAGAATGAAACTGTTTCTTGGAATTATGATGTTGAATTATACACACAGCTCATTTGACTCTAGTGGGCCACTGGCTGCAGTTACACACAGCACATTTGTCTTTACATTTTATTCTTTAAAAGACATCAAATGCGTTGAATGATGATGCCACATGAAAAAAAAACGACCACGAGATCAGTCTTTAACCCACTTTGATTTGCATACTGTACAGTCTTGCGTAAATGCCATTGCTTGCTGCGAGCAATGTTGCGTGGCTACCCGTTTCTACCACCTCGCCTTTGTCCATCACGACGATCACATCTGTGTTTGTGACAGTGGACAGTCTGTGTGCAATCGTGATACTTGTCAGCTTGCTTGAAAGCTCACCTTTGCTTTTCCACCCCTTTGCGCCCAGGGTGTCCATCACCACCCTCTCGGATTCACCATCTAGAGCGCTCGTCGCCTCATCTAGTAGCAGTATGACGGGCTTCTTCAGTATAGTTCTTGCCACAGCTATCCTTTGCTTCTGACCTCCAGAAAGTTGGCTTCCTTTGTCCCCTACCACCGTGTCATACCCTTTTGACAGGCTGCTTATGAACTCATGGATGTTTGCCTCCATTGCAGCCTCCACTATTTCTGTTTCCGACGCACCTTCATTCCCGTAGCTGATGTTCTCTCTTATAGACAGGTTGAACAAGATTGGCTCTTGCTGAACAAATCCTATCTGCTTTCTCAGGCACTTCAGGTTGTAGCTTCTGAGGTCCTTACCATCGACAAGTACTCGCCCGTTGCAAGGATCATAGAATCTTAGCAGAAGAGCTAACACTGTGGATTTTCCTGAACCACTTGGCCCGACCAATGCGACCCTTTGGCCTGACTCAATAGATAGACTCAAACTATCTAGTATGGTCACTTCTGGTCTCGAGGGATAGCTGAACCTTACATCTTCAAACTCAACGTTACCTACAATTCTGTCTTCACTGGTCACTTTTGGTTCATCTGGCACAATCTGCGTTTCTCTGTCGAGAATGTCTAGTGCAGGATCCAATATTGCAATGGCTGACAGTACCATAGGTATCAAAGACCATAGCTCCGTGATGGAAGATATTGTCATTGCAAATGCTTGGTATGATCGCACACAGTCTTTAAATGTTGCTAGTCTCTTGTCAAGTAGCACAATGGTATAACTCAATGCAATAGCATGTGTCATATGCCACAAGCAGAGGGAAATCCCCTGTACTACGCCATACTTGATACTCTCGATCCTGCTTATCCGCATCGGTTCTTGCAATGCCAAATCTGCTTTCCTGAGTATTTCTTCTTCCTGAACAAAAGACGCCACTGTGCGAATGTTGCTAACAGCCTCTGAAGTGAGTGAGATGAGCTTCCGATGAGACTTAAAGGTGTCAGTAGCAAAACCTTTTGCTGACCTGACCTGTACAAGGCCGGCGACAAAGTGACATGGCATCAGAGCCCATGAAACTAGACCCATCCTCCAGTTCACTGCCATGCTTAACACTGTTGCAACCAAAATTGAGGAGATGCATTGAACAATAACAGCCATTCGATCAGATATAATTGTTTTAATCATGGAGGTGTCAGTGACAACACGTGAGGTCAGGAAGCCGACACTGTTCTTTGATTCTTCAAACCAGCCTATTTCGTTCCGAAGGACAACTGCATTTATTTTAGAGAATCGCTGTTACACTATGAACAGCAACAATATACTTTTTATAATGCAACTTGTTACTTTGTAAGGGACATACCTGAAAACAGGGCCTCCCTTAGGTTATTCATTGCCCTTTCGCCGACCAGGCCATAGATATAGTGCTGGAAGATGTTACTAAAGAATGTTGACATCCCAATAAGGAACAAAATTATTGAGTATTTGCTGACCATTCTCTTTGCATCTGGATCGAGGTATGCTATGCCAACTGTCATGATGTAGAAAGCAAATAGAGGCCTTGAGATCCCGGAGATTGCTGCTGCTGTGGAGCCCAGCAGAACCTTTTGTGGTACTAGTTTCATAGTTCCGAGGAATATCCTGTTGAAAGCAGATGTTCTCTTTCTGACCCCTTGCTTTGGTTGCTTTGTGGTGGGTTCTGGTTTCTTCTCTTGTTCATGGGCAGTGAAGGAGTGTTCTTTGTATGTTTCAGTGTCTTGTTCTGCTCCTTGATCAGTAAATCTGTTTTACAAATCAAAATGAACAAGTGACTAAACTATACTTCTATTCCAGGTAACCAAATTAGATATCACTGGTCTAGTTGCAGTTCACTCTTGCATCTTCTGGCATGTATGTCATCATATACTATTTGTTCATAATTGCATATGTACATTCCGATCATGGCTTCCCTAAGTGAACAATATAAAGTGTGAAAGAAGAGTTCAATTGATTGCATTTACCTTTCTTCACTCTTGCCAGATTTCTTCTCTAGATTTTGCATATTGCATACACTCAAGTAGAATGTACTTTTCTCCAGCAATTCTTCGTGTGTTCCAGATTGAGCTACTCTTCCATTCTCCACAACAACAATCTTGTCTGCATTTATTATTGTTGACATTCTGTGAGCAATCAAGATAACTGTCCTCCCTTGCATAGCTCTGTCAAGAGCATCCTGGACTACCTTCTCTGATTCTGAATCAAGTGCACTTGTGGCTTCATCAAGAAGAAGAATTGGAGGATCTTTGAGAATAGCCCTTGCAATTGCTATTCTCTGTTTCTGACCACCTGATAGTTGCACACCTCTTTCTCCTACCTGAAGTGATTCACAAGCATAGGAATGATGCTTACTGCCATATAGATGTGGCATGTAACTATTTTTCTGTAGGATGGGCAATTTTTATGTAACAAGTCGCTATTGTCTTGCTTGATTGCTTAGTTGTTCATGAATTTCCCAAGGGACAACTAAAAAGCTGTATATCTGTGCCAAACTTAAAAAGTTAAAATGTAGTCTGCATTTTATAAGTCCATTTAAGCCTATCTTCTTTTAACTTCAAATTATTTGATTTGTAACGATAGAATAGAGATATATGTGAAGTTTTCACTTGTCTTTGCTTTGTGAATATGAAGTCTTACCTCAGTTGAGTATTGGTTTGGAAGTTTGGATATGAAAGAGTGCACATTAGCTGTTTTTGCTGCTTCAATTATCTCTTCATCAGTTGCATCCATTTTGCCAATTCTCAAGTTATCCATGATAGTACCAGAAAATAGTGCTGGTTCTTGAGATACTGAACCTATATTTCTTCTCAAGGACTTCAGATCGAGTTCCTTAATGTTTTGACCATCGATAATAATGTCACCTGCACGGTTACATCATCTTACTAACATGAGAAAAAAACTGAAAAATTACTCCATGAATCACTTCCTTTCTTGTGATGGAAAACTAGATTCTGTTTGACGTGCAATCATCTCATTTCTATGTTTGTAACCTTAAATTATAGGAAAGTCAAGAATTCCTGGACATAACGAAGCACATGAAGTGCAGAACATACACATCAGGAAATATTTGTGCAGAGATAGTGTTAAAGACCTTGATCCACATTTAGATAATTTGGGTAGGGTAAAGGTCTGAGGACCAGGGGGGTCTGAGGACCAGGGGTAGGGCCCTAGTCCAGGCGACAGGCAGGCCACTTCCCTGACGGGGAAGAGCAGCTCTACGCTTAGAGAATTTTGCTTATTCCATTGCTTAATCCACAGAGTTGCAAGGTAGCACTTCATATAGGTGACTCGCTTGTGTCAGAAGACACAAACTCTATCCCCAACTCTGTATCTTCCTAACTAAACTGATTCTTGCCTAATACATAAGTCTTTCTTTTGTCTCCTAATGTCACATGATTCCTAATATCTAACACCATATTTTTATTTTGGCTAGGTTGCCTCTTCAGCCCATAAAAGATATGAATCTTTCCTTGAAGCTTACCTGATATAGGATCATAGAACCTTTGTACCAGAGAAATCACGGTGCTCTTCCCACATCCACTGCTCCCCACAAGAGCCACGACTTTGCCTGCTGGTATAGTTAGCGAGAATCCTTGAAGAATTGGGTTTTCCTCACGGGATGGATATGTGAATTCCACCTCTCTTATTTCAATATCTCCAGTGACCTTGTCTAAGATTATTCCATCTGATTCATAACTTATCGCCGGTTTTCTTTTGATAACCTTAAATACTTCTTTACCAGCAGCTTTAGCTTGGCTGAAGGCCTGGAGATCTGGTGCTGCATTCGAGATATATCTGAAATAGCAGGTTAAAATATCAGCTCTGGGTCCCTGACAACTTCACTTGGAAGAATTATAACTTAGGTTAACCATTTTAATATGCTTATTGGTACAAAGATAATTATCAGTATTACATCGCAGCGGAGAGGATGTTAATGACGGCAGCAATTGTTTCACCCGCTGTCGCAGATCTTGCAGTTACCGCTACTGCTCCAATATAGACTGTCAATGAGTACGAACAGAAAGTTGCAATCTGTAACATTCCCAAACCTAGTCCTTTTGTCATTGCCTCTTTCTTGCTTAGCTTGTATTGCTTGTCCATGCATTTGATGAACGATCTCATTGCGGAGTTTTCTCCAACAAATGAGAAGACAGTCTTGATGTGTGAAAGAGTCTGTGCACAATTGTATTTGTATCATTAAAATATTTATATGGTAGATGTACTTAGTACTTAACTTCTAATGGTGCATTCAGTTGCATAGGTACCTGTTCTACAACTGAGGTTGCTTCAGAGACCAGAGCTATCCTTGTGATCGACATGCCAATCATCATTTTGGCATATGTTGCTCCAATCACAAGGAGCATCGGAACAACCAAGAATGACATCATACCCACTTCCCAGCAGCACACAAAAGCGATAATGATTGCGACTAAGAATGTGGAGAAATTGGAGATAAAGTGACCCATCTGAGGGAAAAATTAGTAAGCCCACGTATACTGTTTGTTATTATCGAGCACACATTTTGTGCTGCCGTTGCAATTACTGCAACATACAATGAATGTTTTGAAATGCAAATTGATACCTTCTCGCCAATTGCATCTTGTATGACCTTCATGTGGTTTGTTGCTCCAGCCATGATGTACGCAGTGGTTAAGTCAGTGTCGAAAGCTCCAACATCTTGACTGAGCACTGATCTCAGATATGCCATCTGCATGCGTGTCATTTGTCTCTGACTTGTATACATCCAACATGCAATTTCTGCAGCAGGGTCGTTTTGGCTAGAAGGTAAGACAGTTTATTGGAACAATACTAATGCTATTCATATTTCCTGTGTTCCCATCAATGTGGTGTTCTCTTGTTATGGTGCATGTGGAGAAGTAGCTAAATGGCGAATGTCATAACTATGAAATCACTCTCTTTTACAACCATAACATTTTTTTTCTCTACACATTTCTTTTTGTTGTGACGTGTTGCTACTGTGTGAACTTCAAGTAAAATATTTTGTCATGTTTTTTTCATGTGGCTACCAGCCTACTAGAATAATGTGGAACAAACTGGGTAACTAATAACTAACGCCATGAGGATGGTTGGACTGCATGGGGTTGGGGATTGGGGAGTAGAACATAGGTTACTTGAGGGGAATGAGGGATATAACAGATTGGTAAATATTCTATTATTGCTTGATTAAATCTGTTATATGCTAGTCCTTTATGTATGATGACTTACTTGACCCCTAAATAATAATCTAAAGGATACAGATTCAGCCTCTAACTCTAATCTTATCTCTCTCCCAATTAAATAACTCTCTTGACTATTTAGATAATACTATTATATATCTATGTGAATATTGCATAGTCCTACACATAACATAATGTCTGGTAAGGTTATGTGACAAAAAAAGTTGATCAAATTCTATTCAGTTTGACTGTCTGAGCCAATCTCTTTGTAAGTACACCAATATTTGAATTGATCCCCCAACATTTTGGACTAAGCTCTAGTTCATCTCCTATCTGATTTGACTGAAACATTGATATGCCGCTGCTTTACGAATAATTATATATGTTCCTATACAGAAAACTACGATGTCAGGTTTTATTAGTTCTGTTGTTCTTCACATATTCTCAAAACAATCAGTATCATATATGAAAATAGTCACTTTATTTTGCTATTCTGCTAAGACTCGAAGTAATTATATTGTTCTTCACATACACTCATAATTGTCAACTACTTTAATTCCTTGCGATTCTCAGATTTCCATAGAATCCCATAGACCTCCACTATGCTCTGTTTCAGGGTAGGTGGATAACTTTCATTCTTTATGTACATTATCATTATCAAAGATAGAAAAGCTAGAAGTTTTCTCTCACCAATTATTCCAGCAGGGAGTGTGATGAGTGCCAAGAACCACATATATGGAACTAACTACAAACAAGTACAACGAAAATAGACACTGTCAATTGCATAACCAACAGTGTTTTCTCCAATAAAATAAAAGGCATTTCTAAAAAACAAATAATGGGTTACATATATCATAACTTATTAAAATCCGGGATAGAAGTTACCTTAGAAAGTGCATGGACAATTGCGTCCAGATTGCCTAAGTTGTTCCCAACTGCGTCGACAGATTTCCCAAGTATGTAATACGACATCGAAGGCCCCATGCCATGCACGAAGGACCCCATGGTCCCCAACACCATGAACATCCAATCTAGTGCATCGGCATAGCAAAGTAGGCCAAAGAACGGGAAAGGCTCATCCACAGCCAGTTTTTCTGGTGCCGAGGGTGCTGGCGATGATGTGTTTATCTTGTCATCCGCACTTTCGGATTTACACGATTCGACATGGCAGTCATTCTCTTGGATGAATGACATTGTATTTGCAAGAGTTGAGATAGTTTGCAGGAGAATAGCCAGAACACCGAGTAATATATATGGTAACAGGTAACAATGTGGCTAGCTACAAGTTAGGATGAAAAATTGTTACTCCCAAGGTTTATATTATAATATCTTGAACTACTTTGGCATGGGATCAAATGAAAATAGTTTATTGAATCGGTCTTAGCGGCTGATGCTTTCAATCAAAACTGTGTTGCTGGCGCGAGCATATCAACCTATTTATTATAAGTCACTAGAAATGAAATATTTGTTGTGAGTGACGTGTGGAATTTTATTATTCATCTGGAGTCACATCATTGTGAAATACTAAGAATGAATCTTTTGTTTCTGTGTGAAACGCTGAGCATGAATCTTTTGTTGTTGTAACCAATATATGGGGACACGAGGCAACTTTGTTTTCATCTACAAATTACATAGAGTTAGGCCAGCTGCAGTCTACTCCAGATTGGCAGTGGCACTTGGTGAAAGCTACTCTACCAGCTATTCTACAGGCATTTGATATTGCTTTAGATGTCCCTATTTCCTTCCAAATTTGATAAAAAAAACTTTCTAGCATCTTTGTATAAATGCACGATGCGCTGCTAAATATCTTTGAAGTCTGCTGCAAAATAAATTACAGATTAGGTCGACAAGATCAAGGTGTCTAGTACTGTAGGCATTTTAAAAAATGGTGGATTCCTAGGAGAAGTATCAATTGCACTAGGATTCCTAAGAGGACTCAAACCCGGGGTGGTAGGATTGTACATCCGCTTCCCCACCCAACTGAGCTAGGACCAGTTCCTATAAGTAAGGTAGTTTCCATCCAAGTCCACCTCTTAGGTTATTTGTCCAGAAAAGTTATCAAGATATTTGTATACAACCATGTTCTTCGTTGCATGTTTATCTACTTAAAATATTACCACGACAACATATTATACTGGGTCTTCAGAGGAACTAGCACAGTACCAAATTCCTGAACTCCCAAATCTGGTGGTGTAGTATGCCTCTGTTGACAAGTGTTGTACTGCCTAGGAGTAATAAGTTGAGTGTACCACATGTGGTTGTTAGAATCTCCTAATTGATACGAAAGTCATGTTAGTACAAGATTGTCTGCATGTACCCAATAGTAATTTGGAGGATGGGTGACTCATTTCTTAACTCATTGACTATGCATCTTCAACATATGAAGAGATATCTATGTTATTACAGTCTGTCAACTGACAGAAAATGCATCTAAACGATACTGAAAATCCTCACAAAGCACCTAACTACTTAAGTTAGGTCTCTTGGCTACAACTGGACTTGATCAGATAGAACATCAATCCTTCATGTTGCTTTGCAAGTGGAACAGCCTTGAGTAAACACCATCATCTGCAGATATCAATGTTTGGTGATCCCCAAGTTCGACCACCTTTCCTTTCTCCATCACGACAATTACGTCTGTGTTTATGACCGTGGATAATCTATGCGCCACCGTGATACTTGTAATCTTGCTTGATTGCTCATCTCTGTTCTTCCACTCCTTGGCCCCTAAAGAACTCATCACCACCCTCTCAGACTCACCATCAAGTGCGCTAGTTGCCTCATCAAGAAGTAGAATGGCTGGCCTCTTTAGTACGGTTCTTGCAATAGCTATTCGCTGCTTCTGCCCTCCTGAAAGCTGACCTCCTTTGTCTCCAACAACTGTGTCATAACCTTCTGGCAGACCACTGATGAACTCGTGAATGTTCGCGTCCATGGCAGCCTGTATGATTTCCATTTCTGAAGATTCTTCACTTCCGTAACTAATGTTATCTCTGATGGATGAATTGAAGAGAATTGGTTCCTGTTGAACTAATCCAATTTGCTTCCTGAGCCATCTGAGATTGTAGTTTCTTATGTTCTTGTTGTCAATTAGTACTGTACCCATGTGAGGATCATAGAATCTCAATAGTAGAGCCAGGACAGATGATTTTCCTGCACCACTTGGCCCAACCAGTGCTACTCTTTGGCCAGGTTCGATGACTAGATTGAAGCCATCCAGAATGGTGACCTCTGGTCGTGATGGATAGTTGAAGCTCACATGCTGAAACTCAGTTCTCCCGACGATCCAGTTTTCGCTTGTCGTTTTTGGTTCATCTGGCACAATTTGTGTCTCTCTGTCAAGCATGTCAAATGCAGGATTCAGTATAGTAATGGCTGACATGACCATGGGAATCAGGGTCCATAACTCTGTGATGGAAGGTACTGTGAGCGAGAATATCTGGTATGACCGTATGCTGTTCTCAAATGTTGCTTGCTTTCTCTGAACCAGAACCGTGGTGTACCAGAGTGCCACTGCATGTGCGATGTTCCACAGACAGAGCGATATCCCTTGGATTACCCCATACTTCATGCTCTCAATCTTGGTAATTCTCAGGGGTTCTTGCAGTGACAGTTCTGCTTTCTTAATTATTTCATCTTCATAAACAAAGGATGCCACGGTTCGGATGTTGCTCGTTGCCTCTGAAGCAAGGGAAACAAGTTCCTGGTGGGCAATAGCAGCATCCCCATAGAATCCTTTAGCTGACCTGGCTTGAATGAGTCCGCCAATGAAATGGCATGGCATGACTGCCCATGATACTAAACCCATCCTCCAGTTGACGTACATGCTAACTGTCGTTGCTATCAGGATTGAAGAGATGCATTGCACAATGACTGCCATCCTATCAGATATGATGGTCTTGACTGTTGAGGTGTCGCTGACAATGTGTGAGGTAAGAGATCCTACGCCATTTTTTGGCTTTTCAAACCAACCAAGTTCATTCCGGAGAACAGCTGCATTATATTCAAATAAAAGCTTGTCATATTGTGAACAATGAAAACTCTTGCAAGATATTGACAAGACGAATGAAGAAAGTTTTCATATGGCATACATGAAAAGAGGGCCTCCCTTAGGTTTATCATTGCCTTTTCTCCAATAACACCATAAATATAGTGCTGCAAAATGCTGCTGGCCAGTGTGATCATCCCAGCCCCAAAGAAAATCAAAGAATACTGACCAACTTTTTTTGTTGCATTTGTTTCGTAATATGCCACACCAATTGTCATGATAAAGTAACCAAACAAGGGCTTTGAGATTCCTGAGATGGCTGCTGCTGAGGAGCCTAATAGAATCTTTGCAATGTCATCTTTACGTAGCCCATACCAAATTCTAAAGAAAGGAGGCGTTTCCTTTCTGACCTCTTTCTTTGGTTGTTTTGAGTTTAGTGGTTCCAGTTTGTTCTGCGGTCCCTGCTTCATTGTGGGCTGCCTGTCGTATGCTTCATTGCTTTGTTCTTCTATTACATTATCAGAAGGGCTGTTCAATAAATCAAATAAACAAATTAATATGTTCTTATATAGTATTCCTACTTGCATATATTATCACTTAACTTTTGTGTCATAGATTTTCTGAGCATCCCTTAACCGTTTAAAACTTCTTCACTTACAGTTCGGAAAATCTTTGTCGATGAATAGTTAAACATCTAACATGCATATTATACTACTTTTTCCAGCGATAAGCATAAGATATTGGTGGAATAAAGTTTTCTCTTGGCTACATTAAGTTACCTTGCTACCCTCTTTCCAGCTTCCTTCTCAATATTTTGCATGCTGCATATGTTTGAGTAGAATGTGCTTTTCTCGAGCAACTCTTGATGTGTCCCGGTTTGTGCTACTCTTCCGTTCTCGACAACAACAATGGTATCAGCGTTTACAATTGTGGACATCCTGTGAGCAATCAAGATAACAGTCCTCCCACTCATGGCTCTCTCAAGTGCATCCTGTACTAGCTTTTCTGATTCTGAATCAAGGGCACTTGTTGCTTCATCCAGGAGGAGAATTGGTGGATCCTTCAGCATTGCCCTTGCAATAGCTACTCTTTGTTTCTGGCCTCCTGACAACTGCACACCTCTTTCTCCTACCTGGAACAAGTAATATGTGGGTAAGGCCCAAGGGAACACCTTTTCTTTTAAGGAATTCTTGATACATTCAGTCAACCATCCATGGTTGTACAGTAAGATCAATTTGTGGCTATTTGGACTTTTAAACTTCTATTCGATATGCCAACCACGCATTATAATACATTATTTGAGGAACTTTGTTGATGTTTGACATAACAAGAGCCAAAACCATGGGCAAAATAATAATTCATCTTGCTCTCTCACATGTTGCAATGTCATTCAGTATGCCTGTTCCATTAACTGACGACCAAAAGGGTTTATTGTGTTCTTTGTGCTAATCTGCTCTCTTATTGATCTGGTTTCCTTTGCAAGTTGTAATCTTATTTGATTTTCGTCAAAGCTGTATGCATTTTTCACGTTTAAGATTCTGAAAGTGACATGAGATGTTCATGTCACTTGCATACTACTCATTGTTGTCCGACGACATTTCTTTTATCCTGTCAATTTTCTTTGTCCTCTTAGTAAGCAGTCAATTTCTGTATAACCAGGTATTATCCAATTACTATTATTTTAGCTTCGAGTGGTCTTATGCCTTTTCAAGCCCTACTCAAAACGATGAAGGCAGGCATATCTAATTCTGGAAACTTGATAGCTTTGAGTCAGATATACAATATATAAAATTTCCCCGTCATTGCTATTGAACATATACATACCTCTGTTAAGTATCCATTCGGAAGTTTAGATATAAAGGAATGAATGTTAGCTGTCGTTGCTGCTTCAGTTATCTCTTCGTCAGTTGCATCCATTTTACCAATCCTCAAGTTGTCCTTGATAGTACCAGAAAACAACGATGGCTCCTGAGATACTGAAGCTATATTTCTGCGCAGGGATTTCAGATCAATTTTCTTGATACTATGACCATCAATGAATATGTCACCTGCAGTAATACGTCTCATCACTGACTGGAACATTATGATTAGTTTAGCTTGCGAGTATGTAGGCAGTTTAATTCATGACAACCAACATCTAACCTTACTTCAGATGTCAAATTTTTCACTAAATAAAATATAATACCCAACTATTGGCTTTCTTCAGTCTTATAGTTTCAGTAGGAAGATGGCAGAAGCCTACCTGAGGTCGGATCATAGAACCTTTGAAGTAGTGAAATAACTGTGCTCTTCCCACAGCCGCTACCTCCTACCAGAGCAACGACTTTGCCTGCTGGGATGGACAATGAGAATCCTCGGAGAATTGTCTTATCCTGGCGGGAGGGGTAGGAAAATTGCACCCCACACAGTTTGATCTCTCCATAAACCTTTTCTAGCACCACTCCACCTTTTCCATAACTTATGGATGGACTTCTTCTAATCACCTTGAAGACCTCTTTTCCTGCAGCTTTTGCTTGATTAAAGGTCTGAAGGTCTGGTGCAGCGTAGGTAATTGATCTGCAGTCCATCCATGTGGTGAACGCAAACAATTTAGTCTATGGAGGTTGCAATATATCTCAGTATGAACATTAACAAAGAATATCGGTTGATACTTTGCTATGTTTGAGTCATGAATTGGCTATTTTTATATTGACAAATAAGTGTTTAGGTGAAAATAGTTTAGGTGACTCTAGCAATAAAAAAGGCTGTAGTTTTATTACATTGCGCCAAAGAGGATACTCATGATGGCAGCTATTGTGCCACCTCCTGTTGCTGTCCGTTTGCTTACTGCAACTGCCCCAATCCAAACCATGAGTGCCCATGAACAAAAGGTCACTGTCTGGAACAAGCCCAGCCCTATTCCCTTTATCATTGCTTCCTTCCTGCTTAGTTTGTATTGATTGTGTGTGCACTGGACGAAGGATTTCATGGCCCAGTTCTCTCCGACAAAGGAGAAGACGGTCTTGATATGTGACAATGTCTGCTCACAAATGCGCACAAGGATTACAAATTTAAATCTTGTCAGAAAATATGTTTACTTTCCGCATTTCTGTTAATTCAAATAGCCTGGCTTCAGGCAAGAGGTGTTGACCAATCTACATTGTTACCTGTTCTACAACAGATGTTGCTTCTGAGACGATAGCATTGCGTGACAACGATATGCCGTTCATCTTTTTCGTATATGTTGCCCCGATAGCGAGGATCAGAGGAATAACCAGGAAGGACAGCATTGCGACTTCCCAGCAGCTGGCAAATGCAATTACTATACCAGCAAAGAAAGTGGAGAAGCTTGCGACAAAATGACCAAGCTGCAGAAAAAGCGAGCTCAGAGACAAGTTTGTCAGCAGAATTTCAGAAATCTTACAGTTAAGTGTTGTCAAATCGGTTACCTTCTCACCAATTGCGTCTTGTATGACACTCATGTGGTTAGTTACTCCGGTGATTATGTGTGCAGTGGTCAAGTCGGTGTCAAAGGCCCCAACCTCTTGTCTGAGAACCGACCTCAGAAATTCTAGCCGCATGCGTACTAGCTGTCTCTCGCTCGAGTATATCCAGCAAGAGATCTCTGCAGCCCGGTTATCAGGGGAAAAGTATGTAATGTTTAACAAGTCACTATCTATGGCATTGCTGCCGTTAGATCTCATATTATCCTCATTTGTGAACATAAAGGGTTACAGAAAAAAATTGTCGCTCTAATTTACCATTCATCCTGCACATTAGTGTACATTTGTTGTAATTGTTAAAGTTTTAATGTGCTTTTATGTTTTCTTAACAAATGTGAACTTTTCAAGCCATAGTTGAACAAAAGTATACCTGTAAAAATCTCTTCCAAGCAATACATCAATGTTATTTATATTTGGCTCTTGTAAAATCAGATCAGAAATCAATGGGAAGTATTTAAGCAACTTATGGGGCTCCTGTTTTCCATTATATTCATCAATCCATATTTGTTGTTTCTAAACTACTACAGATATATGCAGCTAGTGCATGGCATGCTAGATTATTTCTTTCACCAAAGGAAAACGACATTCATCATCAAAGCAATTAAAGGATTCCTGAGTTTTGACTTACCAACCATTCCGGCAGGAAGAGTTGCTGCTGCCATATACCACACATAGGGAACCACCTTCAAGAAACAAGTAGAAAAAGATACGTGTAAAGACATTGCAGACCAACATAATAGAAATTCAGGACCAATGGTAGTAATGATGTTCACCTTATACAATGCATGTACCATGCCATCCTGGTCATTTATGTTGGTTCCAAAGGCATCAAGTGCTTTCCCGAGAAGGAGATACCCGATCGGGAATGCCATGCCGTGGATGGCAGACCCGAGGGTTCCCAGGGCCATGAGGAGCCAATCCACCTTATCAGCATAGCAAAGCAGCCCGAAGAACGGGAATGGCTTCTCGTCATCGGTAGCTTCTGGGGGCACTGAGATTGTGCTCTTCTTTTCATCCGTATCATCATGCTGGGGTGATGAGATGGGGTGGTCTTTATCTTGGACTATGGCCATTGTTTCCAGTGGTTTGCTGCTCTTCTGCACCTGGGCACTATGGAAAAGCAGGTGCATACACGGTATCAGGTATTATAGGTGTAGCCGTGTAGGTGTTGCATAGCGTGTATGTTTACAGATGTTACTGACCACCACCATGTCTCCCCAAATGGTTTGAATCAGTAACTGTGTAGTTACTCTCAAGGCAGAGTATAAAATATGATGAGCTGGTCAAGGGATACATTAGCACATTACACGGATTTTGTGTAGTGGTGTTTTCGTTAGCTTTGGGATGGCTCACTTTTCTTTGATCTATATGGAGAATGTAAGGCCTGAAATGGCGTTGCTGTTTGAATATAGAAAACGGCCTACATTGTTGTTTCTTTGCATAGTTATCTTGGTGAAGCAGGGTAGCAAGAAGGTATTATACTTGACAATTATGTTTGTTCTTTTTTTTTGACTTGAAAATACATCTGGGGACCAAATTAATGTCCAGGATCTCACTTCAGAGATCCCCGACTCTGCAATTTAAATCTATTTCTTGCATCCTGGTGGCATGATATGATTCCTTAAAGAAGTATCATGGGTAGTTAACATCGAGAAGATTTGATCTGCAAAATAGGTTAATGAGCCCTTACATAACCGATGTGGGTGTCCGGGAATAACCGTAGCATAATTTGAGCATATGCCTTTTCGGCCTGCATATAAGACACGAGGTCGTCGATGTTGCATGCGTTTGCAAACTGCTCATAGTGTTTGTTTGTATCTGCAGGCAGCTTGCTGATGCAATTTTCGTCCAAGAGGCAACGTCCAAAAGAAAAGAATGCAACCTTCTCCGCGTTGCCAGAGATGGGGATCTCCTGGAGCATGCCATATTCTATGTATGTTCTCTGAATTCACTCTCATTTCTCGTCAAGATTTGCCCAAAAACAAACAGCTGCGCCATACCGCGTTGTATGTGCAGGTTCGCAATGCGGATGCATGCCCACAGCTGGGTGGTGGTTTATTCCAGGATCGTTGCGACGGAAGCACAAGGTTTTGGGGTTCAGTTCAGGAGGCCAGTTGGAATCTAGAGAGAAGGAAACAACTCTTGGCCAAAGGCAGGTTTTTGTTTCTTTCCAGGGGAAGTGCAGGCAGATTAGACCTTTCTGAACTTGTCAACATCCATCTCGTTTTCATGCATGGGATAAGGAGAGAATATCCGGATGATGTCCTGAAGACGCGAACAATGACCAGTTCAAATGTCGTGTTAAATATTCAGATTGCCGTCCCATGCGTCTGCCTTCTGAATTCCTATTCCCGCTTGACATAATTTTGTCTGAAATTTGCCTCTAGCCTGTCCACGTGGAATATATAGTGACTTCTGTGGAATTTTATTTTTGTAGACTATGAATATCAAAAGAGACTGATGCAATGCAACGACCCGAAAAGAATTTGTCAACGATGCTTGTTTTCCCTTACAAAAAGAGGGAATCGCGCACTAATTTTCTGGATTGGATCCCTTGTCCTTGTCTTTTTGTTTGTATATGTAATGAAAATAGAGTTAGGCTCTTTGATTTGGAGGAAACATAGAGGAAACGTATAGGAATAGGAAATTTTCGGGAGAAGCTACTGTTTAGTCATTTAATTCATAGGAATGGTGCGAGGGAAAAGTATAGGATTTTTTCCTTCAGACCTCACTTTGAAGACAAAATGCACAAGAAATAAAAAAAATTCACTCACACCTCATTCTTTGAATTCTATGCACAAGGAAAGAGGAAAGTTTTACGCCTACCATCCTTTCCTATTCCTATCCCTTCCTTATTCCTTTGATTTTTTCATCCTACAAATCAAAGAGGCCCTATACTACCACCTTGATTCAATCGCCTGTGCCACGCACAAAAATTGTAAAAACCCTCTGCACCTCTTGCTGTGCATGTACTTCATCTGTTTCAACAGATTTATCTAGATTCACACATATCTATATACTAAAGTACGTCTAAATATTTATGAATCCAGAAAAATTTGTGATATTTAATTCGAAGCGGATGAAGTAATGTACAAGAGATGATGCACTACTTTTTTTCTTGGGAAAGATCCGAATCTATTCCATGAGTTCACAAAAAGTACAATGCGACCCAAACATAATAAAAATCACATCGACATCCTTGGACCACCTCGAGACCAGTACTGCCGCCAAAGCGAGCCTTCGACGCGCCAATGTTGCTGCTCCCTTAACAAAGCGGACCTAACGTTGTTGATGATAGTTGGGAAGTCTTTGTGCATGTATCCCTACGGAGCATCGCCCCAAAGCTGAAGTCGTCACCATTAAACCCTTGAATTGATCTGAATCTTCTAACACCAAACCTATAACAGACATAGATTGGACGAGTTCAACCACTCCAGGGAAGCGGTGACCAGACAAATCCTCGCTCTCCACAACGCCATAGACGAGATCGCTGCCGACGAGGTAAACCAAGAGGCGGGTATACCTTATTCTTGTCCCGCACAAGGCACCACCATAGCCACCATAGTGACGATGCTGATTGACCAAACTTAGCTTTAGGGACCCTTTTACAACGCCGAGCATAGGTCCGAGGTCCCCACCCTCTCCCGCCCGGAGCGGATAGCAGAGAAGATGGGACCTGTCGATTCCCGATCGTAGACAAGGAGAACGACACAAATGACGGTGGCTGCTAGGGTTTGCGCCTTAGCAGCCGTCTCTGTTTCTCCCGCGGGAGGAGAGAGATGGAACGGTATGCAACTTCCTATGGCCGAACTAAGAGTGTGTTCGGTTCTAGAATTTGGTGGAATGGAATGGGATGGTTCCGCATTCAGCACGGTTGGGAGCGAAGGAAGATGCGGAAGCGAGTGGTTCGGCCGAATTGGTCGAATCTCGAGGAACGGCTGCCTATCAACCAACCTAAACCCTATCCCATCTCAAACAAAAAAAAAATTGACACGGGACACCGTTATTTTATAACGTTTGCTAAAATACATCGCCCGATTATATCTTTGCCAGGTACCATTACAATTTTACGGAACATTTGCCACAACACACCATCTGGCTAAAAACGGAAAGTTTTGTGTTATTAGCCAGGAGGTGTGTTCAGGTTTGTGCCACATAATTGCAAGGGCATGTGCAATGTTTGATAAAACTGTCCTATCTTAGGGTCGCTACGTAATTTAGATATAACAACAAAATATGATGTACAATAGATTATTTGTTAGTCTTATTATAGTAATCAGATATCTAAAATTTGTGATGAGAGAGATTGTGCTAAAAGATCATCTCTTAATTAAGAGAAGGAAAACCCTTTTTCAACCTTCTCTCTCTTCCGCCTAACTATTTATGCTATGTGGCACTGCTAAAATATCACCATTGTACATGCGCTAATGGTATCTAGCAAATACACAATCAGGTGATGGGTTTCAGCAAACTAACAAAATAATGGTGTCAGGGCATCTCCAACGGGGTGACGCAAACGGACACTGAGTGACCGTTTGCGTCCGCCGTGACCGAAAATGCGTCTGGGCCATGCTCCAGCGGGACGACGAAAAGTGACCGAGCCGTCCGTGGCGACGCAAACCTGGCCTAAATATGCGCCAGGTTTGCGTCTCCGCGGACGCTAGGACCACGCATCAGTGGCAGGGAGGCCGATAACAGTCCCGCCAGTGGCCATTCCCCGCGCGAAAAATCAAAGTAGACCGGCGCGAGCAGTCCAGAAGCGATGGACGTCCTCGCCGCCGCAGCCACCACCATGGATGCCGAGGTAACCCTCGCTCCCACCGCCGCCCCACATTCCCCCATAGCCACGACCATAGCCAGAATGGAGGCTGCAGCTCCGACGGAAGCAAAGCGGGCCGCCACCGGCGGACGGGACGCTAAGCCGAAGTCGGCAAAGAAGGTATTGTCCAAGGAGGAGAAAGGCGTCGAGGCCGCGAAGCGTCGCGGCCGGCGCAGGAACCTGGAAGAGAGGAATGCAGCCGCCGCCACCCTGGACGCCGGCCAGCAGGCGTGGCAGGTGCAGATGAAAGCCAGCGTCGCGCAAGTAGGCCTCCATCCGGGCTTAGCGGAGGCCTACATGCTCGTCAAGCGAGAGAGGATCGCCGGCGTCGCTCCTCCGGCCTCGTCAGTGAGCTTGGTAAGTTCCCAATTGCGTCCTGGAACTCCCGCTCCCTTGCAGGTCCACCCGGCGTCGCGGTTCGCCTCCGGTGTGGCGCCGGTGCAGTTCAACGGGGCGGCGGTTCCCAACCTCAATCGGACGCCTAGAAGTGGTGACTCGTGCCCGGACGCGACACACAAGACGCGCCAGCTGCCGGAGGAGAGCGTGCCGGTGCCCTGCATCTTGTTTGACGAAATGGCACTGACTGCCTCGACGATGGACGACCCGGTACGTGAGCTCTCTCAATGTGTGTGACTGTCGTGTATCATGCGTCTGACGTCCGGTCATTCGTAGGCCTATTGGAAGGACCGGAATGAGAAATACATTGAGGCCATGATCTTCGGCAGTGGCTTCGTTGCCGACGACGGGGTCGGGACAGGCCCGCATGATGAGTGGGCACCGACGCAAGATGCGGAGGACATCGATGGCGCACGGCTGTTCTCCACCCAGCCCAGAGAGCCAACACCCGTGTGCGTCAACGACTTTGAGGACGCGCCAACAGGGCCTGTCCTCACCACGGACAATGCTACCAAGAAGAAGAGGGAGAGCCACGGGACACAAGGATTCATCGACGACGAGGACAAGTGTTTGTGCGACGCGTGGCTGGCAACAAGCCATGATTGTATTAATGGCGTCCAACAAAAGGGCAAGGTGTACTAGGCCAAGGTCATGCAGGAGTACAACGAGACAAAGATGCACCCGCCCTACCACATCCCAAGCCCTCGCACGGAAGAGTCCCTCAGAAAAAGATGGAACTACATAAAACAAGAGACAAGCAAGTTCTGGTCGACCGTCGAACATACTAAGAGCCACCCCGTTAGTGGCACTGGCGTGATTTTAGTGGTAAACAAGAGAGAACCATCATCATTCTATTCTATTTACATCATTATATGTACATCATTAGTGGCGTTGGCGTGATTGCAGGTATCCCGGGCCTTGGAGAGGTTCAAGGCAGTGCATAAGAAGGGCTACCATATGGTCCATTGCTGGGAGAAGCTCAAGGACGCGCAAAAGTGGAAGACAAGCTTTGCGGCCTACGATGAAGCTGTGAAGAATGGGACAGCGGTTAACCTCGATGGCGAAGACGGCGATCATGGCCGTCAAGCCCTTCCACCTCATCCCGGAGGCCATGAGGCTACCAAGGCTGAACTAGCCTGGGAGACACAACCCATTGCGTTCACCCAGAGCCTGGAGAAGATGATGGCCGAGAATCATGCTGCCTTGGCTGCTAGGGACGAGAAGAGGCGTCTGGAAAAAGAGGCCGCAGCTGCCATCTACCTCAACCTCACGAAAGAGGTCATTGAGGTCCAAAGGATGGACGTCGAGGTCTGAAAGTGCATGGAGCCCCCATGTGTGGTTTTGGTAATTAATGACAATCCATATGGACTAATGCTTGCATTGAGTTATATTTGTAGGAGTTGTCCATAGGCAATGCTTGAAACATATGTTGGCTTCAAGATTGCAATAAGAAGCAAATGAACAAGATCAAGTGTCAAGTATGTCTTGAAGATTAAGATGAAGTGAGCCCTCAAAGTTAACTTCAAGACATCAACATGATGAAGAATGAAGAAATGAAGAGCAAGTTCAAGATGAGTCAACTCGGAGAGATCTTATGCTTGAATCTTGTCATCCATATGGTGTTCATGGATATGTTAAGATGCGCCGAAGAAGAAGCTCTCCCATAGTGGAGTATGGGGGAGCAATTCGCATGCCTTCATCAAGCAAGCACAATCAAGAAAGGCGTTCCATCTTGTTGCGGTCAAGACCATCATCATCAAGCTCAAGTGGAATGCGTAAGGTTAAGGTTTGCTCTTGATAGGGTTTCTTCCTCACCGGTCTCATGGTATAGTAGGAGACCGGTTTATAGTTTAGTCGTCGTACTATCAAGAGGGCTCTCGAGTGAGTAACTCGATCGTATCCTTCGGAGAGCTCAAACCTTTGCATCCTTGCATCATCTTTCTTGGTTGTTATTTGGATCTTATCCATGTGATGTTTTAGAGCTTTATTCTCATGACAAGCTCTAGTTCATCAAGATTGTTTTTTGCACGGGCAACTTGTTGCATTCTCAAGGTTGGAGGTTTTACCGGTATGTCTTTTTTAGATAGGTCAAACCTTTCATCATTTATTTATATCCTACCTTGCTGGACTATGATGGTTCCCTGCATGATCACGTAGAGCTTGTTACTAGCTTCGAAACTAGCCCAAGATCATCCAAATCGGAGTTCGGATGCTCAGGTTATGATCATTCTCGTTTTGGTGTTTCTGCAGTTTTCGGGGGGGGGGGGGGGGATAATCCGGCCCGGATTCAAAATATCCGGGGCCCTTACTGCGAGCAGTTTCCTCAAGTCCTTAGCCGTTTTTCGGGGGGCGGATTTTTGCAATAATCCGGCCTCGGATAATCCGGCATGGGAGGACCCGAACGGTCATATTTCAATGGGAGGGGGTATTTAAGACCCCCTTCTTACTCCTTGGGCAGCCACCTCTTCCCCTTTGTGCTCTCCACCATTGTTGACCTTGAGAGCTTCTCCTTTCCCTCTACTCCTCCTATTCTTCTTGAATCTTTTTGAGGAAAAAGGAAGAGGAGATCTAGATCTACATTCCTACCAATCAAATCCCTCTCTTTGTGAGGGGAATCCACTAGATCTAGATCTTGGAGAAATTTGGTGTTCCTCCTCTTATTTGTTCTTTCTCTCTTATTCCCCCAATAGCTTTTGTAGCTTTGTTGGAATTTGAGAGAGAAGGACTTGAGCATCTTTGTGGTGTTCTTGCCATTGCATTTGGTGCATCGGTTTGAGTTCTCCACGGTGATTCGTGGAAGTGAAAGCAAGAAAGTTGATACTCTTGGGTTCTTGGAACCCTAGACGGATTTGAGGCCTTTGTGGCGATTTCTTGTGAGCCTCCAATTAAGTTGTGGATGTGTGCCCCAAGCTTTGTCTAAGGCCCGGTTTCCTCCTCGAAGGAAATCCCTTAGTGGAGCTGTGACCTAGGCCTTTGTGGTTAGGGTCACCGGAGAATAAGGTGAGGCGCCTTTGTGGTGCTCGGTGTGTGGTGTGAGTACCACATCTTGGGGTGAGGCCTTTGTGGCGTTGGTGTGCATCGAGCAACCACACCTCAAGGTGAGGCCTCTTGTGGCGTTTGGGAGCACTAAGCCACCGCACCTCTCCAACGGAGATTAGCACTCGCAAGAGTGTGAACTTCGGGATAAATCATCGTCTCCCGCGTGCCTCGGTTATCTCTATGCCCGAGCTCTTTACTTATGCACTTTACTTTGTGATAGCCTTCATGCTTGAAGTTATATATCTTTCTATCACATAGTTGCTTGTATTGCTTAGCATAAGTTGTTGGTGCACATAGGTGAACCATAGTATATAGGATTTGGGCTTGACAAAGTAAACGCTAGTTTTATTCCGCATTTGTTAAGCCCATCTCGTAAAAGTTTTAAATCGCCTTTGACCCCCCCCCCCCTCTAGGCGACATACGTGTCCTTTCAATTGGTATCAGAGCAAGGTCTCTCATTTTTAGGCTTCACCGCCTTGAGAGTAAAGATGTCGGTTAGGGGATTAGCGCACAATGGGTACGTTTGGATGGTAGCCATGAGCTGCCCCACCAATTTTTTGGCGTTGACTGAGGACGTTGGCGTTCGTTTGGATGGAAGCCCTAGCTTTGGATATGGGCCAATTATTTGGTCACCGCGTTCATTATTTCTGCCAATGCGTTGGCTAGCTGCTGGCGGCAGACACCTTCGCCAAAATTTTGGCTTGCCCCGATTTGGCAGGGCTGGCAGGGGCACAATCCAAACAGCCCCAATGACTGTTTATATTTGATGGCACAAATTATGATCTATGGAAAATTTATGTGCTTAATATTTTGCGGGGTATTTCCCCGGACATGGAGCGATTTCTTGACATGGGTTTTTCTTCTCCTAAGGATCCTCAAAATTTATCTCTTGAGGAGAAGAAAAAATCTTGCCTCGATGCTCTTGCTTCTCATGTGTTTTCCATTATTGTGAGCAATGTAGTTTCTTCTTCAATCATGCCTTTTGGGAGCTCTCATGAATTATGAACAAAGCTTCAAGATAAATATGATGTGTCCAATATTATTGAGGATGATTGTATTGCTTCCACTTCCGGCCATGATGAGTTCTCATCGTCATCCACTTCACCAATGTGTGACAAGACACAAGGTAATGATATGATGAGTGGTGATGAAAATTGCAATGTTGGTATTGCGCTTACTATTGATGATCCTTCATCTATATCTCATTGCAATGGTTCATCTTTGCACTTAAACACATCTAGCACTAGAAATGATTTACATGCTTGTGGTTATAGTCCTTGCATATCATGTGCAAGTTGCTTGAATAAATCTAATGATGATATGCTTGCTTTGTCTTGTGGCCATGATAAAAATGATTCTATTTCCTCTAGTTGTTGTGAGACTAACAATGTATAGGAAACCAAAGATTCTATTGGTCAAGACAAGATATTGAAAGGAGCCTCAAGTAACTCCTCATCTTTATCTCACTTTTCTCATATATGCCTTATGGCCAAGGGTTCCACAGTGTCTCCCACCATGGAACCTAATATTTCTTGTGGTGATAAGTATGAAGAAGAGGATTGGGTTGTCTCTCTACGCGATAAGGGTAAGAGTGTATTCAAGGTTCTTTGCAAAGATAAAGTTGCTAGCTCTCA
Organism: Lolium rigidum; assembly: GCF_022539505.1. NCBI lineage: Eukaryota > Viridiplantae > Streptophyta > Magnoliopsida > Poales > Poaceae > Lolium > Lolium rigidum. The sequence continues at coordinate 192,374,106 of NC_061508.1, forward strand.
CTTCTTTGAAATCTTGACTACCGCTATTGAGAACCAAAAACTTATTTGGATGCATGAGAACACCATTGATAAAATGGGTGCTCTTGAACGAGAGTATGCCAATGATGTAGCATCCCTAAAGAATGATCTTGAAGAAATACAAGATACCGTAGCCTCTCTTGAGGAGCAACTTGAAACCCTTGAAGTCTCTCAAAATGAAATGTTTTCTAAACTCACTAAGGAAAGAGACCATGCTAAAGCTAAATTAAAAATGCTTAAAAATGAAAATTCCAAAGTTGGTGTTGTTCATGATAAACTTGTTAAGGATCTAGATGATCTAGACAAGGCCCACAAGGCCTTGGAGAGCGAACACTCTATCCTCACCAAGTCACATGAGCAACTACAAGCTTCATATTTAAAAGAGCATGCTATGTTACCCTCTCTTCTTGATATGTCTTGTAATGATGCTTGTGCTACTAACTCTACTTCTTGTGAAGCATCTATCTTGAAGGAGAACGTTGAGCTAAGGGCTCAACTTGAATTGCTAAATAGCAATTATGGGAAATTGGAAGAAAATCATGGAAAGCTTTCTAGCTCCCATGAGGATCTTCTAGCTTCTCATGATAGGCTAAAGTTATCTCATGAGGCTATCATATCAAAGGCAACACCTCGTGAGCCTCATGTGGATACTAGCACTACTACTCAAAATGCTATATTGCCATGTGTTAGTACTAATAATTCATCCACTCATAGTATTGCTATATCTTGTGATGAATTATCTTCCTTGCCTTGTTGCTCTAACAATGAAGGTTCTACTTCCTCTAGTACTTGTGTTGTTACTAACCATGTAGAGGAAATCAAAGAGCTCAAGGCCCAAGTCACTTCTTTGAAGAACGACTTGGTAAAGAGTCATGAAGGGAAATGCAAACTTGACAAGATGTTGAGTGTGCAACAATCCCTCAATTACAAGAGTGGACTTGGTGTAGGACAACGTTGCATAGAAAACAAAAAATTTCCTACCGCGAACACGCAATCCAAGCCAAGATGCAATCTAGAAGACGGTAGCAACGAGGGGGTATCGAGTCTCACCCTTGAAGAGATTCCAAAGCCTACAAGATGAGGCTCTTGTTGCTGCGGTAGACGTTCACTTGCCGCTTGCAAAAGCGCGTAGAAGATCTTGATCACGATCGGTTCCGGCGCCACGAACGGGCAGCACCTCCGTACTCGGTCACACGTTCGGTTGTTGATGAAGACGACGTCCACCTCCCGTTCCAGCGGGCAGCGGAAGTAGTAGCTCCTCTTGAATCCGACGAGCACGACGGCGTGGTGTCGGTGGCGGTGGAGAACTCCGGCGGAGCTTCGCTAAAGCTACGCGGGAGATATGGAGGAGAGGGGGCGGCTAGGGTTTGGGAGGGGTGGCCGGCCACTTCAAAGGGGCGGCCAGCTTGTGGTCTTGGGGTGGCCGGCCCCCTCCCTTGGCCCCTCATTATATAGGTGGATCCCCAAGAGTTGGTGTCCCAGTCTTCGAATAAGACCCGAACCAAAAACCTTCCATAGGAGGGGAACCCTAGCCAAGCTAGGACTCCCACCAAAGGTGGGAGTTCCACCTCCCATATGGGGGGTGGCCGGCCCCCTAAGGGGAGTCCACTTGGGACTCCTCCCCCACTAGGGTTGGCCGGCCATGGAGGTGGAGTCCCATGTGGACTCCACCTTCCTTGGTGGTTTCTTCCGGACTTTTCTAGAACCTTCTAGAACCTTCCATAGAACCTTCCGCGACATTTTAATTCACATAAAATGACATCCTATATATGAATCTTATTCTCCGGACCATTCCGGAACTCCTCGTGATGTCCGGGATCTCATCCGGGACTCCGAACAAATATTCGAACTCCATTCCATATTCAAATACTACCATTTCAACATCCAACTTTAAGTGTGTCACCCTACGGTTCGAGAACTATGCGGACATGGTTGAGTACTCACTCCGACCAATAACCAATAGCGGGATCCGGAGATCCATAATGGCTCCCACATATTCAACGATGACTTTAGTGATCGAATGAACCATTCACATACAATACCAATTCCCTTTGTCTCGCGATATTTTACTTGTCCAAGGTTTGATCTTCGGTATCACTCTATACCTTGTTCAACCTCGTCTCTTGACAAGTACTCTTTACTCGTACCGTGGTATGTGGTCTCTTATGAACTTATTCATATGCTTGCAAGACATTAGACGACATTCCACCGAGAGGGCCCGGAGTATATCTATCCGTCATCGGGATGGACAAATCCCACTGTTGATCCATATGCCTCAACTCATACTTTCCGGATACTTAATCCCACCTTTATAGCCACCCATTTACGCGGTGGTGTTTGATGTAATCAAAGTACCTTTCCGGTATAAGTGATTTATATGATCTCATGGTCATAAGGACTAGGTAACTATGTATCGAAAGCTTATAGCAAATAACTTAATGACGAGATCTTATGCTACGCTTAATTGGGTGTGTCCATTACATCATTCATACAATGATATAACCTTGTTATTAATAACATCCAATGTTCATGATTATGAAACTAATCATCCATTAATCAACAAGCTAGTTAAGAGGCATACTAGGGACTCTTTGTTGTTTACATATCACACATGTATCAATGTTTCGGTTAATACAATTATAGCATGGTATATAAACATTTATCATAAACATAAAGATATATAATAACCACTTTTATTATTGCCTCTTGGGCATATCTCCAATGATCTCCCACTTGCACTAGAGTCAATAATCTAGATTACATTGTAAGGAACCTAACACCCATGGCATTCCGGTGTTGGTCATGCTTTGCCCTAGGGAGAGCTTTAGTCAACGGATCCGCTACATTCGGATCGGTGTGTACTTTGCAAATCTTTACTTCTCCATCTTCGATGTACTCGCGAATCGAGTGGTAACGCAGCTTGATATGCTTCGACCTCTTGTGTGACCTTGGTTCTTGTGCATTGGCGATGGCACCCATGTTGTCACGAGTATATGACTAGTGGGTCCAATGCACTAGGAACCACACCGAGCTCTACAATGAACCTCTTCATCCATACCGCTTCGATGAAGCCTCCGAAGCCGCTATGTACTCCGATTCCGTTGAAGACTTCGCCACCGTGCACCGCTTCGAGCTTGCCCAGCTTACTCGCAGCACCATTCAATATAAACACGTACCCGGACTGTGACTTAGAGTCATCGGGATCGGTGTTCCAACTTGCATCGGTGTAACTTGTTACAACGAGCTCTTGGTCACCTCCATAACAAAGAAACATATCCTTAGTTCTTTTCAAGTACTTCGAGGATATTCTTGACCGCTGTCCGGTGCTCCATTCCTGGATCACTTTGATATCTGCTAGTCAAACTAACGACATGTGCTATATCCGGTCTTGTACATAGCATGGCATACATAATAGAGCCTATCGCCGAAGCATAGGGGATCCGATTCATCCTTTCTCTTTCTTCTGCCGTAGCCGGTCCTTGAGTCTTACTCAAGACCTTGCCTGGTAACATAGGTAAAAACCCTTTCTTACTTTCGTCCATTCTAAACTTCTTTAGAATCTTGTCCAGGTATGTATTCTGTGATAGCCCTATTAGGCGTCTTGATCTATCTCTATAAATCTTGATGCCTAATATATACGATGCTTCACCAAGGTCTTTCATTGAAAAACTGTTATTCAAATAACCTTTTACACTGCTTAATAGTTCTATATCATTCCCAATCAATAATATGTCATCTACATATAATATCAGGAATGCTACAGAGCTCCCACTCACTTTCTTGTAAATACAGGCCTCTCCATGACACTGTATAAACCCGAAGTCTTTGATCACCTTATCAAAGCGTCGGTTCCAACTTCTTGATGCTTGTTTCAGTCCATAGATTGAACGCTGAAGTTTGCATACTTTGTCAGCATTTTTAGGATCGACAAAACCTTTGGGTTGTACCATATACAACTCTTCCTCAATGTCACCATTAAGGAACGCCGTTTTGACATCCATCTGCCAAATCTCATAATCGAAAAATGCAGCTATTGCTAACAAAATCCTCACAGATTTTAGCTTCGCTACGGGTGAGAAAGTCTCATCGTAGTCAACTCCTTGAATTTGTCGGAAACCCTTTGCGACAAGTTGAGCTTTATAGACAGTAATATTACCATCAGCATCTGTTTTTCTCTTGAAGATCCATTTATTCTCGACAGCCTTACGGCTATCAGGTAAGTCTACCAAAGTCCATACTTTGTTATCATACATGGATCCCATTTCGGATTTCATGGCTTCTTGCCATTTGTTGGAATCCGGGCTCATCATCGCTTCTTCATACGTCGCGGGGTCCTCATAATTGTTATCCACAATCATGACATTTAGACAAGGATCATACCAATCGGGAGTGGCACGTTCCCTTGTCGATCCGCGAGGTTCGATAGTTTCCTCGTTCGAAGTTTCATGATCATTATCATTAGCTTCCTCTCGTTGCCGGTGTAGGCGGTACAGTACATCTTCCGTACTTGCGCTACTCGATCAACGAGTATAGATTCATTAATCTCATCGAGTTCTACTTTTCTTCCAGATCACTTCTTTAGTGAGAAATTCTTTCTCAAGAAAGGTTCCGTTCTTAGCAACAAAGATTTTGCCTTCGGATCCGTGATAGAAAGTGTACCCTATAGTTTCCTTAGGGTATCCTATGAAGACGCATTTCTCCGCTTTGGGTTCTAGCTTGTCCGGTTGTAACTTTTTTACATAGGCTTCGCAACCCCAAACTTTAAGGAACGACGACTTAGGTTTCTTATTAAACCATAATTCATACGGTGTCGTTTCTACGGATTTTGATGGTGCTCTATTTAAAGTGAATGCGGTCTGTCTCTAATGCATAACTCCAAAATGATAACGGCAAATCAGTAAGAGACATCATAGAACGAACCATATCTAAGAGAGTTCGATTACGACGTTCGGACACACCGTTTCGTTGTGGTGTTCCCGGCGGTGTCAATTGTGAAAGTATTCCGCATTTCTTTAAATGCATGCCAAACTCATAACTCGAGATATTCACCTCCACGATCAGATCAAAGAAATTTAATCTTCTTGTTACGTTGATTTTCTACTTCACTTTGGAATTCCTTAAACTTCTCAAAAGTTTCGGATTTATGTTTCATGAAATAGATATACCCATATCTACTCAGATCATCTGTGAAGGTTAGAACATAACGATAACCACCGCGCGATGCTACGCTCATTGGTCCGCACACATCGGTATGTATGATTTCCAATAAGTCAGTAGCTCGCTCCATCATACCGAGAAAATGGAGTCTTAGTCATTTTTCCCATTAGACATGCTTCGCATCTATCAAGTGACTCAAAGTCAAGTGATTCAAGTAATCCATCGGTATGGAGTTTCTTCATGCGTTTCACTCCAATATGACCAAGACGACGAGTGCCACATATAAGTAGAATTATCATTCAATTTAATTCGTTTAGCATCAATGTTATGTATATGCGTATCACTACTATCGAGATCTAACGAAATAAGCCATTCTTTTCGGGTGCTCGACCATAAAAGATATTATTCATAAAAATAGAACAACCATTATTCTCGGACTTGAATGAATAACCGTCTTGCATTAAACAAGATCCAGATATAATGTTCATGCTCAACGCGGGTACAAAATAACAATTATTTAGGCTTAAAACTAATCCCGAAGGTAGATGTAGAGGAAGTGTGCCGACAGCGATCACATCGACTTTGGATCCATTTCCAACGCGCATCGTCACTTCATCTTTCAGTAGTCTTCGTTTATTCTTTAGTTCCTGTTTCGAGTTACAAATATGAGCAACCGAACCAAGTATCAAATACCAGTGTACTAGAACGAGAACCAGTGAGATAAACATCTATAACATGTATATCGAGATATACCTTCTTTCTTCTTCTTGACAAGGCCGCTCTTCAGATCCGCCAAATACTTGGAGCAATTACGCTTCCGGTGTCCCTTCTCCTTGCAGTAATAGCACTCAGCATCAGGCTTAGGGCCGTTCTTAGGTTTCATAGGAGGCGTGGCAGCTTTCTTGCCACCCTTCTTGAATTTTCCCTTAGACTTGCCCTGTTTCTTGAAACTGGTGGTCTTGTTGACCATCAATACTTGGTGCTCTTTCTTGATTTCAATCTCAGCAGCTTTTAGCATGCCAAAGAGTTCGAGTAACTCCTTGTTCATGTTCTGCATATTGTAGTTCATCACAAAGTTCTTGTAACTTGGTGGCAGTGATTGAAGGACACGATTAATCCCCAGTCTGTTAGGAATCACTATTCCCAAGTCACTGAGTTTCTTCGCATGCCCGGTCATGGCGAGCATGTGCTCACTAATGGAGCTGCCTTCTTCCATCATACAGCTAAAGAAATGTTTCAATGCTTCATAGCATTCCACGGCCGCATGAGTCTCAAATATAGCTTTCAGCTCATTCATCAACTCATGAGGATCGTGGTGCTCAAAACGTTTTTGAAGATCGGATTCCGGACCGCACGGGATGGCACACCGAACTTGAGAGTACCGAGTTTTCCGAGTCTCGTAAACAGCTTTTACTTCATCGGTTTCAGTTTACGCAGGAGGGTCACCTAGCGGTGCATCAAGCACATATTGCAGATTTCCGCCGGAGAGGAAGATCCTCACATGACGGAACCGATCGGTGAAGTTGCTACCGTTGCTCTTAAGCTTTTCTTTCTCTAGGAAGCTGGTTAAAATTGATTGGGGACGCCATCTCTACAACATATATTTGCAATAGTTTAGACTAAGTTTATGACAAATTGAGTTCAAATTTTAATTCAACATAATTAAAAAAACTAGGTGAACTCCCACTCAAAACAATATCCCTCGCATTGTCTTAGTGATCACACGAACCAAATCCACCACACCATAGTCCGATCATCACGAGACAAGGTGTAATTTCAATGGCAAACACTCAAAGTGTTCATCATATCAATTATATGATTCATGCTCTACCTTTCGGTATCACGTGTTCCGAGACCATGTCTGTACATGCTAGGCTCGTCAAGGCCACCTTAGTATCTGCATGTGCAAAACTGGCTTGCACCCGTTGTATGCACTTGTTGATTCTATCACACCCGATCATCACGAGATGCTTCGAAACGACAAGTCTTGGCAACGGTGCTACTAAGGATGAACACTTTATTATCTTGAGATTTTAGTGAGGGATCATCTTATAATGCTACCGTCGCGATCTAAGCAAAATAAGATGCATAAAAGGATTAACATCACATGCAGTTCATATATGATATGATATGGCCCTTTTGTCTTTGCGCCTTTGATCTTCATCTCCAAAGCACGAACATGATCTCCATCATCTTCGGGCATGATCTCCATCATCGTCGGTGTAGCGTCAAGGTCAATGGCGCCGTCTTCATGATTGTCCTCCATGTAGCAACTATTACAACTATCTTGAAATACTACTCAACATGAAATTTAAAGACAACCATAAGGCTCCTGCCGGTTGCCACAATACAATAATGATCATCTCATACATATTCATCATCACATTATGGCCATATCACATCACCAAACCCTGCAAAAACAAGTTAGACGCTCTCTAATTTGGTTTGCATATTTTACGTGGTTTAGGGTTTTCGATATAGATCTAATCTACCTACGAACATGAACCACAACGTTGATACTAATGTTGTCAATAGAAGAGTAAATTGAATCTTTACTATAGTAGGAGAGACAGACACCCGCAAAGCCTCTTATACAATACAAGTTGCATGTCGAACGAGGAACAAGTCTCATGAACGCGGTCATGTAAAGTTAGTCCGAGCCGCTTCATCCCACTATGCCATAAAGATGCAAAGTACTCAACTAAAGATAACAAGAGCATCAACGCCCACAAAACCATTGTGTTCTACTCGTGCAACCATCTATGCATAGACACGGCTCCGATACCACTTTGTAGGACAACGTTGCATAGAAAACAAAAATTTCCTACCGCGAACACGCAATCCAAGCCAAGATGCAATCTAGAAGACGGTAGCAACGAGGGGGTATCGAGTCTCACCCTTGAAGAGATTCCAAAGCCTACAAGATGAGGCTCTTGTTGCTGCGGTAGACGTTCACTTGCCGCTTGCAAAGCGCGTAGAAGATCTTGATCACGATCGGTTCCGGCGCCACGAACGGGCGGCACCTCCGTACTCGGTCACACGTTCGGTTGTTGATGAAGACGACGTCCACCTCCCGTTCCAGCGGGCAGCGGAAGTAGTAGCTCCTCTTGAATCCGACAGCACGACGGCGTGGTGTCGGTGGCGGTGGAGAACTCCGGCGGAGCTTCGCTAAAGCTACGCGGGAGATATGGAGGAGAGGGGGCGGCTAGGGTTTGGGAGGGGGTGGCCGGCCACTTCAAAGGGGGCGGCCAGCTTGTGGTCTTGGGGTGGCCGGCCCCCTCCCTTGGCCCCTCATTATATAGGTGGATCCCCAAGAGTTGGTGTCCAAGTCTTCTAATAAGACCCGAACCAAAAACCTTCCATAGGAGGGGGAAACCTAGCCAAGCTAGGACTCCCACCAAAGGTGGGAGTTCCACCTCCCATATGGGGGGTGGCCGGCCCCCTAAGGGGGAGTCCACTTGGGACTCCTCCCCCACTAGGGTTGGCCGGCCATGGAGGTGGAGTCCCATGTGGACTCCACCTTCCTTGGTGGTTTCTTCCGGACTTTTCTAGAACCTTCTAGAACCTTCCATAGAACCTTCCGCGACATTTTAATTCACATAAAATGACATCCTATATATGAATCTTATTCTCCGGACCATTCCGGAACTCCTCGTGATGTCGGGATCTCATCCGGGACTCCGAACAAATATTCGAACTCCATTCCATATTCAAATACTACCATTTCAACATCCAACTTTAAGTGTGTCACCCTACGGTTCGAGAACTATGCGGACATGGTTGAGTACTCACTCCGACCAATAACCAATAGCGGGATCTGGAGATCCATAATGGCTCCCACATATTCAACGATGACTTTAGTGATCGAATGAACCATTCACATACAATACCAATTCCCTTTGTCTCGCGATATTTTACTTGTCCAAGGTTTGATCTTCGGTATCACTCTATACCTTGTTCAACCTCGTCTCCTGACAAGTACTCTTTACTCGTACCGTGGTATGTGGTCTCTTATGAACTTATTCATATGCTTGCAAGACATTAGACGACATTCCACCGAGAGGGCCCGGAGTATATCTATCCGTCATCGGGATGGACAAATCCCACTTGTTGATCCATATGCCTCAACTCATACTTTCCGGATACTTAATCCCACCTTTATAGCCACCCATTTACGCGAGTGGTGTTTGATGTAATCAAAGTACCTTTCCGGTATAAGTGATTTATATGATCTCATGGTCATAAGGACTAGGTAACTATGTATCGAAAGCTTATAGCAAATAACTTAATGACGAGATCTTATGCTACGCTTAATTGGGTGTGTCCATTACATCATTCATACAATGATATAACCTTGTTATTAATAACATCCAATGTTCATGATTATGAAACTAATCATCCATTAATCAACAAGCTAGTTAAGAGGCATACTAGGGACTCTTTGTTGTTTACATATCACACATGTATCAATGTTTCGGTTAATACAATTATAGCATGGTATATAAACATTTATCATAAACATAAAGATATATAATAACCACTTTTATTATTGCCTCTTGGGCATATCTCCAACACTTGGATTCAACTCCAACAACAAGAACAAGTCCAAGAACAACAAGATTAAGAAGGGCCAATTACAAGTCAAAGACCCGGCCAAGATTGTTTGCTTCAAGTGCAAAATTGAGGGGCATCATGTTAGATCTTGCCCTTTGAAGAAGAAGCAAAAAGGGAAGAGGCCTCAAGCTCAAATTCATATTAAACCTCAAGTTGAAGAAAATGCCACTTCCCAAGAAGAATCAAGCCAATGCTCCCATTGTGGAGAAATCTAGTGAGAAGAAGGAGAAGAAAAGAACTTGCTACATATGCCGCGAGAAGGGCCACATCTCATCCTTTTGCACTATTGGTACCTCATCCAACTCTATCACCATTGATGATGTTTATTCTCTTTGTAAGGATGAGGGTGGCAATGTGTTTGCCAAATATGTTGGTGCTCAAAGTGGTGTCAAGAAAAGAACCATTTGGGTTGCCAAGCCTATTGTGACTAACCTCTTAGGACCCAACTTAGTTGGGGACCAACATTCCAAAACTTGATCAATATGTGCTTGTTGGAGTGCATTGGAGACTTGGATACATCATGAAGTGAAAGGGTATTTTACCCTTATCCATTATTTTGGTAACAATGACACTGTGCTAGAGTATTTGGCCTAATACATGTTTGAAAGGATAATCCCAGGTATTAGCCAAAGAGGCATAAATGGTGTATCAAAGGAACAAGAAGGCTAAAGGAGACCCCCCCACTTCGACAACAATCAAAAAGGGGTCTACAGCATCCAGCCGGTCAGAGGCCCGATTGGACCGGCCCATGCGTCGGCCGGTTCCAGTCTGCCGCCCGGTCGATCGGGCGCACGGCCGGGCGCTCCGGCACCAACCGGCCCCTGCGCTGATGCCTTCCGGGAGACGTACTGGAAGACACGGAGCTGCCCCTGGTCGGGGTCCGGTCTGCCGCCCGGTTTGGACCGGCGTGTCCGGTCCCTGGCCCGATCGGACCGGGTGCTCCACCGGGCGCCCCAGCGCCAACCTGGCTCGGCGCTGATGCCAACCGAAGGGAGTACTGCGCGACACTTCGAGGCTCTGGTCGGGGTCCGGTCTGCCGCCCGGTTTGGACCGGCGGGTCCGGTCCCTGGCCCGGTCAGACTGGGCCCTGTGCCGGACGCTCCGGTCTGTGGTCCGGTTGACCGGGAATCTCGGGAGAAAGCTGAGTTGGCAAGTTGACAACGGCCATATTTCAAGTGACACTATATATACCCCTTCTCCTACCTCTGAAGGTGTAGGCACTACACTACAAGCTGTTCTTGAGCTCTCTCTCTCATACTCCATTGCTAGAAACACCAAAAGCCTTAGATCTCCCTCCTCCTCCACCCAAACTCAAATCCCTCCGGGGAAACGATAGAGGAGGACCAGATCTCTTGTTCTACCAAGCCAAATCTCATTCCCCCTTGTATTCATCAAGAAACTTGCTCTCTAGGGTTCCTTGGAAACCCTAGGTGGGCAAGAGTGGTCCGGAAGCATCCAGGCTGTGGATTTGCTCCTGACAAGATTGTGAAGGTTTGGAGGCTACCTCAAAGTCTACCACAAGTGAGAGAGCTATTCCTTCGTGGGATAGGCTCCGGAGAATAGGGTGAGCCTTCGTGGCGTGGGGAATCCTTCGTGGGACCTCCACCCCTCCAAACGTGACGTACCTTCTTGCAAAGGAAGGGAACACGGGAATACATCCTCGTCTCCGCGTGCTATCGATTATCTCTAACCGAACTCCTTACTTGTGATATAACTGCCTGTGAGAGCATTCGTGCTTGAGTTACTTGTATCCTCATATAGGTTGTTTCACCTAGTTTGCATCAGCCTCATCTTTATATTCCGCAAAGCCTAATATTGCAAAGAAAGAATTAAAATCTGTAGAAACCTATTCACCCCCTCTAGGTTTACCATCTCTGAACTTTCAATTAGTATCAGAGCCTGGACTCTTGTTAAGGGCTTCACAGCCTTAAGAGTGAGATGGAAAAACTATTCGAGGGTATGGATGATGACTCTAACCTTTTGGTTAAAGAAATGAAATCCAGATTCTTGGCATATGATGCCGAGAAAAAGAAAAAGGAGGATGAAGTACAAAGCCAAATGGCACAGATGAGTGCCATGCTTAAGAACTTGACCTCTAGTGGGACCTCTAGTGGGGCTTCGGTTCCTCCGGAAGGTTTCCACCAAGTCAATCATGACTATCCCAAAAACACTTCACCCATGCCTCATATAAACCATAGTGGGAACGTTCCCCATTTTTACGGTACTCACTTTCCTTTTTGGAAATCCTCTATGGAGTCTCATATTCGCAGCTGCAGTGTGGAGCTATGGGAGATCATTGTTGATGGATACCGGAAGCCACAAGATCCCGCTCGGTTGACCTCCACCGAGTTCTACAACCGTCAACTCAATGCCTCCGCACGTGATAAGATTAGGAGTGGCATCAACCGCAAGCTCCTTGATCAAGTGAATGACATTGACTCCGCTAAAGAGTTGTGGGATCGAATCGTAGTACTCCAAGAGGGAACCTATTTGATCCAATCAGCTCTTTACGAGTCCGCAAAGCAAGAGGCCACTATGTTCATGATTAGAGAAGGAGAGTCCGTGGCCGATGCCTATGCAAGACTTGGTGCTCTTAGAGTGAAGGTCAAGGGTCTTGGAGTTGAGAAGTACAATGACGGCTTTGAGATGAATGAAGCATTCATAAAGTCCAACGTCATTGCCATGATTGCAGTCAAGCAAGAAGACACCACCCTTGCACTCAACTTGCAAATCATTACCAAGAGTGCCGATCTGAACTCCGATGATCTTGTCTCCTATGTGGCGGCCAATGAGAGCATGGCCAAGTCAGGAAAAAGGGTCATGGCAATGAACCGTGTTGATGAAGCCTCACACAACCATGAAGCCTCACACAACCTTGCCCTCAAAGCAAGAGCTGACCATCGAAGAGAAGAAGTCTATGAAATTGAAGAAGATGAAGAGATGACTTCAACTAGTGACATTGCTATCGACTTTGCCTTCTTTGCCAAGAAGTACAAGGCAAAGTTTCCAATGCTTCTCAATGAGAAGAAGAAGAGAACTTGCTACAACTGTGATGAAGATAGCCACTTTGCAAGTGAGTGCCCTTATGAGAAAAGGGTAGACAAGCCAAAGTTCATCAAAGGGGTCAAGCCAAGATTGAAGCCAAACCCAATCAACGATTGATACAACAAGAACAAGGGAAGAGCCTTTGTTGGGGCCGAGTACTTGTCCCGATGAAGAAGAGGAAGATGAGGAGAAGGAGGCCGGAGTGGCCGGTTTGGCTTTCTCTAAGCCCGGGTCACTCTTCACATATGACTACTCCAAGGATTACGCCACGGAGAATGATGTTGGTTCTTCCTTCATGGCAAGAACAACTCAAGATGATGACTCTGATGACTCTCCCTCCTCTAGAATCGTTGGCTCTTGTCTTATGGCAAGAGAAACCAAGGTAATGGAATCCCCACCTTCTCTATCTAGTGTTCTTGATGATGAAACTGAAAATCAAGAAGAATTAATTGTGCTTAAGGAACTTTACAATGTTAGATGCACCCTTCGTGGTGAAGCTCTTGTCAAGTTTGATTTCTTGATGGACTCCCTCAAAGAAAAGGATGAGTCCATTGAGGAATTAGAATATCATTTGAGTGAAAAAGAACGGAGATTCAATCTCCTAAGACAAGAGCTAAAACCGAAAGGTGCATATCTCAAGGCCTTAAGCAACAAATTGAAACTTATGAACTTGATAAAGTTAAGGACCTTGAAACTATTGAAAGGGCTCAATCATTGACCCAAGAGCTCAATGCGTCAAAGGAGGAGCTTGAAGTTGCTCATGCTTCTCTCACTAGGGATCTTGACCACCTTGAAAGAGCTAACAAGGTTGTTAAGGATGAGCTCAAGAAACTTGGAGAGAACCATGATCTACTCCAAGAAACCTACAAGAAGGCTCTTGGATCAATGAAGGGTCCCATTGTTGTTGAAAAGGTTGCTAGTTCCTCCACCTCCTTTACTAGTGAGCATGCTAAGCTTGGTGATGAACATGTTCGTTTACAAGAGGAACTCTCTTTGCATGTTGAGACCAATGCATATCTTGAATCCTTGGTGACCAAATATGGTCTCGACTATCATCCTAATGAATCTTCTTGTGAGCAAGCATCTATTCTTGAGGAAAATGTTAGGTTAACAAAGGAACTTGCAAAGTTCACCATCACCAAGAAAAAGATGGGATTGGATGACCTCTTGAGTAAGCAAAGGTCAAACAATCAAAAGTTTGGACTTGGATATGTTCCCAAGTCCCACAACAAGAAGAACTACAAGAAGGAGAAGCCTGCTCAAGATAAGAACAAGAAGGTCACTAATGATGGCAAAGCCTCAAAGGGCAAAGCCACTAGTGGTGACCGCACGGGGCCAAACAATCACTATGCTTTATTTGTTGATTATTATGGTGATGTTTATGCTAACTATGTTGGCCCTCGTAGTGGCTATGCTTACATAGGCTACTCAATTTGGGTACCAAAATATATTGTTGCCATTGCAAAGGAACCCATTAATCAATGGGTTCCTAAATCCTCTACTTGATCTTGTAGGGGTATTCCTCCGGTGGTCCAAAATGGGTGTTTGATAGTGGATGCACCAATCATATGACCGGAGGAAGAGGTGTGCTTGACCAATTCATTGAAGATATAAACAAGAAGTCAAGCATCACCTTTGGTGACAATTCAAAGGGAAAGGTACTTGGGTATGGCAAGGTGGCAATCTCTAAGGACTTGTGCCTTGAGACGGTCATGCTTGTTACAATTCATATTTTACTAATTATTGTGTGAAAGTCTTTAGGAGTGACAATCTCAAATTGGTCCTTGTTGGATATGTGGAGAGCAACCTTTATGTGGTTGACCTCTCGAAAGAGAGCCCCTCTCCCTCCACATGTCTAATGGCGGCCAAACATGACGAAGGTTGGTTGTGGCATCGCCGCCCTTGGTCATGTTAACATGAGAAATCTCAAACAACTCCTAAACGGTGAGCACATTGTGGGACTAGCCGGCATTTCTTTTGAGAAAGATCTTGTTTGCAGTGCATGTGTAGCCGGAAAGCAACTCAAGAAGAAACATCCTATCAAGAGTATCGTCACCACATCTAGGCCTTTGGAGCTCCTTCATTTGGATCTCTTTGGGCCATCACATTATGATACTCTTGGTGGGAGCAAGTATGGACTTGTCATTGTTGATGATTACTCAAGATACTCTTGGGTCTTTCTCATTAAGTCTAAGGACGAGACCTATAGAGAGTTCATCACCTTCGCCAAGAAATCTCAACGTATGTATGAATCCGAGATCAAGGCGATTAGGACCGACAATGGCACCGAGTTCAAGAACTACACCATGCAAGAGTTTGTTGATGATGAGGGCATCAAGCATGAGTTCTCGGTGCCATACACCCCTCAACAAAATGGTGTTGTTGAAAGGAAGAACCGGACTATCATTGAGATGGCAAGAACCATGTTGAGTGAATTCAAATCACCCCACAACTTTTGGGGAGAAGCCATCTCTACGGCTGTCCACTACTCCAACCGGCTCTTCCTCCGCCCCCTCCACAACAAAACTCCATACGAGCTTCTCACAGGTAACAAGCCTAACGTCATGTACATTCGTGTCTTTGGATGCAAATGTCTTGTTAAGAATAACAAAGGGAAGCTCGGTAATTAAATTTGAAACTAGAACCATTGAGGGCACATTTGTTGGATATGCGGAGAACTCCCACGCCTATAGATACTACAACAAGTCCACTGGGGCTATTGAAGTATCTTGTGACGTGGTGTTCTTGGAGGATAATGGCTCCCAAGTGGAGCAAGTTGTTCCATGTGTTGCAGGTAATGATGATGATCCTTCTAATGCCATCAAGCTTATGGGCATTGGACACATCCGGCCCACAGAAGTTCATATTGATGACCGAAGTGATGGAGTAGAAGTATCAAGCACGGCTCAAGTGGATCCTAGCTCAACTCAAGCTGAACCTTCAAGTGCAACTCAAGAACCATCCTCCACTCAAGATGAGTCACATTCCGAAGAACAAGAAGAAAGTCCACATCCCACTGAGCAAGACCATGATGATGATCAAGAGACATCCTCAACTCATGATCAAGCTCAAGTGGTCCCTCATGATCAAGTACTAGCAAGAGATGAGTTCATTGATCATGAAGGAACCATACGGAAGATCAAGGCAGCTACAAGGGCAAGTGACATGAAAGTCGATCAAGTCCTTGGTAGCATCTCAAAAGGAGTGGTAACTCGTAGACACCATGCATTACTTATCACTTATTGTCAACACCATGCTTTTGTGTCTAGTTTTGAACCACTCAAGGTACATGAAGCCTTGGTTGATCCGGATTGGGTAATTGCCATGCAAGAAGAATTGGAGTGTTTCACTCGTAATGAAGTATGGTCTCTAGTTGAGAGACCCAAGGATCATCGCATCAATGTTATTGGGACCAAATGGGTATTCAAGAACAAGCAAGATGAGAATGGCATTGTCATACGAAACAAAGCAAGGTTAGTGGCGCAAGGGTTTGCCCAAATAGAAGGTATGGATTTTGAGGATACCTTTGCACCGGTAGCCCATCTTGAAGCTATTCGTCTTTTGCTTGCATTTGCATCTTTCTACAATTTCAAACTATATCAAATGGATGTGAAAAGTGCATTTTTGAATGGTCCTGATACGTCCAAAACGTATCTACTTTCCCGAACACTTTTGCTATTGTTTTGCCTCTAATTTGTGTATTTTGGATACAACTAACACGGACTAACGCTGTTTTCAGCAGAATTGCTCTGGTGTCTCGTTTTTGTGCAGAAATCCAACTTTCAGGAAAATCCTCGGAATTTATGCGAAAGGTACTATTTTCCAGAAGATTGACGGAGCCAGAAGGGCAAGCCAGGTGGAGGCCCGAGGGCCCCACACACTAGGCCGGCGCGGCCCAGGAGGGGGGCGCGCGGCCCTAGTGTGTGGCCCCCTCGGCTGGCCTCCGACGCCCTTCTTCGGACTACTTAACGCCTTCGACCTAAAAATGCACGGGGGGTTAGAAGAAATCACCAGAAACCATCCAGTACGCCGCCACCGTCGCGAAACTCCGTCTCGGAACCGAAGACTCCGTTCGGCACTCCGCGGGACGGGGAATTGGAGGAGATCATCGCCATCATCACCACCGACGCCTCTCCATCGACCAGCCATGTTTCCCCCATCCATGTGTGAGTAATTCCCCCGCTGTGGGCTGAAGGGGATGGTAGGGATTGGATGAGATTGGTCATGTAATAGCATAAGATTGTTAGGGCATAGTGCCTAGTGTCCGTAATTGGTACCTTTATGATATTGTTGCAACTTGTTATGCTTAATGCTTGTCACTAGGGCCCGAGTACCATGATTTCAGATCTGAACATGTTATCGATTCATGATGATATTCATTGCTTTATGATCTTACCTGCAAGTTGTATACACGTATTGTTGTCCGGAACCCAAGGCCCCAAAGTGACAGAAATTGGGACAACCGAAGGGGAAGGCGGTGATATGAGGATCACATGTGTTCACGGAGTGTTAATGCTTTGCTCCGGTGCTCTATTAAAAGGAGCACCTTAATTTCCAGTTAGATTCCCTAGAGGCCCGGCTGCCACGGCTGGTAGGACAAAAGATGTTGTGTAAGTTTCTCATTGCGAGCACGTACGACTATATATGGAACACATGCCTATTGATTGATTAGTACTTGGATACCGTTTTATTATTATCTGCAAATGCCCTGCTTTGATTGCTACATGAGTTTCTCTCATCCATGCAACGCCCGTCATCCATCCCTGTGCCTACAGTATTTTAATCCTGCTGTTTACTATAATCACTACTGCTGTCTTTGTTACTCTGCTCGTTGTTATTTCACTACTGCTACTACTATAAAACTGTTACCTACTTGATAAACTCTTGCGAGCAAGTCCGTTTCCAGGTGCAGCTGAATTGACAACTCCATTGTTAAGGCTTTCAAGTATTCTTTGTCTCCCCTTGTGTCGAATCAATAAATTGGGTTTTACTTCCCGCGAAGACTGTTGCGATCCCCTATACTTGTGGGTCATCAAGACTATTTTCTGGCGCCGTTGCTGGGGAGCATAGCTTTATTTGGAAGTTCACTTGGATTGATATTGTTCGCTGCAAATTATCCATCATGGGTAAACCTCGCGATCCTAAAGTCGCCATATTACCATCCACTACAAGAAAAGGTACAACTCCGAGTACCTCTCGTTGCTCTTGATTCACCATCCGTGATTGATAAACTTGTTTCACCACCCCATGCTTCACATGCTGGTACTTCTGCTAGATCTGAAAATTCTTATAACATTGATGATGCTTCTGATGTGCTTGATGATAGTGGTTCATTGGGATCTTTTCTAGATGCTACAATTGCTAGGTCTGGACAAATTGAAAATGCTGAAACTCCTAATGAAAATGCTGCTACACTCGTTAATTCACCTGAGTCCGTTGAATACTCTACTGATGATCTTGATGAAGATTATGTAGAACTTGATGATGATTTTATTGATAAATGCAATGCTACTACTGATGCAAGAAAAATTAAAAAGTTGCTTGCACAACATACTTGTTAGATATAAACTGTCTCCTGATCCTAAATTTGCCACATCTCCTATAAACATTAAGGATAAGGATTATGATTTTTCTCTTGATTTGTCTCATATATCTATTGTTGAGAAAACACCTTTTTGTGGTACTCGAAAAAGAAAGTGATGTAGAACACATGATTGAGCTATCTACTCTTAGTAGCTTGTTTTCTGATGATGTTAAGAAGCGTACTTATTTCGTTGCTAAAATTTTCCCTTTCTCATTAAAGGATGATGCTAAAACTTGGTATAATAGTTTGCCACCTGATTCTATTAATAGTCCAAAAGAATTGCTTGATGTTTTCTTCCGGAAATACTTTCCTGCTAGTGCTCAACATATTGCTTTGCGGAGAATTTATAATTTTGATCGGGAAGATGGAGAGAAATTGCCCGAGGCTTGGGCTAGATTTTGCTCTCTTATTAGAGCTCGGCCTGAACATGATTTGGAAAAGCATGATTTACTTGATATAATTTATAGTGGACTAACCATTGAGTCTAGGGCATACCTGGATAGTTGTGCTTGGTTGTGTTTTCGAGAAAAGAACTCCGGACGATGCTCGAAGAATTATTGGCGAGAATAGGCCGGAATCATGATGATTGGTCTACACCTGAACCAACCCCGACACCAATATTGAAGAAGAGGGGTATGATTAAATTAAATGATGAAGATATGAGGGAAGCCAAGAAATCTCTTAAAGAGAAGGGTATTAAATCCGAAGACGTGAAGAATTTACCTCCCATAGAAGATTCATGTAAGATCACTCCCCCTTCATCCATGATTGAGGTACACTCGCTTGAACGCTTTACTAGAGAAGATATTCTGTATTCAAAACCACCTGTTCAATGCTTAGATGAGTTTGATAATTATATTGTTAAGCAAAGTAATTTCAATATGAGAGTAGAGAATCATTTAATGGAAAATTCTCGAGCTATTGGTGAATTGCATGGTATTGTGGAGAGAACCTCCAATGATGTTAAGATGCTTGTTAAACATTTTCAAATGGTTCAAATTCAAATTGATCAACTCACTAAAGTGCAAAATGACTTGTTAAAAGATAATTCTAAAGAAAAACATGCTTATGAAGTAACAACTAGAGGCGGTGTTTCTACCCAGGATCCTCTATATCCTGGAGGGCATCCCAAAAGAGTTGAACAAGATTCTCAACGAACTGAAACTAGTGCTCCATCTAAGAAAAAAAAGAAACATAAAACTGTTGTAGAATCCTCTGAGCCTGTTAAAGATCCTAATAGTATTTCTATTTCTGATGCTGAAACTGAAAGTGGTAATGAACATGATAAAGATAATGATAGGAATGATGCTTCTGATAAAGAAGAGGTTGAAGAAGAACCTAAAAAGCATGCTAAAAATAAAAAGTATACTAAAGAAGATTTTATTGCTAAGAAACATGGTAGTGAAAGGTAACCTTGGGTTCAAAAGCAAATGCCTTTTCCTGCTAAGAAACTAAAATCAAAGGAAGAAGAACACTATAATAAATTATGTGATTGGATGAAACCTTTATTCCTGCAAATACCTTTGACTGATGCTATTAAATTGCCTCCTTATTCAAAGTATATGAAAGATATTGTCTCTAACAAAAGGAAAATTCCTAATGAGGAGATTTCCACTATGCTTGCTAATTACTCTTTTAATGGTAAGGTTCCAAAGAAGCTTGGCGACCCAGGTATTCCGACTATTCCTTGTTCTATTAAGAATAATTATGTTAGAACTGCTTTATGTGATTTGGGAGCGGGTGTTGGTGTTATGCCTTTCTCTCTTTATAAGAGACTTTATTTAGATAAGTTGATACCGACTGATATATCTTTGCAAATGGCTGATAAATCTACTACTATTCCTGTTGGTATATGTGAGGATGTTCCTGTTCAAGTTACTAATAACTGCTTGATATTAACTGATTTTGTTGTGTTGGAAATGCCTGAAGATGATAATATGTCTATTATTCTTGGGAGACCTTTTCTTAACACCGCAGGGGCTGTTATTGATTGCAATAAAGGAAAAGTTACTTTCAATGTCAATGACAAGGAGCATACCGTTTATTTTCCCAAGAGGATTGAGAAAGCATGTGGAGTCAATACAATTTCTAATGTGAGAACTATCAAAGTGGGAACTATTGATTGTCCAATATATGAGCCTAAAGAAGAATATCAAACTCTTGTGATTGGATCCATATCAATTCAATACAAGGTAACATGATTGATTTGAGGTTTAATTCTTCTTATGTTATGTAAAATTTATTTGGTGGCAAGACTTGATCAACCTTGTTAACAAATTCATTTTATATGCATAGAAGATCTAAACAACATCTCTTTCTTCCTCCACTTGATCTACTTGTTGTAGCACTTTTGTTTTGCAAAGCTCTTTAGTTAATTAGAGGTTTCAAAAAATTTCCTGCCCAGTAATAATAATTTTGACACCCAGAAATGTGCATTTTTCAAAGTTTTCAAAAATTCACAAAAATTATACCATTGGTCCTATTTTTCGACGAGGCACACGGGAACACCGGGGATGACCGGTGGGGCACCCCAGGGTGGCACCCCACGGCCGGCGCGGCCAAGGAGGGGCGCGCCACCCCGGCGTGTGGGCCCCTCCTTGCCCCACTACTTCATCTCTTCCTCCCACTTTCTTCTCTCTCCCGAAAAAACTCGCACCAGGTTCCTCTCACTCGCGTTTCTGCTCAAGAGCTCAAGATTTCTCGATCTCTTTGCTCAGCCCAGATTTTTGTCTGAAATTTGGCACATTTGCTCTCCCGTATGTGACTCCTCCGATTATCCAAGTAGAATTTTGTTTGGTGGAGTATATCTTGAATATTTTGCTGCTGTAGGTAACATGTATAGTGAGCTTGCATGCTTGTTCTAAGTGGTAAAAACTAGTTTTGATGCATGATTAGTACTCTAGTAAGTTCCTATGGTAGTTTCCCTCAATTATAGATCACCAAATCAAATTTTATAATGTTTGTTGAAAAATTTCAGAAAATGGAGTGGAGTAGGCACCAACTGAACCAACAAGAATTGGAGGTGCAACGGGTTATGAGAGTTCACCGCGAAGAAGGAGTATACCCCGCTTACTACCCGTGCGTGGATTTTATGAGAAGTGCAGGAATCTTGCAAGATGTTCAAAGTCTAATTTCTCGTGCAGGGTTGGATGATTTTGTTGTTGGTGAACCATGCCAATATGCAAAATTGACTATGTAGTGCAGGATTTTGAATTCAATTGGTCACGATCTAACCCCATGGTTCGGTACAAAATTTATAATAAAACTGTCAACTTGCCATTCGATGATTTTTGTGCAGCAATCAGAGTGCCGCAATGGGGATCATGCGAGAAGATAAGAGGATCGCCGCAAGAGCTCTTGAACCTCTTCAAGATGATTTGTCATGGAAGAAGCTACTCAGAGGATGGTGGTAAAATCAGTAGTATTCAACTCCCAGCTATTCGTTACTTTGCTTATTTCATCACTAAGTGCGTTCTTGCTAGAAAGAATGCAAGTAAGTTATCTATCCAGGATTTAGCCTTTCTAGCTGCTGCATTACAAGGTGATAGGACTTACAAATTGGGTGCTTTGATAGCCAATAGACTTGCTACTAACCGTGAGAAGGGAGGAATTTGTGGAGGTCTCATCGCCTCTCGTTTATTAGCTATGCATCGTGTAGAACCTCACCATCTTGATATTCAACTTCCCATAGAGAAACTTGACATAGTATCCATGATTAAACATGAATTTGTTTCTGATTCATCTAATTTGGGTAACCTGTTTTACAAGATAACATTTTACAAGAAAGCTTGGAGGATAACTAAGAAAACTGAAAAATTAGTAGGATTGCCTGCACCTGTTCTATTTAACCTTGATTCCAGGGAGGATTGGTCAGTCACAGAAGGTGCACTAAATGCATACATAGAGGGAGGAGGCCATCATGCAAGAGACAACACAAAGGAGGTCGAGGAACACCTCGACTCGTCATCCGATGCAGCAAGTTCTTCGCATCAACAAGTTGGGCATGAGGAGCCTCCACGCTTTTCTTCTGCATCGGGACCTTATTATGACTACGCCATGTATGATCCACCGGCGTGGAACCCAGACCCTCGCTGGGGTTGATCTCCACTTAGGCCAAAAGCCTAAGCTTGGGGGAGGTATACCGGCATCACTCATTCTTTGCATATTATGGTTGCTGGATACTTGTATATACTTATTTAGTTTCTTTGAGTGGTTTTCTAATGAGAGGGAGATGATATTTGGGGAAGTGCTGATTGAAAACAGATTCTGGACTGTTACCAAAAAAATTCCCAAAAACAGACAGAACGTTATTTTGCAAAGCCAATTTTTGTGCATGTTCCCCAGGTTATTATCTAACTTTTATTAGTTGTACACTTTTCGAGCTGAGTAGCGGAAGAATTTCTTAAAAATCAATTACTGTACTGCTGTCAAGTTTGACGAATTTCTGCTGCTTTGCGTTTATGTGACTCTTCTAGTTTTCATTTTCTTGTTTTTTCTTTGTTTCTTTCCTAAAACACAAAAAGACCAAAAATATTTCTGTTGTTTCTCTTCACCACTTGTTTATTTTAGTTTCTTTCTTTTATCTTGCTTTATTTGCTATCGTTGGTTTGCTATAAGAAAATCCAAAAAGATTTTGCTTTGTTTGCTTGTTTCCTTTTGTTTTTGCTTCCAATTCGAAAACACCAAAAATATTTGCTGTTCTTCTTTGGTTTTGTAAAGTTCATTATGAGTTCAATGGTCTTCGGTGGCTGGAGCGTGGTTTTCATTCCATATTATTCAAGCTACACAAGTGAAAAGGCAATAATGACGATATACGACGATCTGATTGTGGTGAGAGGCTGGTATGAACTCTATTTGTTTTCATTTTTGTACATATACTCATCCATGTGAGCATGCTTAGTTGGTTCATGTGAGGTATATGTCATTTAAGAAAGTCTAGTAGTTCATGATCTCTCATGATTAGCTCCAATTTATTAATATGAGTAACATGTCATAAATATTTGCTTGCATTGCTTTATTCATAGATAGGTATGACATTGTGGTATCCTCCTCTGAATAATTCTCTTGAATCAACTTGGCACATGCTCACGCATGCATATGACTGAACAAAATGTCAATTAAGCCTTGATGATTTACTTTACCTCGAGTTCTTGTATCACTTTTATGCCTCCGTTAATTTATTTTGTCGCAAGCATGATTATGACAGTTACTGCTCTCTTGATTGTCGCTTCCCAGTCTATTGCTAGCCTTCACTTGTACCGAGCGGGAACGCTGCTCGTGCTTCCAAACACCTGAAAACCAAGTTATTCCAGAGTGTCCACCATAAATACCTATGCATGGCATTTCAAACCATTCCAAGTAAATTCTCATGTGCTACCTTTAAACCTTCAAAACGCTTCTCAATTTGTATCAATGTTTTATAGCTCATGAGGAAATATGTGGTGTTTATCTTTCAACCTTGTCATTTACTCTCGACGGACTTTCATAATGGACTAGTGGCACATCCGCTTATCCAATAATTTTGCAAAAAGAGCTGGCAACGGGGTTCCCAGCCCCAATTAATCAACTTTCATTAATAGTTCTCTTCACATGATTTGCCCTGATTTATCAGTAAGCAACTTAAATTGCAAATAGACACTCCTCCATGGTATGAGATTGTTGGAAGGCACCCGAGGATTCGGTTAGCCATGGCTTGTGTAAGCAAAGGTTGGGGGAGTGTCATCCATAATAAAACTAAAGTACGTGTGTAAACAAAAGAGAAGAGGGATGATTTACCTTGCTGGTAGAAATAACGTCCTTCATGGGAGCCGCTCTTGAAAGTCTGGTTGACGAGGTAGTTAGAGTACCCATTATCACTCGTTGACAACAACAAACACCTCTCAAAATAATTTTACCCCTGTTTTACAAATGAAAAGCTCTAGCACATGTTAATCCCTGCTTCCCTCTGCGAAGGGTCAATCTTTTACTTTTACATTGAGTCTCCATCCTTTCTTTGACCACTTTCTTGAGAGCACAACTTGTCATTCTTAGTATAATATGCTTGTCCCAAAATGTGATTAATTGTGGTATAACTTTGATGCTTTAATCTTTGATAACCTCTACTTCCAGTCTTCTCATGAACCTCAAAGGTGCCCAAGCATTTATGTTTTGCTGTACAATTATGGGCAAGCGAGATACCACTTTATCATATCATTCTATGAACATTGCAATCCTCGCTGATAGACATGATTCATGATGCTCATTATTAGTTTGTTGGTACCTTTTCCATGATTGACATAGCTATTAGATGATTTTTTTGCATGTATCTTATTATGAACTGCTTAAGTACTTGCCATATCATGAGAATATTTACATCATATGAACAAATGTGTTCGTGAAAGTTCTTTTATCGCACTCAGTTGTCAACTGAATTGGAGGAGATCATCGCCATCATCACCACCGACGCCTCTCCATCGACCAGCCATGTTTCCCCCATCCATGTGTGAGTAATTCCCCCGCTGTGGGCTGAAGGGGATGGTAGGGATTGGATGAGATTGGTCATGTAATAGCAAAAGATTGTTAGGGCATAGTGCCTAGTGTCCGTAATTGGTACTTTTATGATATTGTTGCAACTTGTTATGCTTAATGCTTGTCACTAGGGCCCGAGTGCCATGATTTCAGATCTGAACATGTTATCGATTCATGATGATATTCATTGCTTTATGATCTTACCTGCAAGTTGTATACACGTATTGTTGTCCGGAACCCGAGGCCCCAAAGTGACAGAAATTGGGACAACCGAAGGGGAAGGCGGTGATATGAGGATCACATGTGTTCACGGAGTGTTAATGCTTTGCTCCGGTGCTCTATTAAAAGGAGCACCTTAATTTCCGATAGATTCCCTAGAGGCCCGGTTGCCACCGGCTGGTAGGACAAAAGATGTTGTGCAAGTTTCTCATTGCGAGCACGTACGACTATATATGGAACACATGCCTATTGATTGATTAGTACTTGGATACCGTTTTATTATTATCTGCAAATGCCCTGCTTTGATTGCTACATGAGTTTCTCTCATCAATGCAACGCCCGTCATCCATCCCTGTGCCTACAGTATTTTAATCCTGATGTTTACTATAATCACTACTGCTGTCTTTGTTACTCTGCTGCTGTTATTTCACTACTGCCACTACTATAAAACTGTTACTACTGATAAACTCTTGCGAGCAAGTCTGTTTCCAGGTGCAGCTGAATTGACAACTCCGCTGTTAAGGCTTTCAAGTATTCTTTGTCTCCCCTTGTGTCGAATCAATAAATTGGGTTTTACTTCCCGCGAAGACTGTTGCGATCCCCTATACTTGTGGGTCATCAGGTCCCCTAAAAGAAACCGCATATATGGCTCAACCCCCGGGTTTCGAAGACCCACGCCGACCCAACCACGTGTATTTACTGCATAAGGCACTCTACGGTCTCAAGCAAGCTCCACGTGCTTGGTATGAGTTCCTTAGGGATTTCTTACTACATGATGGGTTTTGCATGGGTACGGTCGATTCCACCCTTTTCACCAAACGGGTTAAAGGGGGTGGATTATTTATATGTCAAATATATGTTGATGATATTATCTTTGGTGGAACTAACCCCAATCATAACAAAGCTTTTGAGCTACTGATGACTAGGAAATTTGAGATGTCCATGATGGGAGAGTTGAAGTTCTTCCTAGGCTTCCAAGTGAGGCAACTTGCAAAAGGCACCTTCATCTCTCAAGAAAAGTATGTGAAGGACATGCTCAAGAAGTTCAACATGACCAATGCAAGTCCAATGAAGACACCCATGCCCGTAAAGGGGCAACTTGGCTCATGTGACGGTGAGAAGGATGTGGATATAAAGGTATACCGCTCCATGATAAGATCCTTGCTCTACCTTTGTGCCGCTAGGCCGGATATCATGCTAAGTGTAGGGATGTGTGCTCGTTTTCAATCTGCTCCTAAGGAGAGCCATTTGATGGCGGTCAAACGGATTCTAAGATACCTTGTTCTCACTCCTACTCTCGGGCTATGGTATCCAAAGGGGTCAACCTTTGAACTCATTGGCTACTCGGATTCCGATTGGGCCGGTGATAAAGTTGACCGGAAGTCTACCTCCGAGGTTTGCCAATTTATTGGCCGGCCATTGGTGAGTTGGTCATCCAAGAAACAAAACTCCACCGCTTTATCTACTACCGAAGCCGAATATATATCCGCGGCATCTTGTTGCACTCAATTGTTATGGATGAAGCAAACCTTGAAAGACTATGGTGTGTCTCTTGGTACGGTGCCTCTTCTATGTGACAATGAAAGTGCAATAAAGATAGCCAATAACCCGGTTCAACATTGTCGCACCAAACACATTGACATTCGCCATCACTTCCTACGTGACCATGTTGCCAATGGGGACATTGATCTCACTCATGTGTGGACAACATACCAATTGGCGGATATTTTCACTAAGCCTTTGGATGAAGCCAGGTTTGTTAACTTGAGAGGATAACTTGGTATTCTTGATCCTAAAAACTTAGATTGAATAACTTCTTGCACTATATTCTTGCATTTATCTTGCTATCTAGCTTAGAGGCACAACACATATGGGGAGAGTCATCTTACCATGTCTTGGTATGATGCATACCTATGTGTGCAACATAAATAGACCCAATGTCATTATATGGACCCAAGCATGTCTCTTCGAGGTCTCATGACATTTGCGCTTTCACATAGGGGAGTAATCCCCCGCCCCTCATTAAGCCTCAATTGCAACTTGATTTGACTATATAAGGCTAAATGATCTTATTGCAAAAATCACTTCAAAATGACTTATGATTCTTGATATATATTTCGAATCATGCCCATTGTTGCTATTTACATCGTGTTTGGATTTTCACTCCAATGGGTATGCCTAGATAACTTTGTGTTTCCAACCCCATGTCTCTGCTCATCTCATCATCGTCTATCTATCTATATGTACATGTCATCATCTGAGCATTCATACACATTTACACAAAGAATAGGGGCAAAACGAGGCAAAACAAGACAAAACTGGGCAGAATAACTCTGGCCGGTCTCTGGCCCGGTTGGACCGGCCTCTGCGCCGGGCCAGCCGGCGCTAGGCCCGGTCGACCGGGCGGCAAACCGGCCGTGCGGCTGGTTAAGTGGGAGGAGGTTACCCCTTGGGGGATCTTCTTCCTCACTTCCCCCTCCACCATACACACCATTGCCGCCGCCCACATCATCCTCACCTCTTTCTAGGGCCTTCCCACCACTAGAAACCTCTCAAACTTCACCAAATCATAGATCGGGACCCTTGCATCATCTCCACCAAGGGATTTGGTCCCTCTCAAGCTACTTTGGGAGATCTTGGGGATTTGGCTCTCAAGCCCTACCTAGGTGTTCTTCGTGTTCCCTTGAGCAAGGAGGACCATGTCTTCGGGTAAATTGTTCTCCCTTTCCCTCTTTCTCTAAGTCCTCCTTACACATTGCATTTTTCTTGAGGAAAAGTTGAGAAACCTAGGGTTAGGGTTAGGGTTTGTAAGTCCTCATGCCATTAGAGTGTCTCACACCACTATGCACATATTCCACTCTATTTCTATAGTCTATGTTCAAGTTTATGAGTTTTTGCATGATTTTGTGGTGGAATTTCTGGGCAACATCTCACAATTCGACAGAACTCGGCCCCTGGCCCGGTCAACCGGCCGCCCAACCGGCCGGTCCGGCGCGTGTCCCGGTCGACCAGATGGGAGACCAGACAGCTCGGTCTCTCGTCCGGTTGGACCGGACCATACGTCGGGTCGCCCAGTTTTCGCACAACTCAGTCAAAACACTTGAATATACATATGCTTTCTGGTCTCCACATTTCCTGATGACATGTACACTTACCTCACTGCTATCCTCGCTCTATTTGCTGATTCACAGGTGGTTCGAGTGGTGATGACCGTGGTAGTCCTTCCAAGAGAGGAAGGCATGCGACAAGGCCTCCAGGATGTCGTACTAGCGGCCGTGTGCCTTCTAAAGCACCTCAGTACTGGCACTGGCAGCTCCGCTGGGGGAAGAAGCAAGTCAGTTGGCACTAAGAGGAAAGATAAACAGGCAACCTAAGATGATGATGTTGTTGAAATAGTGCCAGACTACAATGTGGGCCCAGCACATCTTGGTGATTGGAAAAGTGTAAGGGAGGAAAATCCGTATCGCTTTGTGCAACGGACTTACACTAGTGGGGATAGGTTCTTCTGGACCAAGACTCAAGCAAGCCTATGGGCAGATTTCTACAACACTAGAGAGTGCATGAAGAATGGTGCTATTGTGATGCCCAATGCCATCAACACGGAAGAGCTTGCCTTGCATGAAGCCACCAAGTACCGCTTTGTGGTTGATACCTTGAGGAGTTTGGGACTATATGATCTTGTGTGCCTGAAGCCCGATGATGACCAAAGAGAAGGCACCTATTGTCCCCTTCTTGTCCGTCAATTCCATTGCACCGTATTCTCCCGTGATGATGATGATCGCACTATGACTTGGATGACTGGCAAAGAGAAGTACTCATGCACCTATACTCAGTTCTATGAGGCCTTGGGTTTTGGTGCCCAGAATAGAACGCCTCAGTTCACAGTAAAGGAGATCACAGCCATCAATTTGCCTTATGCTATCTGGATGGCAATAGTACATCAGATGAGGATAATGATGACGAGCGTGATGGCGAGAGCTCATATTCCACTGGGCATGAGTTCTACTGATGGGAGCGCTAGCATCTTGTTGCGGTCAGAAACCCACCGGCGAGCAACGACGGGCAACACAGTAGAGCCGGGAGGCTCCCAGGACTGCGGCTGGCCCTGGTCCCTCGAGCGACGGCCCGCAAAGCCTCGGCACGCACGTCCGATGCTGGTGCAAGGGCGTGCCACCTGACCTATACCTGGTCAGGAAGGTGATGAATTTGCTTTGCTTAGTTTCCTGCATGGCATACACGTAAACATTAAATACGAGCCTCGATCGGCTCTCGAGTTATCTCGTGAATCGGCTCAAGGAGCCGATCCACCCATGGTTCGTATGAGGTCTACGATCACATGGTGGTCCTGCTTGATCAATATAAAGCTAAAACGACCTACGATGATTTAGGGTTTTCACCACATAATCGGAACATCCTACGCGTGATTGAGCCTGGCAGCCACGCACGGTGATAATAAACCGACCCTAGACAAGGCCTAAAAACCAACATGAAGTTGATCCCCGGAACATCTTACCTAGGGCTAGCAAACTACACCCTACGTGCTACTGGATCCTTCAACCCGTTTGCAAGGCCTAACTATGCAGATATTAAACTAATCCTTGAAGAACAAGGAGCAATCATAACGGATCGGATCTACTGAATAATGATCAAGCGAGGTGCCGCCCTTACACCTAAGATAGGTGTAAGGGCGGCTAGACGTCTAAGGGTTGCATGGACGAAAGCATATGATACGATGAAACAATGCTAACCCTAACACATCTATGATAACTACGTTGCTCGCCGTCAACAAGGCTTCAGACACGAGCAACGCATGAACAACGAATAAACGTGTCTTGCCTAGATCGCAAGATGCGATCTAGGCAGCATGATGCTTACCCGGAAGAAACCCTCGAAACAAGGGGTTGGCGATGCGCCTAGATTGGTTTGTGATGAACGTGATTGTTGTTTTTCTCAATAACCCTAGATACATATTTATAGTCCGTAGACTTTCTAACGTGGGAATAATCCCAACCGTGCACGAGCCAAATTCTATCTAACCGACACGTATCCTACTATATTTACAGATACACGGGCAAACTAGCACAAACTTTGTATACAAGGCCGATTCATGTATTCCTTCCGTGTATATTCTTCAAGCCCATCTTAATCACGGCCCACCTCCGATCCGGTCAAATTCTGGTGATAACACATGCCCCCCTGGTTTTGGAAATGATAATTCCAAAAACACTCTGCTTTTTCTTCGTCGGGTCATGTCGTGGCAGAGCAGAACCGTCGCAGTATCCTTCATCATGATGCATTGCCTTATCAACTTCTCTGCAAGATTTGATAGCTTTAACATCACTTCCTCGGAAACCGTAGTGGCATTAAATCCCCACTATACCCCCATTATTTAACTGTGCCAAACGGCTCGCCTCTTCATCCCCTTGTTCTGTTCCAACCATCGGCACCAAAAAAAACCTCTTTCCCAGTAGCAATGTCTTCCTCTTCCTCCGTCTCATAAGGCCTCTCTTCCCAATCTTCTTCCTCGAGCGAGCAAGAGTGGGACTTTGACTACGTGCCAGATGGCCCACCCGAGGCCCTCGTCGGGTCAGATGGTGACTTACCCCTGACCGATGGGGAGGACGACCTCCAGTTCCTCATCGAAGGGGAGCTGGAGAGCGAGAGCGAGGACGACCTCCACTCCTGGGCGAACTCCACCTCCTCCGACGAGGAGGAGGAAGAAGAAGAAGAGGAAGAAGAGGAGGATGATTCCTCCTCCTCCGCTGGGTATCCGCCGGCGAAGCGCTTCCGTGCTTGGGCGGACAGCGAAGACGATGATGATGACGAGGAAGAAGAGGCTCCGGCCGAGGGCTGGGGCAGCAGCGACGAGGAACTCTCCGGAAGCAGCGCCGACGACAGCTATGATGCCGACGACGAGGCCAGCGAGGATTAGTAGTGTAGGATTAGTAGCTCCTGAGCAATCGGCTCTTCTTTTGTTCTTCCTCTCTTGAGCAATCGGCTCTTCATTGTAAAAACCCCTATTATTAATGAAGAAGTGTTTCCAGTTAATTTTGCCGATAGTCAAAGTCAAACAATTCCCCAAAAGAGCCGATGGCATCGCATCGGCCTTTACCATAAAACACGAGTAAGGCCAACCTAATTGCCCCTCCAAACGGTAACCTGCGACCTCCGTCTGAGAAAGCAACCTCAGATCCCCAAATCGCCGCCCAAGCAGCTCCACGAATCTTAGATCTCAACCGCGCCGTCCCAACTCCACAGCGCATCAAATGGCGGAATCATCCAACGCCAACGCCATGGTCTCCGGTCTGAAGGTAATCCTTAACCGCCTCTTCGCCATTCGAATCAATGTTAGGATTAAACGACAAACACCTGAATTAATGTCCTATTCCGTTATTAATTTTAGGTTTCAGACATCCTGCTGCCGCATCCTTCTCTCCCAAACTCTATGTGTCTTGGCCCCCGTTCTTCCGAGAGTCCCGCTCACTTATTCTCATGCGAGGCCAATAGAATCCCCTTCATGAACCAGAATTTAGATCTGACTTCCTGGGCCGATTGCCTGCGAGCCTGGCCTAATCCTCCTGAAGGTTGGGTGGCATGGTACAAGTAGAGTGTCTAAAACCCATTATGCCACCTGGGAAACGATAGGGATAGCCGATGCTTTGTCATTATCATTGTCTCCTCTTGAAAAGAATGAGAACATTCTGAAAACCATCGGCTACTTTTGGTATGATGCGTTGAATTGCTTCATGTTCGGCCATGGCCCCATGACACCAACTCTGTTGGACGTGGCCATGATCACAGGCCTGGATATTGCATCCTCAAGCCCCTCTGCCTTTAAATTGCCAAAGGTCCCTTTCACCCTTTCCTCTAAAACAGAGTGTACAAGCTGGGGCGCCTACCTCGAGGCGTTATATGAAAACCAAAGGCCCCGTGACGAGAAAGAGCACACGGCCTTCTTGAACTTCCGGGCCGGAGCACTTCATATTCCGTGGTCCTTCACTCGCCCCAACCAAGAATTACCTTTCCCCGGCCTATGAACTCGCCAAAGGCACTCAACTTGGCCTCGGCAAGCTGTTCCTTGGAGAGGTCTATCGATCTCTTCAACCGATGTCCGTCAAACTATTCTCCCAAAAGACAGCTTAAAACAGGAGGCCCCCGGTGGTTTATTCGGTTATGGGCTCAGCTGTACTTTCGGAACCGGATCCCAAACTTCCCACCTTTGGCCACCTTCACCTTCCCAGATGCTAATGGGAAGGAGATCCGATGCACTAGCTATGGCCAAGCTCTGTATAGCCTCCCAGGCAGCAGGCTGATCCCTAACGAAGCAGCAGAGTGGTTTAAGATCTTCTTCCAAGGCTTGGACAACCCCCTGTTCCTTCCTTACACTGAATCGGAGAACTTTGAGAATCCAGTCTCCTTCCGGTTAGACAGCTTCGCCGATGACGCTAGTACCCGGCACTTGTACTCTATCATGATCCGTCCTTGCTTTCTCCCAGTTGGCATGAGTACCTCAAACAGGATCATCAAGCCTGGTTATGAGTCTTACCAACCGGTGGTAGTAGCCCGGCAGCTTGGTCTCGGGCAAGTGCACCCACACTTCTTTCTCCACCACCTGACAGCAAGCAGAGCTGAGCTGCCTGACATCCTTACCGGCCAAAGGTGCTATACCTTCTTTGACGCTCTGGCCATTCCAATTCCTCACAACCTCTGCTTCACCATCACTACCGATGGTTTCGAGACTTGGTGGTCCATGTGGAAGACCCACGCCTTCAGAAGAGCTCTAGGACCGTTGCTGAAGCAACCTGATGCCGAATATGACGTTCCTGCACACCAGGTACCATTACATATAAATTTCTTGCAATGGCTCATGATGATTGTCTATAACCTTGCTTTTATCTACTGGCAGCAACAAGATGGCCCAGAGCCCACGCAAGCCGATGGCTCCCCCTTCAAATTCCTTCCACCAGCCCCGGTGGTTCTCTTCTGCCAGAGCTCGCCACCCCTGAAGAAGGTCATAATGCAAAGCCAGCCGATTTCACCGAAATCGGCTCCCAAGAGTAAAGCATCCTCGGGGCCAGTTGCCCCTCGAGCCTCAATCCAAGCGAGGAAGGCAGTGAGGAAAGTAGCTGTCGGAAAGACCCTGAAGCGCAAAGCTCCTGCCCAAGAAAGCTTGCATGTAAGCTGACTCGTGCCTTGACTAAATTTATCTGTCCTCCCAGTCCTTTGCAACATACTTGAACTTCTTTTTTACAGACTTCCACCGAAGAGAATTCCAGCGGGGAGGCACAGTCCAGCCAAAGGGACTCGAACCCGGGCAACTCCGGGAGATCCACCACACAGAGTCAGAGGGACTCGCCAGCGTCGGCTTCTGGGAAAAGGTCGACTCCCGAGCCTGTTGTTCCTCAAGCTCCGACCAAAACGGGGTCACGCGTGAAGCGTCGATGCGTCAAAAGGGCTCGCAAAGACCCACGAGTTTCCTCGCCAAGCCAGGAGGTTTCAAATGTAATTGCCTCACCAGTTCATATTTCATGCCGTCCCATTGCTACTTGGATCGACTCACCATTTCTTTTGCAGACTAATGAGACCTCTAGCGGGGACGTTGAGGAGGTACCGATGCCATCCGCCACGCTAGACCTAGCCACCTCGACGAGCGTGGCTGACCAAGTGGCTACCCTAGCCAAGTCCACCGAAAAGCCGATTATCACAACATCGGCTGCTCCTCCTACTTTGGGAGAGGTACACTCCACTCCCTTGGCTCTACCCTTTTCTTTGTTGTATACTAATACTGCTCTTGTTCGTCCGTCGTGGTTGTGATCTTTCAAGCTTGCCGACGTTCGATCCTCGAATCCATCGAACTAGCTACTTCCAAGGCAGGTGAAGAGCCAAGCCCTAGCACGGTCCATGGTCCACTCCAGCGTCTCAAGGCTTTGCTCTCCTCCTCGCTTGAGACCCTGGTTGAAAACCCCGAGGCGATCAAGGGCATCCTCGAAGACATCCAGCCCCATCTCCCGGTGACACTGCAGGTTAAGCTTTGGCCAGCTGTGACTCTGTCGGTCTTCAGGTCAAGGGTGCATTCGGCTCGTCAAAGAATTACCCTTCGTCACGCCCAGCTTCCGTTGAGAGCCGATATTGCAGCCAAGTGTCAACGGCTCAACGAGAAAAAGGCTGCTTTAGACGCCAAAACTGACACTTCTGCCAATAGTGCCGAACTCGAGACCCTGCGCAAGGAACTGGAGAACCTTGAAGAGAGGGTCAGGGTGACCAAGCAACTTATCCAAGACAAGGAAACCATCATTGCCCGCTCTCAAGAGGAAGCAAAAGGCCTCACAGCCCGATCCGAAGACCGATCTGGCTGAAATTCGTGCCCTGAGCAGTCAGCTGGTGACGGGCAAAGACGAGGACGACGAGGCTGAGATCGCCGAGGTGGATCGTATCCGTGCCGACGCCCTTCACGCCCTCAACGCGTTTCTTCAGTAGAGCCTCTCTGTGTAAACTGGTAAATGTTTTGCTGAACTTGTCTAAAGTCGATGGCTGTGCATCGGCTTTTTACATTCTGAAGTCGATGTCTGTGCATCGGCTGTGACTTGCATACTGTTGTCTTCGCATATTTTCTCAAGTCGATGGCTGTGCATGTGCTATATTTTTTTTACTGGCCGATTTTTCTATCGGCCCCCAATATTTCACTGCCCATGTATCACACATGTTCATCGCACATGTTCATCTAATTAGGTGCCCCCCGAGCCGAATTTGTCAGGTAACTGCAGATATCGGCTCTGTAGTTAGTCAAGGCACTGTACTTGAACATCGGCTCCGTCAGGACCAATGTTGACTTCTTCCAGCTCATCAGCCGACGTAAACCCGTATCCCAGCTTTCCGTCGCCCGTTAGATCGACGTTGAACACAGGCAGGACGTATGGCGAGGATAATTTTGGCCGATTGCTGGAATCGGCCTCCATGTTGATTGAATTGCTCAATAAAGGTGTACATCTTGGTCTTGCTTTACTATAACTACGTGACATGCTTGAGGCAAGATTATCCCTTTCTATTTTTTGGGGCCGATCACAAGGATCGGCCTTGCCACGTATGTCCATAGATTTTGCTCTTGTTACACGGTCAGGCCGGTGGATAAGACCAGCCTCACCCCTTCTTTTGTCACATCGATGCACTCGCAGTCGTCCAAAGTGATGCCTGAGAGTGGCTCTTGGCCTGTCGTCTCCCAAACGTTCATGCCAGCCGTTGAAATCTCGGCTGAGTCATCTGCGTGGACGACCTCTACTTCATCTCCATCCCACTGTATTAAACATTGGTGCATCATGGATGGAATGCAACAGTTGGCGTGGATCCAATTTCTCCCTAGTAGGACAGCATAGGTGCTCTTGCTATCGACAATAAAGAACGTCGTAGGGATGGTTTTCCTTCCTACGGTCAGATCCACGTTCAGAACACCTTGTGCTTCAGATGCTTGGCCGTTGAAATCACTCAGTGTAACGTTGGTCTTGATCAGATCCGAGCTAGAGCGTCCCAACCGACGTAGCATGGAGTATGGCATAATGTTGACTGCCGCTCCGGTGTCCACCAGCATCTTGTTGACAGGCTGCCCATTGATATAACCTCGCAAGTACAGGGCCTTCAGGTGTCTGTAGCTTCTTTCTCGTGGCTTCTCAAAGATAACTGGCCGTGGGCCGCAGTCAAGTTGTGCCACAGGTGCTTCGTCTAATCCTGGAGCACTAAACTCCGCCGGAAAGATGAACACCATGTTTGTGCCAGCCGATGTCTCATCATCGGCTTTCCTTTGTTTGGGGCGCCACTCTTTCTTTTGTGGCCGACCTTCTTCGTCCCGTAGTTCGCTGAATTTTCGCGGCCGGATCAGGCCGCGCCTTCCTTAACGTGTGCGGGTATAACCTTTCGGCTTCCTCCAAACCACGTAGTCGCCGAACCCTACGCTTTTGGGAACGGCTGAGTCCATCGAGGGCACCACCTTGGCCGGTGGTACTTATCTTCTTCTTCTTCATCGTCGTCTTCTAACTCCTCGAGATCTTCCACCCGAGAGGACTCGGGTTGCTTGTTCCGAGATGGGAGAGGCCCTAGACGTTTGAACACCGACACGTAACCTCGCATCCTTCTTCTTCCGTCTACATTCGGGCGCTTGCCGATTGTAGGCAATCGGCTCATTCCTGAATCCCAGCAGTGTCTGAAGAAGGGACAGTCCCAGTGCCTATCCACGTCGTCTTGCTCTCCTGACTTTTCCTTGGCGTGGTGCTCATATCTCTCCTCGTCACGATCATGCCGACGATGTCTCCTGGCGTACCTACTAGCCAGACGATCTCTTTCGTCGTCGTCGTCGTATCGTCGGCGTTGGTCGTATTGACTCACGTATTTGTTGAGGAGGTGATCGGAGAGAGGTCGCTGATATCGCACGTTCTTCACTTCTCCCTCTGTGATGTAGCGCTTGCCATCGTGCCAGAGCCGATCGCGTGGAACGGCTTCCTCTTTGTCCTTGTTATGAGAGCAGCCGCCCTCGTCTCTGTCCTTACCAGGGTGGTGCCCAGGTCCTACCATGTTGATGTTGAACGAGAAACCTGGCTGGCACCTCCCAGGGTAAGTGCACTCCACCATGTTAACGGCGGGGAAGGGGTGTGTGTCGACTTTCATGGCGTATCGGCTGAAAATTAGACGCCCTTGTTCTATCGCCATTTGGATCCGCCGATGCCACACCCTGCAGTCGTTGGTGGTATGGGTGAACGTGTTATGCCACTTGCGGTATGGCTTTCCGTTCAGCTCTCGCGCCGTGGGGATTTTGTGGCCTTCGGGTACCTTTAGCCGCTTCTCCTTAAGTAAGAGGTCGAAAATTTGCTCAGCTTTGGTCACGTCGAAGTCAAACCCTCTTGGAGGACCTTGTGGCTTAACCCATTTGCGGGACACGGGGCTTGCCCCCGAGTCCATTCAGCCACTGCTACTTCTTGATCTCCCGCAGAGCCTTCATCTTCATCTGCCTCAACCAGGACTACCGCACGCTTGAATTTATCCTGGTACAACTCTGGGTGGCGCTGTTCATATGACGACAGTTTCTGAACCATATGTGCCAGTGAAGAGTAGTCTGCTTGGGAAGCCATATCCTTGATCGGTGATGCGAGACCCACCACCGCCAACTCGACTGCTTCTTTTTCAGTCACACGAGCCGAATAGCATCGGTTCCTAACGATCCTGAAGCGCTGGATGTATTCGACACCGTTTCTCCGCGCTTCGTCGTACTTGTGCTAGATCGGCAATGCCGGCCTCGGAAGCCTCTGAGTGATACTGCATGTGGAACTGTTCTTCCAACTGCTTCCAAGTCCGGATTGAGTCCGGTGGCAGCGATGTGTACCACCCGAAAGTCGATCCTGTGAGGGATCGTGCGAAGAACCTCACACATAGTTCATCCGATGCTCGAGATCGTGCCCAGCTGCGCCAAATATCGGCTCACATGCTCGATTGAGCTGGAGCCATCCGACCCACTAAACTTGGAGAATTCGGGAGCCGATATTTGGGTGGTAGTGGGATCAAATCGTACTCGTTGGGGTATGGCTTGGAATAGCCGATTGCCCTCCTTTTTGGCACCATGCCGAACTGGTCTCTCAAGATTGTACTGATCTGATCCGCGGTGCTGGCTGCAGGAGTCGAACTCTGAAGATTCGCCGGAGTGGCATACTTAGCCAGCCACGCTTGCTTCTCAAGCTCCGAGCCAACTGCAGGAGTTGAGCTCGGAGGTTCGTCGGAGTGGCATACTTAGTTAGCCACGTCTCGCTTCTCAAGATCTGATCCGAAGCTCCTCCCGCTGTTCCGAAGTCCCTGCTGTTGCGATCCGGTTCGTGAGCGCCCGATTCATCGCGAGTCCGGCACGTATGTGCACGTGTATCCGTGAGGGATCTCCTTAGGCGCCTCATACAAGAACTGGTAATCACTAGGGTCACCACCGATCTTGTAGACGACGAATGCCGGTGAACTCGGCACTTCTGGTGCTGCCAACACGAACGGCAGCGGTGGTCGGGACTGGAGTGGTATCTCTCCTTGATGAGTCCCTAGAGCAGGTCCTGACGGCGAGTACTGTTGTCTCATGATTTCCTGGACCACCCGAAGGGCGACACGCTCCAAAGTGTTCACCAGGTTCTCAGAATGGCGGTGCAACGAATGAGCTACCATGAAATTAATCTCCTGACGCAGCGACCTGGTGCGTTCTTCTGACGGGGTAGACAGGTTCACTCCATTGAGCGCGCCTTCAGGTGAGAACCCTTTCCACCTAATGCCGTGTGAGCGGGTTCTCTGGAAAGAGCCGATGAGGTCGGCTTCGAGGATCGCTTTGACCTCGTCATACTTCTTCTTGAGCTCCTCAGTCAGATCTTCGTACGTGACCGGAGTACCTTCCGCCATCTCGGATGTAGATGGTGATGCGGCTTGATGTCGAAGACTGTCCCACCGGGCGTGCCGGAATGTGTTGCGGTCAGAAACCCACCGGCGAGCAACGACGGGCAACACGAGAGAGCCGGGAGGCTCCCGGGACTGCGGCCGGCCCTGGTCCCTCGAGCGACGGCCCGCAAAGCCTCGGCACGCATGTCCGATGCTGGTGCAAGGGCGTGCCACCTGACCTATACCCGGTCGGGAAGGTGATGAATTTGCTTCGCTTAGTTTCCTGCATGGCATACACGTAAACATTAAATACGAGCCTCGATCGGCTCTCAGGTTATCCTGTGAATCGGCTCAAGGAGCCGATCCACCCATGGTTCGTATGAGGTCTACGGTCACATGGTGGTCCTGCTTGATCAATATAAAGCTAAAACGACCTACGACGATTTAGGGTTTTCACCACATAATTGGAACATCCTACGCGTGATTGAGCCTGGCAGCCACGCACGGTGATAATAAACCGACCCTAGACAAGGCCTAAAAACCAACATGAAGTTGATCCCCGGAACATCTTATCTAGGGCTAGCAAACTACACCCTACGTGCTACTGGATCCTTCAACCCGTTTGCAAGGCCTAACTATGCAGATATTAAACTAATCCTTGAAGAACAAGGAGCAATCATAACGGATCGGATCTACTGAATAATGATCAAGAGAGGTGCCGCCCTTACACCTAAGATAGGTGTAAGGGCGGCTAGACGTCTAAGGGTTGCATGGACGAAAGCATATGATACGATGAAACAATGCTAACCCTAACACATCTATGATAACTACGTTGCTCGCCGTCAACAAGGCTTCAGCACGAGCAACGCATGAACAACGAATAAACGTGTACTGCTTAGATCACAAGGCAGCATGATGCTTACCCGGAAGAAACCCTCGAAACAAGGGGTTGGCGATGCGCCTAGATTGGTTTGTGATGAACGTGATTGTTGTTTTTCTCAATAACCCTAGATACATATTTATAGTCCGTAGACTTTCTAACGTGGGAATAATCCCAACCGTGCACGAGCCAAATTCTATCTAACCGACACGTATCCTACTATATTTACAGATACACGGGCAAACTAGCCCAAACTTTGTATACAAGGCCGATTCATGTATTCCTTCCGTGTATATTCTTCAAGCCCATCTTAATCACGGCCCACCTCTGATCCGGTCAAATTCTGGTGATAACACATCTCTCCTTTTTTTCTTCGCCTTTTTGGTGTTCCGATGCCAAAGGGGGAGAAGAGAGTAGAGTCTAGGATCACGGGGTTCTTTGGTTGTCACAAGCCATGGTTGTTGCTTTATTTGCTTCTTATATGGCTTGTGCTTATTTGCTTTGTTTTCTCAAGAACCATTTGCTACTTTGAATAATTCGTGTATGGACGAGTATTTGTATGCTTAATCACTATATTAGGATGATCATGCTTTATGCTTATATATCTTGATATACATGTCCATACCATGCTTGTTTCCTAAAGATATTGGGGGAGCTTCTCATATTCCACAAATGGTGCACTTTGCATTCAAACGCAAATTCTCCAAGTGCACACATTATGGGGGAGTTGTCGCAATATCATATATGGAATCAAGGTTTAGAGGTTATCATAATATCTATATGTGACTCTAGCTCGGTTTGTCATCGTATACCAAAAAGGGGGAGATTGTAAGGGTATTTTACCCTTATCCATTATTTTGGTAACAATGACACCGTGCTAGAGTATTTGGCCTAATACATGTTTGAAAGGATAATCCCAGGTATTAGCCAAAGAGGCATAAATGGTGTATCAAAGGAACAAGAAAGCTAAAGGAGACCCCCCACTTCGACAACAATCAAAAAGGGGTCTACAACATCCAGCCGGTCAGAGGCCCGATTGGACCGGCCCATGCACCGACCGGTTCCGGTCTGCCGCCCGGTCGACCGGGCGCACAGCCGGACGCTCCGGCGCCAACCGGCCCCTGCACTAATGCCTTCCGGGAGACGTACTGGAAGACACGGAGCTGCCCCCGGTCGGGGTCCGGTCTGCCGCCCGGTTTGGACCGGCGTGTCCGGTCCCTGGCCTGGTCGGACCGGGTGCTCCACCGGGCGCCCCGGCGCCAACCGGGCTCGGCGGCGCTGATGCTAACCGAAGGGAGTACTGTGCGACACTTCGAGGCTCCGGTCGGGGTCCGGTCTGCCGCCCGGTTTGGACCGGCGGCTTCGGTCCCTGGCCCGGTCGGACCGGGCCCTGCGCCGGACTCTCCGGTCTGTGGTCCGGTTGACCGGGAATCTCGGGAGAAAGCTGAGTTGGCAAGTTGACAACGGCCATATTTCAAGTGACACTATATATACCCCTTCTCCTACCTCTGAAGGTGTAGGCACTACACTACAAGCTGTTCTTGAGCTCTCTCTCTCATACTCCATTGCTAGAAACACCAAAAGCCTCAGATCTCCCTCCTCCTCCACCCAAACTCAAATCCCTCTGGGGAAACGATAGAGGAGGACCCGATCTACTTGTTCTACCAAGCCAAATCTCATTCCCCCTTGTATTCATCAAGAAGCTTGCTCTCTAGGGTTCCTTGGAAACCCTAGGTGGGCAAGAGTGGTCCGGAAGCATCCGGGCTGTGGATTTGCTCCTGACAAAATTGTGAAGGTTTGGAGGCTACCTCAAAGTCTACCACAAGTAAGAGAGCTATTCCTTCGTGGGATAGGCTCCGGAGAATAGGGTGAGCCTTCATGGCGTGGGAATCCTTCTTGGGACCTCCACCCCTCCAAACGTGACGTACCTTCATGCAAAGGAAAGGAACACGGGAATACATCCTCGTCTCCGCGTGCTATCAGTTATCTCTAACCGAACTCCTTACTTGTGATATAACTACATGTGAGAGCCTTCGTGCTTGAGTTACTTGTATCCTCATATAGGTTGTTTCACCTAGTTTGCATTAGGATCATCTTTATATTCCGCAAAGCCTAATATTGCAAAGAAAGAATTAAAATCTGTAGAAACCTATTCACCCCCCCTCTAGGTTTACCATCTCTGAACTTTCATGAAGAATTAAGGGATCTTCATCATTTATATTATCTCAAGCCAAGTCTTTTGGTTATCTTGCTTCTATCATATATTCAATGTTCCTCCTTGCGGTAACATGTTCTCAACTCATTTATTTTGAAAGTTACTCTCCCCTTTTCATGTGTTAGTTTTGTTCCTATCACATGTTTGTATATGTTGTGCTTCCTACTTGCTTTTTCATGAAAAATCAAGTCTATGCATGTTGGGTTGCACACCATGTATTTGTGTTTGTGTTGGAGCCTCTTTGCATCTTGTTGTATCTTATATGGCTCTTATGAGCGATTAATGGACTATCCCATTTTGGGGGAGTGATATTCCTTTGGGATTTTCACAATCCTAAAAATGTGTGTACATGAGGAATATCACTTAGAATTGATATTGCAAGATTATCCAGTCTCTATGTGGTATGTCATCTTCATGAGAAATTCAAATTCTAATGTCCATTAGTATCCTAGTTGGATCTTATTTGCCTCTTGTGAAAATAAATTCATTATCACATTATGGGGGAGTAATAAGCTTTGTGCATATTACAAGCCTAGAAAATGTGAACATTTGAGGTTGTGTCACATAGAATTTATATCATAAATTATCTCGCTCCTATGTGGCATGTTTGCTCAAACAGGTTCCAATTTGTTTAAATGGTTTCATTGCTAATATCTTTGTGGATCTTATTAGTGAAAGTTTTTCTTGGCATGGTTTTTCACAACATGTCCCTCAATACATTTTTGGAAAACATTGCGCTTCAAGTCATACTATTAATTGCTTTGCATGTTGGTATGAATACTATTAATTGCTTTGCATGTTGGTATGAATACTATTAATTGCTTTGCATGTTGGTATGACTAATTGAAGATATCAAGAAACTCTCTTTGCATGATGGTTAAATCTTATCTTTCACCACATGCTTTATTTGTTGTAAATATGATCTTACATATACTTATAAACTACCACCGGAAAATATTTCCTAATACCTATTGTCCTTGGACAATTGGCAGTCTATTATAAGGTAGATATTTATTGATCATATTTACATTGGCTCTTGTGTTTAATTGCCTTACTTATTGCCATGAATTTGTTGTGCTTTGACTCTCATGTGTCTTCCTTGCATATTATGGATCTAATTTATCTTTCTAATCTTTCTGAGCTTTTTAGGAGATATAGGTAGCATGATGATCCTAGTTTAGTGCATTTTGTATCCATATGAAAAATCCTAGACAATGCACTAATCTTGGGGAAGCTCTCCTATATTTGTTAGAATGCTTAACATATTGATCATGATCAATAATTTGATTTTGGGAGACAAACCTTTTCTTGTTGGTACTTTGTGCCATCATAAAAAGTGTTGAGGGTTTGATTTATTTGTGGTAACCTTGCTCTCTTGGGAGTTGTTTATCTCATCCCTTTATCTTTGGGTTTAAATTAGATTCTTACTATGAGATAAGTCTTTGGAGTCAATCTTGTGTTGATTCGATTCTTTGATATAATTTGAACAACCATTGTTTCCTGATTTATTTGGTGTTTTGTCCAAATTGTATCTTCCTTTGGTTCTTGAAAGTATTGTGCGTGCATATTTAATATATGTATATATATTATGGCATGTGTTACTTTCTTTGATCCAATATATATGGTAAACTCCATCAAATCCTAATTTGGCTAAGATGTGCATGAAAGTCAATTTCATATCTATAGGCACATATTTTTGTGGAATTTGTCCTATATGTTGTAGTGTATCTAACTACTTTGGACCCAATTAGTTTGGGAACCATTTTGTACTTAATTTTATTTTAGGTACAAGGAGATACATTGGATGCTTGTCTCACACTTAGGAAGATGTGTTGACTCAATGGTAATTTGAGGCAAGCTAGCATGGTCAACGAACACATATCTACTACATCCACACCAATGCTATCTCGGTAACAAGTATCTTCTTATGCATATTTTTCTAGCATCCAACCATGTGGTTGCATCTTGGCATGAATCTCTTGATTTGCAAATGTTGTGCTTCTTGCAAAAGTCTTAATGAAACCTCTTTATTGTGAATGTGAGTAATTTGAGATGAGTGCATTTGTTGGGAAGTATAATAAATCATGCTCATGATTCATCCATTCCAACTATGCCTATCTAGCAATTTTATTGCATATCAATTCCTCAAGGCTCTCACGCGTGCGATATAGATGAAGGTGCAAATTTAGTTATTTCTTTTGGTATCCTCGTTTGTGATACTTGTTGCCCTTCTCAATGCATCCCAACTATCTTCTATCCCTTGTTGATATTTGTGATGTATTTTTGATGTTTGTGGTTGAAGTTCATGAATGAACAATAAGATAAAATTGAGCCTTTGGCCATGCTATTAAGCAAAAATTCTTATTGGTATATTGCATGACTTCATCTTGGATATCATGCTATATTTCTTGCGTATCTATTTTGTGTGTACATGTTTATTTGTGGATAAACATCTTCATGATTTTATCCACTTAGTGAAACTTATAC
Source organism: Lolium rigidum (assembly GCF_022539505.1). Taxonomy (NCBI): domain Eukaryota; kingdom Viridiplantae; phylum Streptophyta; class Magnoliopsida; order Poales; family Poaceae; genus Lolium; species Lolium rigidum. The sequence goes on from NC_061508.1 coordinate 192,418,215, forward strand.
ACATCAGAGATGATACATCTCCATTTGATATCTTATTTATTTGTTGTGTGTTGATTGGTCATGCTAAGCAATATAATTCATTGAAGATTATGATGATGCTATTTGCTCATCCTTGTAATAGTCTTATAATATGCTTTGTCATGCCTTTCACATATCCTCTTGGTTGAGCCTTTTATTATGGTGCCTCTTACTTGTTGATCAACCATTTGTTTGTTGCAGGTGTTAAGCTTAAATTTTCTATCTATGATCTACTGCAAATATTTGTGTTTTAAATGGTAATGAGGGAGTAAGGATTCCATGTTATGCATATTGTATTCAAATGCAGCATTTTAATTTATGCATGTACCTTGGGGAGCTTCCTCATTTTATTTAAGGCACTATTTTGTGGTGATCATTAGAGTTTGATTCACTTGGTATCTTTTGTTTTGAATGATATTGTGGGAGTAATGATTCCATGTTTGTGCACCCATATTCCAATTTAAGTTGTCTATTTTTGTGCATAAGCCTTGGGGAGCTTCCTCATATTATTTAGAGCAATCTTCTTGACCTTATCATAATATCTATCTTTCTTTTGGTATCTTCTTTGTGGTTCATTTGGTTGGTTGCTTAATTTGTTGAGGCTTCTTGACTTTGTTATATTTTTTCAATCTTTGATCCTATCTATAGTGTGATTCCTTCCGAATATTCGTTATTGGATACGTGCATTTGATTCCACTCAAATTGTGAGAAATGCACATGGTATGGAGGAACTCTCACTATATTGGCCTTCAAAATTGTTCACCCATTTTGGCAATTGGTGCCAATGGGGGAGAAGTTTGGATGGTTTAAGGGAATTTGGTTATGTCTTTGCTTTATGCTTAAGCATGTGCCTTTATTGCATTGCATCTTGTTGCTTTGCATAGTTCAATATTTTAGCGAAAACTCCTCTAGGCTTTGAATGTCAATGTATGCTCTTGCATATAGTATGGGGGAGTTTGCTCTATGCATTCAACTTGCTTGTTACTTAAATTCCTTATATCAACCCTCTCAAAGAGATTGTCATCAATTACCAAAATGGGGGATACTGAAAGTGCATGGAGCAGCCATGTGTGGTTTTGGTAATTAATGACAATCCCTATGGACTAATGCTTGCATTGAGTTATATTTGTAGGAGTTGTCCATAGCCAATGCTTGAAACATATGTTGGCTTCAAGATTGCAATAAGAAGCAAATGAACAAGATCAAGTGTCAAGTATGTCTTGAAGATTAAGATGAAGTGAGCCCTCAAAGTTAACTTCAAGACATCAACATGATGAAGAATGAAGAAATGAAGAGCATGTTCAAGATGAGTCAACTCGGAGAGATCTTATGCTTGAAGCTTGTCATCCATATGGTGTTCATGGATATGTGAAGATGCGCCGAAGAAGAAGCTCTCCCATAGTGGAGTATGGGGGAGCAATTCGCATGCCTTCATCAAGCAAGCACAATCAAGAAAGGCGTTCCATCTTGTTGCGATCAAGACCGTCATCATCAAGCTCAAGTGGAATGCGCAAGGTTAAGGTTTACTCTTGATAGGGTTTCTTCCTCACCGGTCTCATGGTATAATTGGAGACCGGTTTCTAGTTTAGTTGCCGTACTATCAAGAGGGCTCTCGAGTGAGTAACTTGATCGTATCTTTCGGAGAGCTCAAACCTTTGCATCCTTGCATCATCTTTCTTGGTTGTTATTTGGATCTTATCCATGTGATGTTTTATAGCTTGTGCTTATTCTCATGACAAGATCTATTTCATCGAGATTGGTTTTTGCACGGGCAACTTGTTGCATTTTCAAGGTTGGAGGTTTTACCGGTACGTCTTTTTTAGATAGGTCAAACCTTCCATCATTTATTTATATCCTACCTTGATGGACTATGATGGTTCCCTGCATGATCTTGTAGAACTTGTTACTAGCTTGGAAACTAGCCCAAGATCATCAAAATCGGAGTCCGGATGCTCAAGTTATGATCATTCCTGTTTTGGTGTTTCTGAAGTTTTTTGGGGGGGGGGGGGATAATCCGGCCCGGATTCAAAATATCCGGGGCCCTTCCTGCGAGCAGTTTCCTCAAGTCCTTAGCCATTTTTTGGGGGCCGGATTTTTGCAATAATCCGGCCCCGGATAATCCGGCCTGGGAGGACCCAAACGGTCATATTTCGATGGGAGGGGGTATTTAAGACCCCCTTCTTCCTCCTTGGGCAGCCACCTCTTCCCCTTTGTGCTCTCCACCATTGTTGACCTTGAGAGCTTCTCCTTTCCCTCTACTCCTCCTATTCTTCTTGAATCTTTTTGAGGAAAAAGGAAGAGGAGATCTAGATCTACATTCCTACCAATCAAATCCCTCTCTTTGTGAGGGGAATCCACTAGATCTAGATCTTGGAGAAATTTGGTGTTCCTCCTCTTATTTGTTCTTTCTCTCTTATTCCCCCAATAGCTTTTGTAGCTTTGTTGGAATTTGAGAGAGAAGGACTTGAGCATCTTTGTGGTGTTCTTGCCATTGCATTTGGTGCATCGGTTTGAGTTCTCCACGGTGATTCGTGGAAGTGAAAGCAAGAAAGTTGATACTCTTGGGTTCTTGGAACCCTAGACGGATTTGAGGCCTTTGTGGCGATTTCTTGGGAGCCTCCAATTAAGTTTTGGATGCGTGCCCCAAGATTTGTGTAAGGCCCGGTTTCCGCCTCGAAGGAAATTCCTTAGTGGAACTGTGACCTAGGCCTTTGTGGCGAGGGTCACCGGAGAATAAGGTGAGGCGCCTTCGTGGTGCTCGGTGTGTGGTGTGAGTACCGCATCTTGGGGTGAGGCCTTTGTGGCGTTGGTGTGCACCGAGCAACCACACCTCAAGGTGAGGCCTCTTGTGGCGTTCGGGAGCACTAAGCCACCGCACCTCTCCAACGGAGATTAGCACTCGCAAGAGTGTGAACTTCGGGATAAATCATCGTCTCCCGCGTGCCTCGGTTATCTCTATACCCGAGCTCTTTACTTATGCACTTTACTTTGTGATATCCTTCATGTTTGAAGTTATATATCTTACTATCACATAGTTGCTTGTATTGCTTAGCATAAGTTGTTGGTGCACATAGGTGAACCATAGTATATAGGATTTGGGCTTGACAAAGTAAACGCTAGTTTTATTCCGCATTTGTTAAGCCCATCTCGTAAAAGTTTTAAATTGCCTATTCACCCCCTCTAGGCAACATCCGTGTCCTTTCAAGGTCAAAAAGGCAGACGCCGAGGCCAAATTGTGTGACACCGAGGCCAGGAGGATGGACGCCGAGGCCAAGACCTGTGCAGAGGATACAAGGATCATGCTAGCCGACTTGAGCAGCGTCGACGACGACACTAGGGCCTGGTTCATGAAGAGGCACGCCGAAATTTGCGCGCGAGACGCCTGATCACCGACGCCATGCGCCCAACACCATGTCGTCCTTTTGGACTTTTTATGCTGTTCAGGCCTTGTTGTGCCCCTTTTGGACTCCACTTTGCGCCGTACCATGTGCAAAGTATGATGAACTTATTTTAGACCTCAATTTGAGGCTATAATTTCATGCTAATTTGAGGCTACAACCTCTTTTCTGAATTTTCTGAAACTAAACTAGCCCGCGCCAAAAATGTGTCGGTTTGTTGGAGCCACCCCCGACGCAAACGGACGAACGACCATTTCCGCATCCGCCAGGCGACGCAAATGGACGCCGCGGACAATATGGGCGTCCGAAATGCGTCGCCCCGTTGGAGATGCCTCATGTGGCAAATTTTCCCAAACAAAAAGAAACCAAAACCTATCCTCTGTCGTTTCTGCGCGCCACTCCTCTCCCTCTCCCTCTCATCTCCGCCGCCGCTCTCTCTATCTCTCTTAGGTGCCGCTCCTCTCCCTCTCCCTCTCATCTCTGCCGTAGCTCTCTCTCTCTCGGGTGGCGCGAGCCGGCGATGTAGGCAGGCACGGCAGCGGTAGGCGGAGCGGCCGGCGGAGTAGGCGGGCGCAACGGCGGTAGGAGGTTCCTGCAGGTGCACGAGGTGGCAACATCAACCAGTATGTTTCCCCTGTACGGTCCAATTTGGCTAAAATCGAATTTTCGATATGATTTGCTGCTATGTACCATGTCCAACTTGATTGTAAAATGTGTGCAATATGATTTGTCAGTAGTTTGTTGTTGTTCATGGCCATTACAGATTGTGCATTTTGGTAATTCACGGTAAAATAAATGCATTGTAGATGGGCAAGATGATGGATAAACGAAAAAAGATGATCAGGGTAGTTGTTGTTTGTGCTGCAATTGTTGTAGCAGTTCGGGCTATAAAAAAGGAAGAGAAGACCATGTGTAAGGTATGGGCCAATGCATGAATGTGATCAACAACGAATTGAATATCTCAATAGTAAAATTTGGCAATTGGATATTACATGTAGAAATATGTTAAAATTTGAAAGAGCTCATTTCTTTAAACTTTGTAACATAATAAGGGATCGCAAGTTGCTAGAAGATAGTGTTCATTTGAATGTGGAGCAATAAGTGGCGATGTTTTTGCACACTGTTGGACATAATGTTCACAATAAGGTTGTGGCAACCAATTTTGGTATATCATTCTCCACAATCAGCATTGGATCACTACTATGACATTAAACTTGACATGGTTGAATTTGAACTATTTTGATGCCTATTATGGTCGTTGGATAGTTATGCTTATAAGAATATATTTGTTATTGCTTACTACTGAAAATACAAAACAAAAGTGCTGCCAAAAAATTATTAGTATGTTGTTAGATGCGGGAGGTATGTTCACTATAAGCATGAAAGAGGTGAAACCAAAATTCTTCCATTCCATTCCACTTTTTTTTGTCTAAACCGAATAGAAAACGGAACCATTTTGTTTCTCATTTTTTTCCGAACTAAACACGGGTACAAAATCATTCCATGACGTTGGAATAGAACCATTATGTTTCATGCCTTATGGTTCTGGAACCGAACATACCCTAGAGTAAGAGATGATGCACTATATGTGGCCTTCACTCTCAACATCGACTTGGACCAAGTGGACCCACTTCGAGGCCGAGGTGATTTTCGTATCGCAAGCTTAGTACATTCAGAATCGTGGCCGAAAAGCAATTTGCATCCTTCGGCCCAAGAATTTCTCGTATGGGCCTCAGTCCATTTGCATGCATGCCCCGATCCCTTCCTTCGTTGGGCTTTTCTCTTGGGTCCAGCCCGATCGCCCGCCCATAATCAATCCCTAGTCTCCCTGGCGACGGCGACGGAGGCTCGGGCATAGGGTGGCGGCGGCGCGCAGAACGGACTGCGGCAACTCCTCTCTCTCCTCATGCGTGTGAACGTACTGGTGCGTCCTCTTCCCTCTCTCTCCCTGGGATCTGCATCGAACGCGTAATGGCAAACTACTGCCAATTAGGAAGGAATAGGCAGCACGGTTGTTCGTGTCTGGCGATGCCCCACTCGAGTACCAGACCCCGTCCCACAGTTCTGATTAGCGTGTGAGCATGGTGATCTTGTCCAATTGTTTGAGCACATGAAGCCTTGGTCTTTTATCTCCTGTGCTACTTCTCTTGGTCTCTCTCGATGGCACACAAGAGATCGCATGGCTCCGTTCATATCGTCTTGGTTGATGTATCGGTGGCCTTAACGCAAGATTGGCAGCATTTTGTATAACGTGTGTGTGTACATGGTGCTGTAAATTGCCTGAGATATTTTTGTGCTCAAATCTCATGTAGAAATCCACAAGTTCCTGTATGATCTTCAGGATTTCTTCGACACTGG
>NC_061508.1:192424088-192441141 GCF_022539505.1 Lolium rigidum
ATTTCTTCGACACTGGTTCTAGCATCAAGGACAGATGCAGACTGAGTTGATTGTTGCACGTCAGGCATTGCCACGATCCCTGTCTTTTATGTAGTCCTGCTATTATATTGCATAGTAGTGGAAATGTTGAGGGGATAAAGTAGTAGTAAAACCTTCTAGTACCTTATTACCATGCTATTCTAGAAATGCTACCGTTCGGAAGTTAAGTCAGGGAACTGAAAATCCATAGATAAAAAAATAATGATCATACAGAGGCGCTTATAGGTCAAAAATGTTACGCGCTATGCGACTATGCCCAAGTTGGAATTGGGCATATATGCTCACTCTAGATGCATGATTTTATTCTTAATTTGAGTCGGATGGTCTTGATCTGGAAATCAGTTTAATGTTATCCAAGATTCTGACTGCTACATTTTAAAAGAATTTGTGTATTATGTTTAACTGCTTTTGCATCAGCGAGAAACTTGTGTTGACTGATGGAGACATTTTTGGTCTACACCTTTCTCATGGTTTTCCTGAACCTGTAGATGAAATTGTTAACCATACCGTGATGCTTGTGGCTGAAATACTGTGAACGAATGATTCCAGATTATGAAATATGGCATAAATAGCCTAGGAACTAGAGTGCTTGTTTGGTGTTTTTCTTTTGTAGTTCTGATTTTTCGTAGCTTGTTTGGTGCTTCATGCTGGGACTAGAGTGTCGATGTTCTTCAGGATCTTGGTCTCGACCTTTCCCAATCGAAAGGACTGCGGTTTTAACTGTTATATTACTTTGGTAAAAACCTTACTTCAAATGAAATGACTGGATTATATCTGATTACCATCGTCTGTAATCATTGTGCAGTTCATGCATTCGATAGAACAACATAAAAAGTGTCTGATGTCTGATGACAATTATAATTTGCAGTAAGCATCTTGGAAGCAGAGTTATAAGCCTTAAATAACACATGTTGGCTTTGTGAGCTGCATGCAATTCCCTGTATTACAAAACAAATAAAAATCTAGTGGCTTAAACAAGCTGCAGTAACCCCTAAACTCATTTTGTAGTATCAGTTCCATATACTGAACATACCCCTTTTACATGTATATCCACACATGACCTTCCAAACCAAATGCCTTTGTCATTTGCAGGTTCTGAACCTTTTTTTGACAGCATTGGTGTTTTTCCCCCTGATTTTATCAGCTGACAGATAGTTGTGATGTTATATGCAGTAAAAACATCAATCAACCCTGGAATGGCAATGTCTTGGACAAGAGTGTTGAAGAGTGGAGTTACTCCAAGACACGGTGCGGCTCAATTGGTTGGGGTCAGAAGCTTTGCGGTTTCAGCCAAGGGAAAGAAGGGTGGAAAAGGTGGTGCAGCTGATGCTAAGCCTGTGCTGAGCAAGGAAATGAAGAGCACAACTGTGTTTGGGGCTAACATCCTGAAGGAGGGTTCTGATCCCAAGATCCAACCAGATTCCGAATACCCTGACTGGCTGTGGCACTTGGTGGACAAGCGCCCCGTGCTGAGCGAACTTCGGAGGAAAGACGCCAAGACGCTGCCTTACGAAGACCTGAAGCGTTTCGTCAAGCTGGACAACCGGGCTCGGATCAAGGAGAACAATGCTCTCACTGCTAAGAACTGATCAGGACGGGTCTGTCTCAGGCATGTAGTGGTCCAAGCCTTATCATCATGTCTGTCTTTTTCCTACAAGACTTATTAGCGGACATACTAGTTGTTTTCGGTAATAATGTCATGAACACATGCAAGAGCATGTTGATTCATGGAGATATCACAACAATTACTGAACTTAGAGAACAGCCTGGATGTTGTATAATGTGGAGCAACATGGGATGCCATGGAGTTGTATTGTCGCCATTCTTAGTGGCCGTGCAAACTGATTGACATTTACAGCCAACTAATGGATTTATGTTATGTGTTGAGATCATCTGTTGTTGTAATCACTGTCAACTTAACTGTGTGTCATGATAAGTCATCACAATTTAAGAAAGAGTTGCTGAAACAATGTATCCAGTCATGCACTGTTCATTTATATGTAACCTCCTGTAGTTATCCTCAGATAAAACCATTCATGAAATGAAATGAAAGACTCTAGCTTGGCGCAACAGGAATGCAGACATGCAGTCTCTCAGTAGGTAGAATGCAAGCACTGTATTTCACTAGCTTGCATTCTCCTGAAAAACATAAATTACACAGCTCATTACATAACCCCTATCCATGTCATGCCAGATATAAATTTCTTGGCAATAGCCTCTAATTTGGTACCAATATGGCTAGGCTCTGCTCCCGATGTGGCTGTTGCCGCAAAAGGACGTGTCTTGAACAGTCTAGTGATATAATGCAAGAGTCTATTCGCTTCAATAGCTTCACTGTAATATAAATTTTCTTCGCTGAATCTTCTTACATCAGTGATGACTCGGATAATACCAATATGGCTTTGGCACAGGCCACCTGTCACTAAATATTTTAGCAAAAAATCAGACATTTAAGAATCGATTTGAAACTAAATAAACAGGAGACTAATAATTCAGTATGTGGCTGGCATTTTAGCAAAAAATCCCACGTGTTACCACTAATTTGCCTGACTTGAAACAACGCTTAACAACTAATAATTCAGTATGTGGCTGGCATGGGTGTACTTGATCTCAAACACATGAGCTGGACTCTCCGTGCGCGTTGGTCCTGGCTTCAGCGTGTCGATCCTGGAAAACCTTGAGCAATGTTCCCCATTAAGGTTAACCGCCACATCAATGCCCTGATCCATGCAGCCACTAGTGTCAAGCTGGGAGATGGCACCAGGATTTACTTCTGGACTGATAGGTAGCTTGGTGGTCAGAGTATTTCTAGCCTCGTCAATGCCCGCACTGTCGCTGCTGGTGTTCATGAAAACTCTTGGATTAAAGATATCTCTGGCTCTCTTTCGGTCGACGGCATAATGCAGTTCTGCACCTGGTCGAAATTATTGACGCCCAAGAACTTTATGCATGGCACCACACCCCTCCAACGTAGACGTACCTCCCTTTACAAGGAAGGAACTACGGGAATCATACCCTCGTGTCTCCGCGTGCTCCATCTCGGTTAATTCTATCATTTACCACACTTTACTACTCGTATCTTATATTGTGTATTGCTTGCTTACATCTTGTCATATAGGTAAATCCACATAGTTGCATATCTAGATAATTTACCTTTGTGTCAAGCCTAAATTGAAAAAAGAATTAAAATTTGATAAAACACCTGTTCACCCTCCTCTAAGTGTCATACGATACATTTAGATTACCCTAATTCTTCGCATTTGACTTTGTTAGTTTAAAGTTGAGGGGGTGCTACGTCCCAAACCTCAAACTTGTGAGGGTTATTTAAACTGGTTTTAGAATAGATCTAGGATATATAAGTATAATTTTTTTAAGATTTACAAAATACAAAGGGAGGATAGACACCGTCCTAGGTGCGATCTATACCACGTCCTCGTGCAGCGGCACGCCGCACCTGGACGCCCAGCCACCGGTGCCTCGGACCACCCTGCCTCCCCTCCCTCTTATGGTGCCGCCTGCAACATCGCCGGGCAAAGCCCGTGTGGTGCGGTGGCGGCAGATCTTCCTCAGCCATGATCTGGAGTACGACACCGGCATCTGTCCGCTCCATCATCGACAGCGGTGATGCGGGCTGGCAGGGGCTGGTCTTCGGCATACTTTACAGTGGCAGGCGATTGGGTGGTGGCAGGCCGATCTGGACCCAATGGGTTCGAACTAAACACTCCTTCCCCGCTGCACCTTGACGTCTCCGACGGCGGCACCTGGAGGCTGGGTTAGCCTCGCAACACGAGGAGGCCAAGGTGGCGGCGGCCTCCTTCTCCGTCGAAGGCGGCCGGCCTGGCTGGTTTGTGGTGTTCATCCCACATCTGGCAGATGGCCGACGGGTGGTGCGGGGGCTGCTCGCATGACATGGATAAAGGTGGTGGTCCTAGGATCTCTCTCACGCCACGACGATGGTCTGCTTGATGCCTGTCTCCATTGATCTGGTCGAATTGTCGAGTTCCTGAAGACTCTGCCGATGAACTCCAAATGAACAACATGCCTGAAGTTTGACGGATCGGATGGTATTTGATCGTGCACAACCATGTTTTTTCTGACCGTTTGGTTTCAGCACGAGCGATGCGAGGCTCACCGGAACTGTGGCGACGGCCATGGAGATGAGGGTCCCCGAGCAGGGTGTCCGGACGCAGTGCTCGCAGCTCGATCTGCGGCGATAGAGGAGCTCGAGTCGAGGCGACGACTCACGGCAGGGATGCTGGAGGTGGGGCATGTGGGCGATGTGGTGCGGGTGTGAGGCAGGAAGAAAAAGACGTCGCGTGCCCTCCCAGACCGGCTGTAGCTACATCCGGCTGGGGAATAGAGTTTTTCCTATTAACTAGCACAAAAGCCCGTGCGTTGCTACGGGTTAATTTTAAAATTCAACTACTTTGCGTAATCTAGTGTTGCTCGTATTTCCCACGATGGCTAGTGCCTTCAGTGTTGGAAGTGACATCCGTATCTTGTAGGGTAAGTGAGCCTAGCTCACTTTGTTAAGAAAGTGGTTGTACAAACCCAACCACCCAGATTCAAATCTCCAGAGATGCAGATTTGGTTTCTTATTATTTTGAAAATAAAATTAATGTCACATATTCCTTTTAAAAAATATTACAGGGCCACTATCGAGAAGACGGTGTGTTGATATTTCTTAAGAAAATAAAATTACCATTATGTTGCTACTGATTGATTTTATTTATTAATGAATATTATTTAGAAAAAATAATTGTACTATTGGATATGAGTTTATATTTGATGCGGTAACGGAGGCACAAGTATAATGTAGATAATTGGCTTAGTTTTTATTGGGTCGTGTCATTCTAAGATATTTTTCTTTGACGGTTCTCCTCCCACCATCAAGAATGGTGGTTTTCATCCAAATACGGAAGCATGCGTAGCAACGATTTTTTTTGGCAATGGTACTACAAGGGACAAGGGACCTGACGGCACACGTCTAATTGCCGCGTTCGTGTTAGGTTGGCAAAAATCACCAAAAATAACTACATCAAAAAGAGTGCATATGTGGTTTTTTTTTCGCTTGACACATGGTAATCCGTCAGGTAGGCACACGTTAATGTTGTGTCCCATTATAGGCCGGCACTACCTTGGTGCCGTGGGCGCACACCCTCAATTTTAAAAGTAATTGCATAAAAGATGGATCTGTATCTACACAATAAACATGTGTAGATATATTTCTTTCGTTTAGGGTGAAGTAAGACCAAACTCATGAGCTTTATTTGTAGATAATTATTTGAAACCAGGAAAAGCGTTTAACCTTTTGGAATATCATTTTTTTTGGAGAATGTCATGAGCTTTATTAATTAGAAAACATCAAGTTACAATCAGCCTCTAGGCTGTGGACAAAAAACTGCGGACACTCCTTCAGCCATATTTGCGACACCACATTATTGCAACTTGCAAGCATATTTAGCACAATTGTCCATATCATTTTATCGGATGTCCTCGCTCAGCAGGTGTGATTCGTCTCATTAAAGATTGTACTGAGTTTGATGTAAAAAATGTGAAACATGAAAAATAAGGCATTGTCTTGTGTAGGATGTGTGGCCAGGTTGGAGAGGAAGTCGTGCGTTTTTGGCTTTGCTCAGTCAGGGAGTCGTGCGTCTTTTAGCTTGCTCACTTTCGATCCCAACCCCTACTTTAGGATAGGACGCGAGACGGCCGAAGCTGGAGGCGAGACGCGGCTTCTTCACCGCGATTCCCCTCGTCCGTCCCTTCGTGCCGGGCGCCAGGAAGCTCCCCGGCCTGGTAGGATCGAGCTCTGGCCGTCCAACCTCCCCGCACGCTTTGCGACTTCCTGCCGGGCGATTCAGGAAGCTCCCCGGCCTGGTTGGATCGAGCTCTGGTCGTCCACTCTCTTTCCCCATTCCTCAAATTCTTCTGATCCAAGATCATGTCTGCCTGCAATTCTTCAATTCTAGACAACAGTTCTGCAGGTTGATATATTTGGACAGCTCGCTGATAATCCAGGAAATTTGTAAGCATATAAACTGGCAAAAGTTGGTATTAGCGAGCGAGGTGGGACTAAAATATCAGTACATCATGTCGATTTCTTTATCGTACTGATCGGCGCGTGAGCCGTCTAGGCCCATGGGCCAATTTACTGGTACGACGTGGTTGACGGACGCACCAGGGAGCTGCTTTACACCGACCTGGTCGGTGTATAGCAGCCACCGACCACCCCCAGATCTTTGTTGGGCCGGCCCACGATTTGCTGATACTGTTTGCTGTGGATTCGGTGCGGATGGGCCGGCCCAAGTTTGTTTTTCTTTTTTTTTTTTCTCATTTTTTCTCTGTTTTAAATCTGAACAGTTTCAAATTTGAACAAAATTCGAATTGAACGATTTTCGAATTTGAACAAATTTTAAAAATTGAACGATTTTTCGAATTCGAACAAATTTTGAAATTGAACGAATTTCGAATTTGAACAAATTTCGAAAATTGAACGATTTTTCGAATTTGAACAAATTTTGAAATCGAACGATTTTCGAATTTGAACAAATTTTGAAAATTGAACGATTTTTGAATTTGAACAAATTTCGAAAATTGAACGATTTTCGAATTTGCACATATTTCGAATTTGAACAATTTTCGAATTTGAACGATTTCCGTGATTTGAACATTTTTTAAATTTGAACAAAATTAAGATTCAAACTTTTTAAATTTTTTTAAATAAAATAAACAGAAAAGAAACAAAAACAAAAAAAAGAAACAGAAAAAATAGAAATAGAAAAGAAACAAGAAAGAGAATCGAAAAATAAACGTGAAATGGGCCGACCAGGCCGGCCCATACCCCGCGCGCGGGGGTGTGCGGCGCGGGGTAACCACCGACCTGGTCGGTGTATAGGAATTGCCGACGCACCACACCTTGTGGAAGGGATCACGAGGACGCGAGGGACGCAGCGGGGGCGACGTGCGCGGGGCGCTGGCGGCGGGTCTGTACAGTTGGTTTGTTCGGGATGAGAAAAAAATATAACGAACCGGTATGTAATGGTATTACTAGTTGAATGCCCGTGCGTTGCTACGGGATCTTAATATTCTTATTGTAATTGTTGCACTCATATATATGTGCTAGTAACCGTCTAAAATCATATCTTATGCCTGCTTCGTCTACGTGATGATCACCACACATCCCAGAAGTTTTTCACCCTACAGACAAAAGCATAATTCACATAAATATACTTTGGCTATATTTCGAATATTGAAAGTCCGATTTTGTTTTGAGGAATGTTACAATCCTTTGATATCTAATTTATATACTTATCTATTTATTGACACGTTTAATATATCCGTATTTTAGAAGAAATGCTTAGTTTATTCACGTACAATTTTTCGGGAAGTTACCATTGGCTTCCTCTCCATCGTACTTGACCAACCGTACCAAAAACTGAGCCGGTAACCTTGATGAACAATATATGCTGGTACCAAAAACATAACACCCACTTTCACTTGCATTATGTATGGCATGTCAAAGAACATCCCAGAAGAAGCATGAGTTAAAAAGAAAATACACGACCATTTAAAATGGAAATGGGAGACGAACACAAGAAATGCACTGGACTTAGCACCTTCCTCACCAGTCACCAAGCACTCAACATCTTCACCAATGAATGCTACACGATTCCGAGGCCCAGCCCAAGCAGTTGTCAATGGCACACGAACCATTCATACAATATGGTTTGTTTAATTTATTTATGTTAAGAAAGGCGACATGACTCAATTCATTTCTTCCGATCAATCACCTAATTCCAAATTATTTTTCCATTACCCACCTTATCTTACCAATTGAGCAACCTAAATTAGATATGAGTGAATCGTGTAATCCAAGGAAGAACATAAAAAAAATAGAAGCATAGAGCATCATGTAATCTTTGTTTACCAAAGGAGACAAAACCATAGCATCTTGTACATTTAGTTAATTAGCGTACCTACAGCCCTAGCAATTAAGAGCAACGGAGAAGAAGTCCAAATAAGTATGTACCGATGCACAATATGTTTTCTGTAGTGACTCATGTGATAGTGCAGCCACATCAGCTTATATTGTTACGGTTTTGTGTTTTCTAGATCCCATCTGACCCGCCGACATACCACGAACGCTCCTTTTCGTTTGTTCATGCATGCAACAAAAATTGATCTCCTTGGCACGCAACGTCACCTTGCCGGCTTGCTTGTTCGACCCTCCTCGTCAGCACATCAAGTCATCGTTGGTGCGCACGTCCGCGTAGGTGTGGCCTTCCTCATCGTCCATGTGGAGGTCGGTTTCTCGTGTGTGGCAACGCATGTTGCCTCCTCATCCCGCAAATGTCTTTCATCCACTCCGAGATCTCGCACGTATCACACTTGCGTATCCAAGTGCTACCATCGGAAAGTCCCGAAACCAATTTGAAAAGGAGAGGAATTGTATGCACGAAGTAAAAGATGAGAGGTTTTGGGCATGCAATTACTGTGGATCGGAGTAGGCACGTGCTGCGGATCTATTTTTTGCGGAAGGTCTTTGGCATTAAGAAAAACATTAAACGGTACAAAGCACCTCAATAAAAAGGAAAATTACAATGGAATCTTTAAAATGTCCTTCATCTTCAATCTCTAGACCATGTCAACGGCGTCGTTGCTGCCGCCGCTCCTCGCCGAGCCGGCTCGATGTTGTTGGATGCGAACGTGAAGTCGCCAAGCGGATCAAGAAGACCACATCCGTCCCGGATACGTTGAAGAAGGAATATAACCGTCGATGAAGCTCCATGAAGATCCGATCTGAAGTAGCAGAAATGATAATATTGCACGTCGTGTTCCATCACCGTTGACATGGTCGTGTGCATGACGCAAGCCCACTACGAATGCACGCCATGAGCGACACCGTGTTTGCCGGTTCCTCTGCTGGGAACTTGGACACATGGAATGGTGATACCTAGCCCAGATCATACGCTATTGAGGACACCGCGCCTAGAAGCGCCCTGATCGCGGGTACTACGACCACAAATAAAAATAACTACGTCCACCATTGCCTACCTACGTAACCGCCTCCGGAAACACCAAGGCGTCGTCTCCATCACGGCGGACATCTCAAGCGAGAGGAGAGGTTGTTGCCAGCATGGTCAATACCGATGCCGCCTGCCCGCACTTCCGGCATCGCCGTCCCCATCTAATTTCCTACGGAGAAGTCAAACTTCATCTGCAAGGACATATATATTCCGCAGATTGAATGGAGCGAGGAAATCACGTCAAGATATTTTGGAAATATCTTGCTTAATGGACAGGTCCCGTTTTATTTTTGGAGTGACCTACGTTAATAGGATGGACTAATCTCATTTATATTTCTTGAGATGTCAACGATAGAGGAGATCACATACCTTTTTAAGGAGAGGTCTGCCTAAACAGGAAAGATAAGATTTGTCCCAATTTTGTTTGCTCGTGAGATTATTATGGGATTTTCTTTTATCAAGCAAGGAAATATATCTTTCCTAACTAATTGATTGTGTGATTGATATACCATGATTGATACTGTGAAATTAGATCGGACGAAGTGTAGACCGTGAGATTGATTGGACGGACAGGATGCTTTCCATGACGACCATCAAACGCGTTGAGTGTCAAACGACCAACTCGTATTTAATAGTAAAGATTATGCTGTATTATGCGGTTTGGTGAGAGGGCAAAATGGTCCAATAAAAAGTTGGACGAAAATTTTGGCAGAAACCTTAGCTCCTTTATTATTAGGTATATATATATAGATATAGATATAGATATAGATATATTCTTCACGAATTCTCTAGAACTCTTTATCAAGAAAAAAGGAGGACAAAATAAAAATTCAGCTGTTAATGGGTTGCCTCAGTGCGGCTGCTTCTTTTGTGGATTCCTTTCCGTGGGCCGTAAACATTGGGCCTACAGACGATATTTGTGGATGGGTTTTTAAGAATTGCGGGCCGGGTCTGCAGGCACTGACGGAAGTCTAGCCAAAAGTCCAAAACCCCTCGGGCTCGGGGGCCCAAACCTGTCTGTCTCACGCTCCCGAGTTCCAATCCCGCCGCCGCAGGCAGCAACCACCGGAAGTCGCCGGCGGCGGCCGATGGCCTCTACCACCTCCACTCCCACCTCCGGGGGAGGCGGGGCAAGGCCCTGGCGCACCGCGCTCCTCACCCTCCGCGACGAGTCAGTCGCCTCGCCCTCCCCTTCGGCCCTCCTCGCGCTCCTCCGCCGCCTCCTCCTGTCCCCCGCCTCGCCCTCCCTCGTTGCCTCTGCCGCCGTGCTCTCCCCTCACGAGGTCGTGCCCTCTCGCTCAGCTCGCATATGTTTCGTTTGGTTCGTCTCCGTCTCACGGTTCGTGTGCGCGTGTGCAGGTGGGCTCTGATGTGGTGTTCCTCGCGGAAAAAGCCGCGACGGTGGCCCCCTGCGCTGGCGCCGACGACGTGCTTCCTGGCGTATGCCACCTGGTAATGATTTTGAGCTTCCACGCGATTGGGATCTCGTACTACGCGCTGGCATTTGCGAATGGTTGCTTTAGATTTTGGGCTGTAAAATGTTAGCCTAGATAGACCATTCTGATCAGTGACCTGCGTTACTGGGATTGTGCTGTACCATGTGAAGCACTCAAGTTTCGATCAAACCGTGGACATGTAATTCTTGAATGCTGATTAGTTGGGCTCGAGGTTTGCTCTATTGTACACTGCTTGAGCTGCGCCTGTGGTTATGTGTATCTGGAGCTATGGTTTTGGCAATTCCGTAGTTGATTCTACTCCGTATTCTACTATTGACTGTAGTCAATTTGACCAAGAAGTTAAGAGTGGTGTGTTGCACTAGTTTCACTGTAACTATCTGTTTCCTCTATGTATTATAAATTACTGAAAATGCATCTCTGCAGATACATGATGTCATGTGCAAGACAAATACAGAAATCGACTCTTCTGGTTGGCTTGCACTGTTAAAGTTTCTTCATGAGCTTGTCAAGTGCTCAGTTGAGGGTGCATGCGTTAAGGGCCTTTCTGATAGGACAGCTGCACTGAATACCCTATCCGAGTGTATGCAAATTCTCAGGTTAGATTAACATTAAATGATAGAATACTTGGCGATCAGCTTCCTGTCATTTTCCATGAACAAGTAATAACAGCCTAGTTGATTAACAACGTGGGATGATGTTGCATGGTTGATACTTTGACTAAACTGTTATTGAATTAGAAGTATAGCTGGTTTGTACTGCCTCAAGGGGAAAAGCTGCTTTGGCCCCATCACGTTCCTCATAAAAAAATAATGATTTAGATGTGTGTTTTCACAGTATAATTATAACTGGGTTTCTTTGTTTGTTACATGAACACATGTGTGGTTGGCTAGTTGCGACTTGCAATACATTTTTCGCATTTTTATTTGTAATTCTAGAAGGATTTAGCATCTCCAACTGTGCACACATCAGCCAACTTTAGCTGTCACATGACCCAAAATCCTAGTTGCAGGAGAGAGAAGATGAAGAGGGAGACTATGGTGTCTTCTATGCAAAATACAAGTTAGGCATGAAACAAACTCATAAGAGTGAATTGTTAGGGAGTGTGAGGGAAAAGGTGTGACAAAATTAATAATAAGATGTAGTTTTGTGAATGATGAATCAGAATTTTTTTTGGAGATGTTACCCCTAGTGTTGTCTTTAGACGAGGGGGAGCTCTTAGGGACAAACTTAAGTTTCTGTTGATGTCCTGAAGTGGTAAAGTTAATGTAATTAGTTTTTGCAGACCTGTTCTCTAGCATCGTTCACATTTATTGAAATTCATCAGCTACGGCTAGTCTTTACGTTGCTACTTATTGTTGCCTCTCCTTCCAGGTTTTCGAGCAAGGATTTGGGAAGAAGTAGTTCATTAACTGAGAATTCACATGTACTCAGAGTTCTTATCTTGATTATATCATGCTTGCAAGCTGAACTTAACATGACAGATAAATCCAATGGCCCTGGCACATCTTCATACATTCCTGGATCAACCAGTAGTAAAAATTCTAATACCTGGGATATGAAAATCTCTGCATTTTCTATGGTGGAAGATATATTATGTAAGATTGCATCAACCATATCAGAAGATTTATGGCTCTCTGTTGTTGAGGTTAGTAGTCACGTCTCTTTTATTTTGACTAGTGCTTCACATTTGGTATTTCAGTGATATAGCTAGCATTGCACCAGGAAATTGGCAGATACTGTAGCATCTGATATGTGACACTCTAAGCAGCGTTACTAATTCTCCCATGATTGATCACCTAGGCTTTGTCTGTCAGTTGATGATGCACCAAATATGAAACATCGACAACCAAACATCTAATGATGCATATTGTGCAGATGCTATTCACCATGTTTAATTTTCTGTTTTAACTCCAGTATTCTCTTTTGCAATCTGCAGCTCTTGAGGAAAGTGATGGATTTTGTGACAGCTAGGAATCTTATTATAGAAAGTAGCATTATGTCAAGGTTAGTACTTTTTTTTTCCATTTATTGATTTGAAATGAATAAATTTTATGGTCAAAACTAAGCCTAACTTTCTTGCAGATTTTATACTTCATTTCTTCGTTGTTTGCATTTGGTTCTTTCAGAACCAAAAGGTTCACTTTCAGGGCAAGTAAGTATAGAAAGGAAAATATATTTCTGTGCTTACAGCAAATATGTTGTTTTCTCACTGTCTGATTGTAACATCGTGCATAAAACCTCAAGGTAGCAGGTTTCGTGGCAAATTTGCAAATGTTTCTTGTGTATGGGCTAAGGTCAGCTTCGCCATCTGCAATACCTCCAAAGGAAAATAAAACAGAGTTTAAATCCAGGACTTCTGAGCGTGGACGGTATAAACCACCTCATTTACGAAAAAAGGATGGAAGAGGGAATGATTCAGTGGATGATCGAAGTTCAGATAGTGAATCTTCTCGATATGATTTGGGCTCATCAGATTCAGATCTTAGTGATACTGATGGACATGCAAAAAACGGAGACCGTTTCCGGAGTTCGAAAGCTAGATTAACTGCCATCCTTTGTATACAGGTATGTGTCCACAACAGTTAACTCTAAGTTAGACGTTCCCATTCTTATCATAGTTGCAATGAGACAATAACGGAGCTATAATGACACTGATTCCCTTCATAGTTGATATGTATGGAACAGCTCTTCCCTTTCTTTTGAGAATAGTGGATGGATTAGGGCACCGTTTAATTGATAACTAACAGTTCTGAAGGCAAATAATTAACAGATTAGATAATCTGTGTGATTACTCTGCCCTATGCTGGTTTTGAAAAATTAATGCTATGGTTTCAGTTTTACGAATGAAAGAGAACTCCTGGAACATCAGAAGTTAGCAATTCATAGGAATATCTACATGCAGTTTGCTATCTGCATCAACCATGATCTATGCGGATATTTCAGTCCCTCTATTTGTTAAGGGGCACTCTCATTTTCCTGTTAAAACTTAATTAACAATCAAATGCAAAATAGTGAATATTAAGTATGCTTTTATGATATTTAAGAAATTATCTCACTCCTGTTCTGAATTATGTAAGGATATCTGTCGTGCTGACCCAAAGTCACTCACTTCACTGTGGCCATTACTTTTACCTGAGAGCGACGTTCTTCAACAAAGGTAAAATCTTCCTCATGCAACTTGTACAGTATTCCACATATCTTCCTTAATATCATGATATCATTTAATGGTAGCTTTTGTCCTTGCTTGCTTGTACAGAAAATATCGAGCAACTCTGATGACATGTTTGATCTTTGACCCTGTCACAAAGGTACAAGGTTGCTATAATGTGCATCATCATTGTTTTTATAGAATTTAGCTTTTCTGATTAATCTTCCTTCCACAATGTGTGCCTACCTCCGTGCCATGTTAGTTCTGGTTGTATTGGGGCTGCAGTCTGAAGGTGCTTAATTACCTAGGCCATTCTGAATCATTTTTTTGGGGATACTTCACAAACGATAAACCTTGTACTACCTCTGTCCATCTTTTGATGTCAACAGTTTGTCTAAATTCAAATGTATCTAGACACTCTTTAGTGTATAGATACACCTAAATTTAGACGAACCTTGGGACATCTATTAATGGACGGAGGGAGTATTAAATATTTGCTACAAAGTTATCTAGACTCTCGACAATTACCTTACTGGATCCAAGCTTTTATGTGCAAAAGCCTTCCCTTGTTGGCATGGCAGTGTACAGCTTTTGTGTTTGCAAATTCTCGTGCATATAATGGATGCGAGTCATGCGACCTGAGTTAACTATGTACAGGTACGTGTTGAGGCAGCATCAACCATTGCTGCTATGCTGGAAGGACAGGCCTTAGTCTTGACACAAGTTGCCGAGTACAAGGAATCATCGAAGCCTGGATCTTTCACTACGTTGTCCTGCTCACTTGGTCAAATTCTGATGCAGCTGCATACAGGTACAGTTTTTCATATCATCTGGTTAATTTCTTTGACCAAAAGGAATCTATGGTTGGTCACGTAGAGCATCTCCAACGGATGATGTAAAATAGGGCACCTGAAAACAGTTTTAGGCACCACTTTTTGGGTTTTAGGTCACGGAATATAGGGCACCAGTTCCAGATGATGTAAAATAAGGCACACACAAATTTTTGGATGATGTAAAATTGGGCACTTCAACTTGTGTCTAATATTCATAATTGCAAACATATATGACACGAATGTCATAACACTCGTCTCTAAATGATTCTGAACTCAAGTAGTGCTTAATTGTTATGTCACACGAATAGTTCATCAATTATTACACAAATAGTTCATCAAGTAGCACACAAATCAACACACATACACTCAAAGTTCATGACGTACAACATAGAGTTCATCTCACATACTAGCCGGTTTGTTGGCCAAACCATGACCACTTCTCGAGGAAATCCGCAATGTACTAAACCATTTGGTATGTGTGGCCGTTTGCTTGAAACTCCACCGGTCCCGTGGCTAGCTTTGCAAAGAGTAGTGACCTTTGAAGAACATTGATGTCATTGCAAGAACCGGGCATCCCCAAAAGCATGCCAAATCCATGTCTCTTGATTTTGATTGGCCACAGTTTCTGGAATGATGGTGGAATCCTTCTTGCTTTTTTTGAACTGTCCATGCCATACTGCAGGACAGTTCTTCCATCTCCCGTGCATGCAATCAATTGAGCCCAAGCATACCTTGAAAACCACGGGCTTTGTTGATCTCCAAAAGCCTAGCTATGTCTTGAGCATTGGGTGCTCTCTAAGTACTTAGGACCAAACACCTCAACAATAGCAACTGCAAAGCGCTTGACACACTTGATGGCTTGGCACCCATTGCCGAGTGGTCATCAACAAGATCCGCTGGAATTCCATATGCCATCATGCGCAATGCGGCGGTCACCTTCTGGATGGTGCAATGTCCAAGATCTCCGGCGCAATTCCTCGTCTACTCAAAAAACGGTCATGCAACTTCACACACTCCGTAGTGTGTTGGAAAAACTCAGTTCCCATCCTAAACCTGCGTTGGAAGTATCGCTTGGGATACACCGACTCCCCCACAAAGTAGTTGAGCATCATCCGGTTGTTCCCTTCAATCCTCGCCCTCCGCAGCCTCTCACAACCGAGAGGGGAACCTCCGTGTTTCGGCCTCTCGTTCTTGTGCAATGCAACAATCAAAGCAATGTCTTCATCTTCATTCATATCAAACTCCTCATCAGACGAGGAATCATACGAACTCGAACTCATCTACAATCCAATAATAATTGTGTCAAACTACTACTACATCGCAAGTTTGCAACAATAAATTTAGAAGTAAAACAAACTAGAACAGAAGAGTAAAATGACAAAATTTGTCAAACACCTTGTATGCAAGGTGAAGCTCGTCAGCTGGTAGCGGTAGGTGGCTGCGTCTTCGCCACGGCAGAGGGAAGAAGGCCGGTGGGAGGGTCTCCACTTATAGATGGCGCCAGGCTCGCTGTGGCCAGATCTCGTCAGTGTGCGGTAGGTGGCATCAGTCGTGCCGGTCACGGGTGGGTCGTGTGCGTGCCATGGGGCACCACCTGGCCACCAAAACAAAGGTCCACGGGGTGGCATGGCCCCGGGAGACGACCGGCGGAGGGCGGCGGCTGGCCGCAATTTGCTCGGTGACAGATCGAGATTCATGGCGACGGGGGCTTCCAACCCAAGCTGCCAGAGGAGGCTGGGGAGGCGTGGCCCGGGGAGCGGCATCGGAGCAATTTCTAGGCGATTGGACCGGGATTTCGCTAGTGGCGGTGGGGGGCGGTCGCGCCCGGAAGCAGCGCGGAAGCGCGTGGGGGGTTTCAACTGGCGTTAAACCATGCAACGCAAGTAAGTTTCCACACACTGATTCACACGTTCTGTCTGGCCATCGTGGCCGATGTGTTTTGGGGCATACGGTTGGTGCTGCAAATTTGCAGCAGGGCCACCCAAATTTTTTGTATCACCGTACATCATCTGCTGGAGCATTATTTTTGGCTTTTGGTGCCCTATAAATCAGTTTTTTGGGCACCACATTTGTTTTCATCTGCTGGAGATGCTCTCATGTCCCAACACATGATCATCAATTAAGAGTTAAGCACACATTTAGTTTGACACTAAGCGGCCACCCAGCAGAGCTAATAAATGATAAAAATAGCTTACACAAGGAGGTGTATAAAGCAAGCCGAAACAATTAACAGAGGGAACAGCCGGATGAGCTTTTCTTTATTATTGAGTTGGTGAGCCACGGCTAATCCTAGGGTGGTTCATTCACACCTGCGCTGCTCGCTCCACTTCCCCCTCTACTGCTCACATTGCTCTTGTCCATTTCATTCATTCATCATTTCCTTGTGACTTCCAGAAATAGATTTGCTTATTTTTATCCAAATTTTACGTAACACTTAGCTTTTGGTTTGGCAGGTGTAATGTACTTGATACAGCGTGAAACTCAAGCTACATTGCTTGCAGCATTGTTCAGAGTTCTCATTTTTCTGATATCTGCTACACCGTATGA
>NC_061508.1:192441241-192468908 GCF_022539505.1 Lolium rigidum
ATGGTATCGGCTCGTTGGATAACATGTTGAACCCGAGCGAGAATGGTGGGTGAGGATAATTTTGGCCGATTGCTGGAATCGGCCTCCACGTTGCTTGCTCTGGTGAAGGTTTTGTAAGTTCCCTTCATAAATTTTTGGGGCCGATCACAAGGATCAGCCTCGCCATGTTCGCTCATTGATGTGCTCTCGCTACTCGCTCAGGCCGGAAGACAGAACCAGCCCAATCTCTGACTTTATCATGTTGGTGCGCTTGCTATCGTCCACCTTGAGTGCACCGTAGAGTCGTGGAGCACTAAGCTCTTCGGCAAGACGAGTACCATGTTTGTGCCGCCCGATGTCTCATCATCGGCTTTCCTTTGTTTGGGGCGCCACTCCATTTTCCGTGGACAACCCTCTTCATCCAGGGTTCGCTGAACCTTTGCAGCCGGATCGGTCGTGCCTTCCTTAGCGTATGCAGGTATAACCTTTCGGCTTCCTCCAAGCCGCGCAATCGCCGAACCCCGCGCTTTTGGGAACGGGCTGAGTCCGTCAGGGCACCACCTTGGCCGGTGGTACTGTCTTCTTCTACTTCTCCCTCGTCTTCCGAATCCTCAAGATCTGCCCAACGAGGTGACTCAGCGCGTTTGCTTTGTGGCGGGAGAGGCCCTAGGCGCTCGAACACGAGACACGTTGGCTGCCTCCTTCTTCTTCTTGTTGCATTCTCGGGCAATTGCCGATTGTGGGCAATCGGCTCATTCCTGAATCCCAGCAGTGTCTGAAGAAGGGGCAGTCCCAGTGTCTGGCGTTGTCATCTTGCTCCCTTGATGTTTCCGTGGCACGCCGCTCGTGCTCCTCCTCATCGCGATCCTCGCCGACGATGTCTTCCGGCTTCTCTAGCCGGACGATCTCCTCTATCATCATAATTGACCGTCGGCGTTGGTCATATTGACTCACATATTTGTTGAGGAGGTGATCGAGAGAGGCCGTTGATATCTTATGTTCTTCACCTCTCCCTCTCGTGACGTAGCGCTTGCCATCATGACGGAGCCGATCGCGTGGAGCGGCCTCCTCCGTATCCTTGCTATGAGAGCAGCTGCCCTCATCTCCATCTTTGCTGCAGTGGCTCCCGTGTCCTACCATGTTGATGCCGAACGAGGGACCTGGCCGGCAACCCTCGTGGTAGGTGACTTCCACCATGTTAACGGCGGGGAAGGGTTGGGTGTCGACCTTCATGGCGTACTGGTTGAAAATTAGACGCCCCTTCTCTATCGCCGCTTGGATGTGCTGACGCCACACCCTGCAGTCGTTGGTGGCATGGGAGAGCGAGTTGTGGAATTTGCAGTACGGCTTTCCGTTTAGCTCTTTCGCCGTGGGGAACTTGAGACCTTCGAGAATCGTCAACTCGTTTCTCCTTGAGCAGGAGGTCGAAGATTTGTTCGGCCTTGGTCACGTCAAAATCAAATCCCCCGGGCGGCCCCGGTGGCTTTACCCATTTGCGGGACACGGGGTTCCTCCCCGAGTCCACTCAACCATCGCTACTTCTTGGTCTCCCGCAGGCACTTCATCTTCCTCTCGTATCGACCATGACTACCGCACGCTTGAACTTGTCTTGGTACGAGTCCGGTGGCGCTTGTTCATATGCCGATAGTTTCGAACCATGTGCGCCAGCGAGGGATAATCTCGCTTGGGAGGCCATGTCCTTGAGCTGTGTTGCAAGGCCTCGCTACCGCTAACTCGATCGCTTCCTTTTCAGCTTATACGAACCGAATAACATCGGTTCCTAAGATTCCTGAAGCTGCCGGATGTACTCGTCACCGTTTCCCGCGCTTCGACGTAGTTGTGCTAGATCGGCAATGCTAGACTCGGAAGCTTCGAATGGTATTGCATATGGAACTGTTCTTCCAATTGCTTCCAAGACTGGATGGAGTTTGTCGGCAAAGAGGTGTACCATCCAAAAGCCGATCCCGTGAGGGATCGTGAAAAGAGCCTCACGCGTAGCTGATCCGACACTGAAGCCGGCCCTAGTTGAGCCAAATATCGGCCGATGTGCTCGATGGAGCTGGAGCCATCCGATCCACCGAATTTGGAGAAGTCAGGGAGCCGATATTTAGGTGGCAGCGGGATCATCTCGTAATCGTCGGGTACGGCTTGGAATAGCCGATCGTCTCTTCTTTCGGCACCATGCCGAACCGGTCTCTCGGCATGGTACCGATTCGATCCGCTGTGCTGGCCGTAGGAGTTGCACTCCGAAGATTCGCCGGTGTGGCGTACTTAGCCAGCCATGTTTGCTTTTCCAGCTCCGAGCCAACTCGCAGGAGCCGGGCTCGGGAGTTTCGTCGGTGTGGCGTACTTAGTTAGCCACGTCCGCTTCTCAAGCTCGTTGCCGACGTTCCTCCCTGTCTTCGCCGGAGTCCCCGATGTTGTGGCCTCGGTCCGTGAGTGCCCGAGTACCACAACTGCGCACATACGTGCACGCGTATCCTTGAGGGATCTCCTTAGGCGCCTCGGTCAAGAACCGGTAGTCACTAGGGTCACCACCAATCTTGTAGACGACGAATGCCGGTGTAGTCGGCACTTCGGCGAGTGCTGCCAACGCATATGGCAGCGGTGGACGGACTCGGAATGGCAACTCTCCTTGATGAGTCCCGAGAGCTGGTCCCGACGGCGAGTACCGGTGGCTCATGATCTCCTGGATCACGCGCAGAGCGACACGCTCCAACACGTTGACCAAGTTCTCATAGTGGCGGTGTAGCGAGTGAGCCACCAAGTAGTTGATCTCCCGCCGCAGCGCCCTCGGTGCGTTCCTCCGACGGGCGGAGAGGTCTATCCCATCGAGTGCACCTTGAGGTGAGAATCCCTTCCATCTGATGCCATGGGAACGGGTTCTCTGAAAGGAGCCGATGAGGTCGGCTTCGAGGGTGGCCTTGATCTCGTTGTATTGTTTCTTGAGCTCGTCAGGCAGCTCCTCGTAGGTGACTGGCGTGCCGTCCGCCATCTCAGATGTAGATGGCGATGTGGTTGATGTAGACGTCGTGTCCCACCGGGCGTGCCAGAATGTGTTGATCGCCAAAACCCACCGGCGGCAGCGGCCTTGTCAACACCGTAGAGCCGGGAAGAGCCTAGAGCTGCGGCTGGCCGAGACCCCTCCGAGCGACGGCCCGCAATGCTCTTCCGGTCACACGCGGCGATGCGAAGTGCAGGGCGTGCCACCTGACCTATACCGGTCGGGAAGGTGATGGGGATGCCTCGCTTAGTTTCCTCGCGGGGCATACATGTAAACATTAAATACGAGCCTCGATCGGCTCTCGAGTTATCTCGTGAATCGGCTCAAAGAGCCGATCCACCCATGATTCGTACGGGGTGCACGAATACTTGGTGGTCCTGCTTGATCAAGATAAAGCTAATGAGATCTACGACGATTTAGGGTTTTCACCGCATAATCGGATCATCCTACTCCAGGTTGGGCCTCGCGGCCACGCACGGTGCTCGTAAGCCGATCCTAAACAAGGCCTAAAAACCAACATGAAGGTGATCCTCGGAACATCCTGTTTAGGACTTGCGAACGCCACCCTACGTGCCACTCGGATCCTCCCCCTTTGTAAGGCCTAACTATTGCGAGATATTAAACTAATCCTTGTAGAACAAGGAGCAATCGTAACGGATCAGATCTACTAAATAATGATCAAGCGGGGTGCCGCCCCCACACCCGAGATAGGTGTGAGGGCGGCTAGATATGCAAGGGTTGCACTACGTAAGCATGCTTAAACGAAGAACAATGCTAACCCTAACACATCTATGATAACTACGTTGCTCGCCATCAAAAGCGCTTCGATACGAGCAACGCATGAACAACGTGGGGCTTGTGCTGCCTAGATCGCAAGATGCGATCTAGGCAGCATGTCGCTATTCGATAAAAACCCTCGAGACGAAGGAGTTGGCGATGCGCCGAGATTGGTTTGTTTTGGGTTGAACGTGAGTTGTTGTTTATTCCATAAACCCTAGGTACATATTTATAGTCCAGGGGACTTTCTAATGTGGGCGTGCACCAAACCGTGCACGGGTAAGATTCTACTTTCTAAACTAAGATGCAATCTAATATTTTACAGATACAAGGGCGATGAAGCCCAACTTAGCATAACAGGCCGATTCACATAATTCTCCATGTATATTTCCTTAAGCCCATCTTGATTGCGGCCCACCTCTGACTCGGTTAAATTCTGGTGATAACACCGTGTTCAAGCGTCTAGGGCCTCTCCCGCCTCGGAACAAGCATGCTGAGTCCGCTCGGGTGGAAGATCTCGAGGAACTAGAGGATGATGATGAAGAAGAAGACAAGTATCATCGGCCAAGGTGGTGCCCCGATGGGCTCGGCCGTTCCCGCAAGCGAAGGGTTCAGCGTCGCGTGGGTTGGAGGAAGCTGAAAGGTTATACCTGCACACGTTGAGAAAGGCACGGCCTGATCTGGCCGCCAAAATTCAGCGAACCCTGGATGAAGAAGGTCGGCCACAAAGGAAAGAGTGGCGCCCCAGACAAAAGAAAGCCGATGATGAGACATCGGCTGGCACAAACATGGTCTCCATCCTTCCAACGGAGTTTAGTGCTCCAGGATTGGACGACTGCGAGCGCATCGACGTGACAAAGGACGGGGTTAGGTTGGTTTCATCCACCGGCCTGACCGTGTAACAAAAACAACATCTATGGACAAACGTGGCGATGCCGATCCAGGAGATCGGCCCCAAGGATTTATGGAGGAACATTGCAAAAAACCTTCATCGAGCAAGCAACGTGGAGGCCGATTCCAGCAATCGGCCAAAATTATCCTCACCATCCATTCTGCCTGGGTTCAACGCCAATCTAATGGGCAATAGGGTTACGTCGGCTAAAAATCTAGAAGAAGTCCACACTGGTCCTAATCAAGCCGACGTTCGCATAGAGTGCCTTGGCTAATCACAGAGCCGATTTCAGCAGTTACCTGGCAGAATCGGCTCGGGGGGCACCTAATCGGATGAACATGTGCGATACATGTGCAGTGAAACGTTGGGGGCCGATAGAAAAATCGGCCCGTAAAAAAAACAAAGAATTCTCATGAGGAACAAAGCCGATGCATAGCCATCGACTCTAGCACAATTACACAGGATCCACCCGCTCCTTGGAGGGTGGAGGGGGTGAACCAAGATGGCGGCTTGGTCGGTGTCACTTTCAGAGGTTGGTACGACCAGAGTTTTGGAGGGCACCAGAAATTCAAAACATCCTCACCGATGAGCCGAGCTGATCAGCAAGACGCAGGAATTGAACTGGAGAAGCTCGGGGGGCAGCTCACCCTGAAGGTTCTCTGCTCTGGGGAGCCGATTTTGTTGGAATCGGCTAGCTCTGCATTATAACTTGGAAGCCGATGGTGGCACCTTTGGCTGGCTCACTACTTTTCTCGCCTTGACTAAGGCTCGGGGGGCAGCTTGCCCTGA
Source organism: Lolium rigidum (assembly GCF_022539505.1). Classification (NCBI taxonomy): domain Eukaryota; kingdom Viridiplantae; phylum Streptophyta; class Magnoliopsida; order Poales; family Poaceae; genus Lolium; species Lolium rigidum. The sequence goes on from NC_061508.1 coordinate 192,446,683, forward strand.
AGGACCCTTTGCTATAGGGAGCCGATTTTGTTGAAATCGGCTGGCTCTGCAATCTCAACTGTTCTGAGGGATGGTTGCTGCAAGAAAACAGAGCAGGATTTCAAACATCGCTGCAGACTATCGAAAGAAAATCTGTGGATAAGTGGTGCCTATCCTGCAGAAGTATCATCTCCAGCCTCCGGGTTGAGTTAGCAATGGTCCCAGAGAGCCCCTGAAAGCAAAGGGGATTTGGAAGAGAAGGATTCGGCAGGAGAATGTCTGAGAACCTGAGGTTAATGATGAGACCAGGCATTATTTCGAGAGTTTTGCCGTTGAGTCCAACACTACGCTCAGTGACTGCGGATTGGACCTGTTCGGTTGGAAGTTTGGGGATCTGAGTTTGAGCAAGGTTCGCAGGTTACCAATGCGTTGCCATCGGCTTATTGAGCGGTGATCAAATTAACAATCAGCCAAATCAGTACGAAAAGAAATCGGCAAAATCAAGTTAAGGGAAATTCTTCATTAATATTGGGATTTCTTACAATGAAGAGCCGACTGCTCAAAGAAGAAAGGAAGAACAAAAGGAGAGCCGATTGCTCAGGGGTTACTAATCCTACATTGCTAATCCTCGCTAGCATCATCGTCGGCATCGGAGTTTCCGCCGGCGCTACCTCCGGAGGCTTCCTCGCCGTTGCTGCCCCCAGCCTTCGGCCGGAGCCTCTTCTTCCTCGTCATCATCATCATCCTCACTGTCCGCCCAAGCGCGGAAGCGCTCGTCGGCGGGTACCCAGCGGAAGAGGAGGAATCATCTTCCTCCTCCTCCTCTTCTCCCTCCTCGTCATCATCTTCGTCCTCGCTGTCCGCCCACATGCGGGAGCGCTTCTTCGGCGGGAGCCTGGCGGAGGGGGAGGCCTTGGTCTACTCTACTTCTCCTTCTTTCTTCTCCTTGTCGGAGGAAATGGGGTTCGCCCCGGAGTGGAGGTCGTCCTCATTCTTGTTCTTCGGCGAAGATTGGAGGGGGAGGCCTGAGGGGGAAGAGGAAGAGGAAGACATTGCTACAGGGGAAGAGGGTTTTTGGGCACTGATGGATAGAACAGAGCAAAGGGATGAAGTGGCGAACCGTTCGGCACAGATAAATAAAGGGGGTGTAGTGGAGATTTAATGCCATGACGGTTCTCGAGGACGTGATGCCGAAATTATCAATTCGTGCAATAGAAGCCAAGGAGGCGAGGCGAAATGATGGAAGATTCTCGCGGCAAGTCGTTGTTCGCCACGACATGACCCGACGAAGGAAAGGCGTAATGATTTTGGAAATGTCATTTCCAAAACCAGGGGGGCATGTGTTATCACCAGAATTTGACCGAGTCAGAGGTGGGCCACGATCAAGATGGGCTTGAAGATTATATACAGAAGAAATACGTGAATCGGCCTTATATGCAAAGTTTGGGCTAAATTGCCCATGTATCTGTATTATAGTAGATCGTATCTTAATTTAGAAGTTAGAGTTTTACCCGTGCACGGTTAGGTGCACGCCCACGTTAGAGAGTCTACGGACTATAAATATGTATCTAGGGTTTATGGAATAAACAACAACCAATGTTCAACACAAATCAATCTCGGCGCATCGCCAACTCCTTCGTCTCGAGGGTTTCTCCTGGTAAGCACCATGCTGCCTAGATCGCATCTTGCGATCTAGGCAGCATAAGCTTATTACGTTGTTCATGCGTTGCTCGTCGTCGAAGCCTTTTGATGGCGAGCAACGTAGTTATCTTAGGTGTGTTAGGGTTAGCATTGTTCTTCGTATCATATGTTGTCGTAGTGCAACCCTTATACATCTAGCCGCCCTTACACCTATCCTAGGTGTAGGGGCGGCACCCCGCTTGATCATCGTTTAGTAGATCCGATCCGTTACGGTTTCTCCTTGTTCTGCAAGGATTAGTTTAATATCCGCAATAGTTAGGCCTTACAAAGGGTTGGATGATCCAGCGGCGTGTAGGGTGTCGTTTGCCAGCCCTAGACAGGATGTTCCGGGGATCAACCTCGTGTTGGTTTTTAGGCCCTGTCTAGGATCGGCTCACGATCACCGTACGCGAGCGCGAGGCCCAATCGTGAGTAGGATGATCCGATTATGCGGTGAAAACCCTAAATCGTCGTAGATCGCATTAGCTTTATCTTGATCAAGCAGGACCACCATATATTCGGACACCTTGTACGAATCATGGGTGGATCGACTCTTTGAGCCGATTCACAGGATAACCTGAGAGCTGATCGAGGCTCGTATTTAATGTTTACGTGTATGCCATGCAGGAAACTAAGCGAGGCATCATCCAACACCTTCCTGACCAGGTATAGGTCAGGTGGCACGCCCTTGCATCAGCATCGGACGTGTGCGCAGAAGGCTTTGCGGGCCGTCGCTCATAGGGACCAGGGCCAGCCGCAGCCCTGAGTTGTTCCCGGCTCTACGGTGTTGCCCGTCGCTGCCCGTCGGTGGGTTTCTGACCGCAACAGTACGCTGATTATGCTAACTTTATTGTATCCAAGTACTTGCCTCCAACCTTTTCAGATCAGCAAAGGAGGAAATTATTTTATGACTTGAGGCATTATTTTTGGGATGACCCACACTTATATAAAGAAGGAGTGGATGGTATTCTGCGAAGATGTGTTCCTGAATATGAACAACAGGAGATATTGAGTAAATGTCATGGTAGTGTCTATGGAGGACATCACGCCGAAGATAGGACCGCGCAAAAGGTTCTACAATCAGGTTTTTATTGGCCAACTCTCTTCAAAGATGCAAGGAAGTTTATTTTATCTTGTGATGAATGTCAAAGGGTTGGTAATATCTCCAGACGCAATGAAATGCCTATGAATTATACTCTTGTTATTGAACCATTCGATTGTTGGGGATTTGACTTCATGGGTCCTTTCCCTTCTTCGAAGGTAACACTCATATACTTGTCGCTGTTGATTATGTTACTAAATGGGTGGAAGCCATACCTACAAAAAGTGCTGATGGTGAGACCTCTTTAAGAATGCTTCTAGATATTATTTTTCCTAGATTTGGAGTTCCTAGATATATTATGACTGATGGAGGTTCTCATTTTATTCATGGTGGTTTTAGAAAAACTCTTGCTAAGTATGGTATTAATCATAGAATTGCTTCTGCTTATCATCCTCAAACTAGTGGGCAAGTATAATTATCAAATAGAGAGATTAAATCTATCTTGCAAAAGAATGTTAATAAATCTAGAAAGAACTGGGCTATTAAATTGAAAGAAGCACTATGGGCTTATAGAACTGCTTATAAAAATCCCATGGGTATGTCACCGTATAATATGGTTTATGGGAAAGCTTGCCATTTACCTTTAGAACTAGAGCACAAAGCTTACTGGGCCGTGAGAGAACTAAATAAAGATCCTAAACTTGCCGGTAAGAAAAGATTGCTACAATTGAGTTCTCTAGATGAATGGAGAAGTGAAGCTTATGAAAATGCTAAACTCTTTAAAGAGAAAGTTAAGAAATGGCATGATAGAAGAATTATCAAAAGAGAATTTAATGTTGGAGATAAAGTCCTATTGTATCGGTCTCGTCTCAGATTTTTTACAGGGAAATTACTCTCAAAATGGGAAGGACCATATGTCATTGATGAGGTGTATCGATCAGGAGCAATTAAAATTAGCTCACTGCAAGGTAATGCCACACAAGTGGTTAATGGACAAAGACTCAAGCATTATATCTCGGGGGATTCTTATAATGAAGATGTTGATGTTATTCAAGTGGTAACTCCGGAAGCCTTCATCAAAGGTCAAGTTGACGGTCCTGCAGAGTCCGACTTTGAATAGGTAACAGTTCTGGTAAGAAAAAGTCTGCGTTTAACTTTCCAAACAATATTTTTGCAACTTTTGGAAAATATGAAAAATTACGAGATCGAAACGGAGTGGAGGAGACGCACGAGGGCGTGCCCCCACAGGCCGGCGCGGGCCCCAGCCTGGCCGCACCGCCCTGTGAGGAGGGCTCCTCGTCGCCCCTCTCCGACTCTGCTTCGACCTGGTACTTTCCGTTTATCGAGAATTTTTTTGCTATATAATCCCCCGGACCCCTGGAGGTCCGTATATCGTTTTCTCGACGTGTTTTGTTTTGAGCTGTTTCTGCCAGGATCTGTTGTCGATCTAGAAGCACCATGGCCTCCAACAACAAGGACAAGGAGCCTTTGGAGGAAGTGAAGGGGATGTCTTCAACAAAAAGGAAGCGGGAAACTGCGGGGAGTGAGCCCATCTTGGTGGGATCGGTTAACACTGGACGTTCTTTTTCTCATAACCTGCAGGGACTTCTACCGCCTGCCCTTAACCTCGGCTCTTTCCCTGCTGTGGACGAAGCACTGCGGGTTACTGATGAGTTTTGTGATCAATACCGTGCTCTGAGAAGAGAGGTGGAGATACTTCAGGAGGAGAACCACCGACTGCGCAGAATGATGGAGTATCACTCAATTTCCATCACAAGGCCACCACCGACATCTTTGGACAACAATGAATCTCTTCGAGTCTTAGTGCAGAATTGCCAAACTGAGAAGCTGAAGTTGAAGGAGATCTTTAAGAATCGCGGGAAGAATTCATCACCACCGCCGGAGGAGTAATTCATCATCGGTATTGGCATCCCCTTGGTTTGTTCCGAGCTTGGAGGAGTGCCGCGGTATCATATCATCACTATCTTTTACCTTTTTACTTTCAAGTAGTGTCATATCATGAGTAGGGAAGTTATCATATAAGATGTGTTGCGATATGGAAGTATCTCTCTTTAGTTGGTTATCTATGTATCCCTTGGTGTGAGTTATCGTTATGGAATATTAATGAGAAGTCTTATCATTTACATATTGCACATCTTATTTTAGTTCGCAATCTCTATTATATGATTGATCTTGTTATTAGTATTGGTATCACTTTGGGAGCATTAAGTAAATCTATTTGGTTTTGGCAAACTTAGCATTGGTCAATAGCAACAACACTTTGAGTTTTAAGTAGAATAGAGGAAACACATGTAGATATGTTATTATCTTTCTTGTTAGTTCCTAGCTTAGTATTCTGAAGTTAAAATTGTTTGTGCTTACAAGTAAGATGCATGATTGTTTCTATCACATGTATATTTGTTTGTTTCCCTCAACTCTTATGCTTGCTAATTAACCTTACTAGCCAAAGACTCGTACTGAGAGGGAATACTTCTCGTGCATCCAAAGCCCTTAAACCAAACCTATGCCATCAGTTGTCCACCATAACTACCTACTATGTGGTATTTCCCTGCCATTCCAAGTAAATACTTCATGTGCTACCTTTAAACAATTCAAAAATTATTACCTCTTATTTGTGTCAATGTTTTATAGCTCATGAGGAAGTATGTGGTGTTTTATCTTTCAGTCTTGTTAGGCAGCTTCCACTAATGGACTAGTGGCTTCATCCACTTATCCTATAATTTTGCAAAGAGCTGGCAACGGGGTTCCCAGCCCCAATTAATCAACCTTCATTAATAACTCTCTTCACATGTTTTGCCCTGATTCATCAGTAAGCAACTTAATTTTGCAATAAACACTCCTCCATGGTATGAGATTGTTGGAAGGCACCCGAGGATTCGGTTAGCCATGGCTTGTGTAAGCAAAGGTTGGGGGGAGTGTCATCCTTAAATAAACTAAAGTACATGTGTAAACAAAAGAGAAGAGGGATGATCTACCTTGCTGGTAGAGATAACGTCCTTCATGGGAGCAGCTCTTTGGAGGTCTGTTTGGCAAGGGGGTTAGAGTACCCGCTACCATTCGTTGACAACAACAAACACCTCTCAAAACTTTACTTTTATGCTCTTCATACGATTTCAAAACTTAAAAAGCTCTAGCACATGATTTAATCCCTGCTTCCCTCTCGCGAAGGGCCTGTCTTTTACTTTATGTTGAGTCAAGTAAACCTATTTCCCTCCATCTCAAGCAAGCATTCGAGTTGTTGTGACCAAACAATTTATATTGTGATCTATTTCATCATGTCTTTTATTCTTCCTTGTTTAGTACAAGTTTTATCTCAATGAATATGGCTTTGAAAGTTATCAATGATTATAAGGAGACTACTATGATTGAGTATGCAAGTTTACCATAAGCTTTAATATGAGAGTGCTGCTCAATAGATGAGTATAATCTGTTAACTGTTCTCTGACCAAGAACAAAGTTTGCCATCACCAATTATGCACCTTTATTTGTGATTACCTTCTACTTGTTTCAAGTTGAATTATATGAGGAAGTTGTTTACTAGAATGTCTTGTGTGAATGAATATGATGCTTCTTGTCCGTATTTTATTTATCGACTCTTCACTCCATAAACACGTGGTCTTGTTTACCGAGTTCGGTTTCGCTTGGGGACAAGCGAAGTCTAAGCTTGGGGGAGTTGATACGTCCATTTTGCATCACTATTTTATATCATAATTTTCTGTTATTCATTGATATATTTCATATTTGGAGATGATACTTATGTTATTTCATCTATTTTGCATGTTTCATGATTATTGGAGGATCGCGCACCGGAGCCAGGATTCTGCTGGAAAAAGCACCGTCAGAATGCAATATTTCGGAAGACCAACAGCTGACGGAAATTATATGAAAATCCTATTTTTCCAGATGACGAAGGGAGCCAGAAGGGGGAGCCGAGGGGACCCGAGGTGGGCCCACCTCATAGGCCGGCGCGGCCCAAGGCCTGGCCGCGCCGCCCGGTGAGGAGGGGGCCCACAGCCCCCTCTCGCCTCCTTTTCTTCGCGTACGTCTTCGTCCCGAAAACCTAAGCCCCAGAGGATAGTCGCGAAGAGACACAGCCGCCTCTGCGGGGCGGAGAACACCAGAGAGAAAAGAGCTCTCCGGCAGGCTGAAATTTGCCGGGGAAATTCTCTCCCGGAGGGGGAAATCGACGCCATCGTCACCGTCATCGAGCTGGACATCATCTCCATCATCATCACCATCATCATCATCATCATCATCACCGCCATCTCCACCGCTGCACCTCGTCACCGCTGTAACAATTTGGGTTTGATCTTGATTGTTTGATAGGGGAAACTCTCCCGGTGTTGATTTCTACTTGTTATTGATGCTATTGAGTGAAACTATTGAACCAAGGTTTATGTTCAGATTGTTATTCATCATCATATCACCTCTAATCATGTTCCATATGATGTCTCGTGAGTAGTTCGTTTAGTTCTTGAGGACATGGGTGAAGTCTAAATGTTAGTAGTGAATTATGTTGGTTAGTATTCAATGTTGTGATATTTAAGTTGTGGTGTTATTCTTCTAGTGGTGTCGTGTGAACGTCGACTACATGACACTTCACCATTTATGGGCCTAGGGGAATGCATCTTGTATTCGTTTGCCAATTGCGGGGTTGCCGGAGTGACAGAAACCTAAACCCCCGTTGGTATATCGGTGCAGGAGGGATAGCAGGATCTCAGAGTTTAAGTTTGTGGTTAGATTTATCTTAATTACTTTCTTGTAGTTGCGGATGCTTGCAAGGGGTATAATCACAAGTATGTATTAGTCCTAGGAAGGGCGGTACATTAGCATAGGTTCACCCACACAACACTTATCAAAACAATGAAGATTAATCAGCTATATGAAGCGAAAGACTAGACTAAATTCCCGTGTGTCCTCAAGAACGTTTGGTCATTATACGTAAACAAACCGGCTTGTCCTTTGTGCTAAAAAGGATTGGGCCACTCGCTGCAATTATTTCTCTCGCACTTTACTTACTTGTACTTATTTCATCTGCTATATCAAAACCCCGTGAATACTTGTCTGTGAGCATTTACAGTGAATCCTTCATCGAAACTGCTTGTCAACACCTTCTGCTCCTCGTTGGTTCGACACTCTTATTTATCGAAAGTACTACGATACACCCCCTATACTTGTGGGTCATCATGCGTCTCTGCGGACGCGTCCGCGCGTCCGTTTGCGTCCGGTTGGTCTGCATGCAGCCCTCTCTCTCCTCCTTTAATTACGCATGCGTTCATTGCTAGCCACACAAACAGAATCTTTCCCTCTCTCTCCTCTCTAATCACGCATGCGGTCAAATAAATGCGTCCCTGCCGCTGGAGAAGGGGTAGACGCATGCGGACCTGCGGACGTTTTTTTGTGTCCGTGCCCGACGCAAACGGACATAAATATGCGTCGCCCCGCTGGAGATGCAAGCCATGAAATGTGCTAGGCAATGCTCGGTTTTCTTCCGTGTGCTAGGTAATGCTAGGTTTTCTCCCGTCCAATTAGTTCCTACACTCTCCGCCAGGCCTGGTGCATACAGCAGATGCAGCACCCACACGCTCCAATAATTTGAGAATGATGGCCTTATGATGGAAGTATGCATGGTAGGTCTGCCCAGCTACAATCTGAGCGTTGCCCTACAGCTACAAATTAAGCGCGCCCAGCTCTCTGCTAGGTCCATGCCGAGCACAGAAGGGAGATGGGTCTCTCTCTCTATCTCTCTGCTACGGGAAGGAGGAGAGGAAGTGGGTCATGGTCAGGGTAAGGCGGGCACTGTTGATCGTCGAGGTGACCCATCACGCATTCATTCATCTGCTAGCCATAGCAACTCCTACCTCGCTTTCATGTTTCATCTAATCTCATCTCTCTCCTCTCCGTGTCGTCGTCCTGCTCCCTGTTGTTGGTCTGTAGTCTCTGCTCCTTCCCCATGCAATGCAGTTCCACGTAAAGCTCCCTCTTGATTGCTGTCATCATTTATATCTGAGTGCATGCTACCGCCAGTACTCCTCTCTTCACCTCTGCTTGGCTGCCTTCTCCATCTCTCTCCTCTTCCTGCTCATGTGCTGTCGATCGCTTTCTCTCTCCCTCGATCGCTCTCTCTCTCTCTCTCTGCAGTAATAAGTCGGCACCCAAAAGGAGCTGACATGGTCAACGTTCAATTCTTCCCTACATTGACCAGAGCTGCCGATCAGCTGCCCAGTAGTGTAGCCCTCTAGTCTCTACCCGCTCTCTCTTCGCTTTACGTACGTCTCGGCTCTCGGCGTTTCAAACATCCAATTCATAAACTGTGTACGACACTAGGGCTCGATGCATGCCTACTGTTCATGACGCCGAATTTCTGCTTAATTCTTTTTTTTTCACCATCATGCACAGTACCCCGCGGGCGTTCTAAATCGCTTTGTGCTATACCAAGAGAGATTTGCCAAAATGCACACCCTTTTCTTTTATAGATAGAGAAAGAACCAAAATACAAGCTAGACAAACCAACATCCATTATATATAAACGGGCCAGCAAAGCCACAAGAAAGCAAGTGAACTCCTCACCAAAAAAAACCCCACTAATTTCCACCTATCGGCCTCCTCGACAATCGCATCAAGCACAACTGCACAAGCGCCACTGTCGAGGACTTATTTGTGAAGATTCTGCTGTTTTGCTTGATCCATATTGATCTCAAAACCAGCATGAGATTGCAGAATTTCAAATACATTTCCATCTCGGAGAGCTAGTAGCATGATGGTGATGATACGACTTGGGCGGTGCACAACCTTTTAGCTCCTCCGAGGCTCCGATCCACGTACTCTTCTTTCATCCACACCGGATTTCTCTCATTGTCGGTGCATAGGAGTTTTCTCATTATACGCTCATTTCTCTTGCAGACGGTGCATAAGAGTTTTCTCATTATTTTCATTTCTCTCGTAGTCGGTGCATAAGAGTTTTCAATCCATGTAGCTCGTTTTATAAAAAAATATCAAAAAGAACATTTTAAAGTTTCAAATATATCTGAAAATAAATCTTGATGTAGTTAATGTTCTGTCTCCATCTAGATTTATCTTCAGATTTATTTGAAACATTAAAATATTTTTATGAATTTTGAAAAAAAAGCCTACATGTAAGTATGTAACTCAGGCTACAAAAATCCACACTCCATCTCATCTGGGTTACAAATAGGCTTTCCTAGCTTGAAATAGTAATATAGTCTCAGTATACTGTATATATCTGCACATCCTTTGGATTCCCTGTCCACGATACATGCTTCGATCGGATTTTTCTTTGCTACGACTGGTGGCGTGTGTCAGCTACTGAAGGTGTTTTCTTCAGGTCCGGCCGGGCGGTCAGCAACAGAATATGGCCCTGTTGTCATTTGTCAAACATATAGTACTGCATGCGTGCTTCTGCCCCGCCTCCTCGGTTGTAGTACTAGTATATTGAACTGAACTGAAAGCAGCACTGAACTACAAGTCCACTGCCACACACATCCTTCGTGTCAACGTCCCTTCAGTTTTAATACTCACATCCATCCATCGATCTATCTCTACATCCATCACCGTTGCTTTCCAAGCTAGCTTTGGTCCACCCTCCCTCCGGTCAAAAATACAGTAGGCAAGCAAATTGTGCTGTCCAGAAACAAAATATAGAAATACAGTCATTTTGGCACCCGTCCTCCATTGAGCTCGTTTATGAAAACTTCGAAAAATTCAAATTTAAAGCCCCAAATATTTCAATAGAAGTATCCGAATGTAGTAAATGATTTATTCTAGATGTGTGTAATTTTTTAATACGACATACCTTGTGTAATTTGGCTGACTTGTCTTTTTGCTGAGCCTAAAATACAAGGCATTTCAATGAGAGTTTGCACCTGGTAGTGTACATATGACTATATCTAGGTTTTTCTAGAACTATCTGAAATTAAGATTTCAGTTTTTATAAATAAACGGCTCCAGTTAGGCCAGGCTCTAATACTCCACCTAAATCGTATTAGTTATCGTTAATATAGATGTATCTAGAGTTCTAGACATATCTTAGTTCTAGATACATTCATATTAGCGATAAATAATATGGACCGCAGGGAGTAGCACTTTTCTTCTCGTCCATCACTATTGTTTTCCAACCTAGCTTTCGTCCACACTGCGGTAATTTTTTTAAAAAAATATAGTCTTCAAATACGTACTCTATCGATCTGTTTCATATTAATTGTCGATATAGTACATGATTGTACTCAACGAAGGGACTACGTGGTAATTAAAAGAGTGGTCAAACTGCACCGTCCAGAACATTGTACAGTAATATACACTTCCTCTCGTGAATGCGCTTGTTCTCGTGTAGAGGACACGGAGTGTCAGGGAGAGTATTTTCAGATGAAAAATTGCTAATAATTCTTGAGACAAAAATGGTGAAACAGCTGCATGGACACACGCACGTATCACGTACGTAGCTTAACAAGCAAGTTTTCTTGTGTAGATATTTCCATAAGACTAAAGAGCTGTCCTTGCTACATTCACGTCATGCATGCATATATATGTTACCCCTTTTTTCATCGCTACGATGAGGGCATGCCCAATGCATAGCCCTAGGGGTGTTGCCTCACACCTTTAACTAGGTTCGGGTGGTCCAAAGTAGGTTCGGATGAGGAGGCAGCCTCTTCATCAGGAGGCAACCTCTTCAGCCATAAAGTGGAAAATGTGAGAGAGAAAAAGAAAAACCAAATCAGCTTTTGAGAAAAAGACATATTAATGGGACCATAACATGGCATGCATATGTCAAAAGTTTTATCCAAGCCTAGTTGGACAGCTGCCTCCATTGCTCATGCCCTGAAGAGCTACAAAAGCGGTAGTACTATCAGCAAAAAAAAGCTCTTGCATGGCGTAGCATGGACATGTGACGGATGCAGTAGTAGAAAGCGTGAAAGAACATGCATGCATGCACACCCTTTAATTCCCTTCTTCCCTAGCTAGCTACCTCATTGTTACCACTACAGAAAGAAGAAAGGAAAAAAGACCTTTTGATTGTCCTAAACATCGTCAGCCACATTTTCACTACAAACACTTGCTTTTTCATTGGAGATCAACCTACGTACCCTTAGCTAGCTTTAGTTCATCACCGATTTCATGCTGTCCACAACACATCCCTAGCTTTGAACAGCAAAAAATGGCACTGGGACAATCTAACATGCAAACTAATCAACTAAGTGCTCCTGAAGATTCTTCCTGAGGAAGACGACGGTCTTCAACTCCGGCGGTGGTGCGAGCGCCCTAGGGTGAAGTCAAGGTTTGGCTCGCTAGTGCTCGATGTCGTCTCCGACAGGCAGGAGTTCATGTCTGATAGTATCTCTATACTCTTGGACTGCATATGTTCCTGCATTTACATCCAAGATTAATAGTTGATATTAATTGTCTCCCATAATTTCCATCTGTTTGAACTTAGAAGAATGTAAGCAAATGATGCCATATATATATGTTAGAAGAATCAGAATAACAAGCTGGTTGATTGAGCGTGTGTGTACCTTCAAAGATTGCATGCTTTCGTTGTTTGAGTCACAAGGGAAGCCAGACCAGTCCTCCTCCCTACATATATCCCACGCCAACATGTGCAATTAAGTTAGTTTATTTCTCCGTCAGTTCGGCAGGAGATATAAAAACAATACTACGTCATGACAAGAAAATGAAGCATGGAGCAATTTAAAAATTAATGCCTTCATAATTACTGACATAAAAATTAAATGTTTTGGCAGGAGGACATATAACTAAAACTGTTACTCTAGCTAAGATTGCACAGTGCACATGGAACTCATTATTCCAGCATACATTTGTCTGGGTGATCCATGACAATACCTCGATGAATAGTTAGGATACTTTATGATGATATCACATTCACTTGGAATTTCTAATGCAGGAGCAGGAGTAATAGCAAATTAGGAGAGATGTGCATGTGGGTAGGCCTTTTTTACTTTACTTGCCAGCCTAAAGTAGCAAAGCTCACCAAAGTCAAAGAGATACATGGCAGTGTGAGATGACATCAAGCAAAAAAGCTAGCTAGCTTAATCCATGCAATTTAGTTGATCTTATATTTCAATACTTGTGTATTAGAGAGATTTTTGGTCAAGGCAGAGACATACATATATTATGGGACACTAGATATCCTAGTGGTAGTTCAATCCTAGTTTACCAGCACTAGAATTTGTCAAGCATGCAGATTTAAGGTAATCAATACATGTATTGCCCTTGTACACACATGCAACTATTGGAGCTAGAGTGATCGTGTGGCTACCTCGAAGAGCTATTCCACAGGGCGCCAGTGTGAGCGGCACCGACGCCGATGTTGCCGTCATGGTCGTTTGCGGCCAACCTTCCATGTCGTGCCGCCGCTGTCTCCGGCCTACCACCGCCGCGCAGGTCGAGCAAGTTGTCGTCGCAGATCTCGCCTGCGGACCCGTTCTCAAACCCGTCGGCTTGATCTGCTCGATCAAAACATGGAACGCACATTAAGAAAAGAATAAAATGGAAGGCTGGCGAAGGTTTAAATCAGAATCCTATTCTAAAGGGAGCAAATACAAGCATGTGTATCTATCACGCATTTCTTTGCATGGATGGACTATTCACCTGACGAGGCTGCCGGCCTTTCGGTATTCTTCACCGTCCTGTACATCTGCAGTAACAAAGGCAAATTAGCTTAGCTAGTAGCATATCTCGCCATCTAACTTTATCTACTCATTATCTAGCAAAGTCTAACTGCAAGATTTTTTCAGCTGCAGAGAAAGATCAAATCATGAAGAATCTTAGTTGGCAAATCATAAGATATGCAGGCGCGTAAAAGATATATCATGACTGCTTCCCAGCCTAGCTAGCTGCAAGATTTGACATGACTGCTTAAGAGAAGAGGTTAAGCCAATGGAGGAGGAGGAGAATAATGGAACCCACACGTTCACATTCGCATTCTACAGTTGATCATGTGTGAGGTGTGTGTGGGTGTGGCTGCCAGTAGTACACTACTCTAGCCAGTAGGTTAGGCCGCTGGGAAGCTAGCCAGTGTGTCATGCATCTCCCATGGATTTGAAACCCCACACCCACGGCATGGAGGACTTGACCTAGCTAAGGAGGAGAAGTTTCCATGGGTATTACAAGAGATGCAGAACAGGACAGAGGGGAGGCACTGTTGCTGCTTAACCACATCTGGGTCTCTAGCCCTCTCCCTCTCTCTGTCTTTATTTCTTCCTTTCACTTTGATTGTTGCATGCATGTGGGCTAGTACAGCATTGAGCAGTGTGTGGGAGTAACTAGCACTGCTACGGCAAAGCAGACACAGGAGAGGAGAGAAGGCCCAAGAGATGCACATATCCATGTCCATGCATATGTTTTTCAGTTGTGCACTGTAACTCTCTATACCTCTCTCTTTATTCATGCATCTTAGATCTTACTACTACGAATACTAGTGATTATTCATTGAAACTTAATGAATTAATGAGCTATAATTAACTAACCAAAGATACGATTAACTGCTTAATGCATGAGTTGTAAGGTTAAGAAAGATAAGAAAGAAGGGTTACCTGCAAGTGAGACTTGACATGAGCTAGGGTGAGATCCTTCACATCCATGAGCTCAAGAACTGCCTTTGGCGTCGCCCCTGAAATTTTTATACAGGCACAAGAAGATTAGCCAAAGCGACGCTTATTTTACCAATCAAGAAGGCAAGAATCGATTGGTGATCGAGGACCGGGCAAGACTACGTACTCTCGTGGCCGCCGAGGAGCTCGACGGCGTGGACGAAGCGGGAGTGGAGCGTTGACGTCCAGCGCATGCGGGGCGCGCGCGCAGCACGCTTCGGCGCCGGGTACCCGACGAGGCGCGCGCCGCACCCCCCACCGCCGCGACGCCAGGCTCCGGCGACGTGGCAGGGGTCGCAGTAGCACGGCGCGGCGGAGGCACCGCCACCGTGCGGAGGCGGGGGCGCGAACGGCGTCGGGTACAGCGGCACGCCCCGTATGGGCCGCAGCATGCCACCGTCGGGGAGGGGGACGGAGTGGGGGTTTTGGTAGTAGAGGCCGGGGTGGCCCGGCGCGGTGGCGTGGTGTTGCGGCATGGGAACCGGCAGCGGCAGAGGTGGCATGGGAAACGGCAGCTGCAGCGACGGCGCCATGGACGGGTTCAGGCCGCTGGTAGTGGGAGGCCCAAAGAACCTGCCGCCCATGGCGTGGCGGTGATCATGGCCGTGGGGTGTTGCGCTCGCTGGGAGGCCGATCTGGAGGGACAGATCCGGCTGGGAAGGGAAGAGCTCCATTGATCTCTCACTTTCCCCAAGCAGCTAGGTTGTGTGTCTCCTCTTGAGCACTCTCTTTTCTCGCTCTAGTTTCCTTGTTTGTGCAAGCTGCGAGGCTTGAGCTAGGTGGATGGATACTCCCCCTTTTAAGTGAGTGGAAGATGGAGAAAGAGACATGTCCGGCTCGGGGTAGAAATGTAAAAAGGGGTTTTGGGGAATATGTGAGGAATAGTGCTTTGTCTGTTTAGAGAGAGAGAGCGTGTGTGAGAGAGGAAGAGTGAATGAGTGAGAGAGAAAGGCTAGCTATAGCTGCGACCTGCAGTAGTTATCGAGGCAAAGTGAAGTTTCCCACGAAGGGGTTGGATGATGAGTTAATGATGATGCATTCATTCATGCATGCCTGGGGTTCTCACAGTTTGGGGAATTGACAAGAAATGACACTCTGGGTCAAAAGGGTAAAGATTCCAGTTAATTACCACCATTTTTTTATTAGTTCATGCGAGTAAATGTGAATGGCAAGTACCCTGTTCTTGTGCATATGCTAATGCACGTACGCAAACGTCTTTTGGATGAGAGCTCCCAGCCTTATTGTGGGGTTGTTGGCACATGTTTTTCTTGTTAGGCACCCATCCTTTCAAGCATGAATACCTCCTCCTCTTCTCTCTCTCCCGCTCTCCTTCTCCACACACAGTTTCTTGATTTGGCTTAGTTCCAAGCCCTGCTTCTTCAAAAAGCAAACAAAAAAATAGTTCCAAAACCTTCAACAGTATGCCAGCTTTGCATTTCAGAAGAAGACAGCATGTGTCTACGGGGTTTCTCTCACTTGGCACTTAATTGTCACTAACTCTCGATGGGTACCAGTGCATATGCATGACTTTTAGTTCAGAACTTGAGATCACATCACATCAGTGTGAAATCTTTGCTCGATCGTTTCCCATACAGCTCTTGTCTAAGTTTTGCATCATCTGCTCGTCACCCCAAAACAGCCTTTGCTTTTAGACCAACAAAAGCAATGCATCATGTGGATGTCTGAGCATCATGTGGAGTAAGTACTTCTGCCACCATCAAGAAACATATCACTACTCAATATTAAGTCCGGAAGACAAGTAAGACTGGAGTTAAAACTCATCTATTGTACTTCCCACGTCGCGATTAAAAGTACGCCTACACATGACTTGTACTGTTCAACTAGAGCAAGACGATTACAAAACTACCCCTCTTGAGTCCCATGACATTCTAAAAGTTTACAGTATGAACAGACTATAGACAAGTGGCTTATATGTGAATTTTTCATTTCGTATATTTTCTTATCTAGGATATTTTTTCAACGTATACTCGGGTCATAAAAAAGTGACGTAGTCTCTAGAGAAAATTGAACAAAGACCAACTAATGCCAAGGTTGTTGGGCACACTACTCAGCTATCCATGTTTTTTGGGCAAACCTCCAACATTTCATCTAACACAGGTTGCATATAGGCCTAAATCACATATAAACTTGACTAATAGCAATTCTGATTATTTAGGCGCCCGAGTAAATGATTATGTGACGTCCATCGTGTCATTTTGGCCATATTCTTTGGATTCAAAACGTATAAGAATAACTGAAATTCTAGCAATCGAAACATATTACCCGAATTAGTCAAACCTGAAATTTTCTAGTAACATTTCTTACAGCCCTATAAAGTTCGGAATTTTTCTAAAAAACGAAACACTGAAAACATTATTTGGAAATTAATCTAGAAAAATATTGTTTCTTAGGTTCACCCAAAAATTTATCCGATTTAAAACATCATTGAAAAATAGGAAAAAAAGATCAATGGACATTAATTAATTACATAAAGTTTAGAAATAAATTTCCTTGACTAACTAATGTCCATGGTTTCAACTACTTGATTCTTTTTGATTTTACTATAAATTTTAAAATTTTGATAAAATTACACCTGATCGAGTTCTTTTGTAATTTGGACCAATTTACAACATATTAAACGAGAATTTGGTGATTCGTGGAAAAAAAACTATAGTGAGTAGCCTTTTGAACAGTCTCAACAAATAGTTGAATGATGAGTGGTAAAACCCTCATCTTTATTACCATCTAAACCTTATATTTTCATTGAAATAATAATATTATCTATATGGACCCGTTGTTAATCACTAATTGTTGCATAGTTGTCTAAATCCTTGTCTTTATTTATTCCTACGCAAAAACAAGAATTTTAGGAAGGAAATAGTACCGTATATCGGTGGCTTTGCCTCGTGAACTCGATATTTAGTGTGAAGACACCTAGGTCATCCGCACAAGATAGCATCATCAGAACCCCATTCCATCACCACAAGTTAGATCTCGATCAGCAACAAAGCTCTATCACCGCCACGATCATCTCCATCACATCCCTTTCCTCTCTACTTTGTAATCTTGATTCCATCACAATTGGCGACATTTTAAGATCACTATTCAATCTATTCAAAATCCTTCATACAATGCTTATGATTTTTTATCTAATCATGTGTGAGTAGTTCACATGGGCTGAGAGTTGAGGCCTAGCCTCGCCGCAACAAGTGCATCTTTATATTATAATTTGGATATTGTGTGTTATGTTATTCGGATCCATGTACTTGCGGTTGTCTTCGTATCCCAATCTCCGGGCTTGTTAGCTACCCAAGGTCGCCAGGTTGATAATGGTATGAAGTGTAGGTGGTAATTCACATACTTTAATGTCGGCGTAGTGCGACTAGCAAAGGTTCTAATGTGTAGTTCTATCTAGGAACTTATGATGATATCACTAATCTTAAGGCTATTTTATGTGTATTTAAATATCTTTGTCGCACATCGATGGTCGAGGCAAGGGTAGCATAATAGATACATGGTGCGTGCTGTACGAAAGCCTTGGTGTCCTTTGGATGCCTCTGTGGTGACCCGGCATACCACTGCATGGTGTAGTATGCAAGTCTGATATAACACTAATGAAACACTGTTCCACTAGTATTATATCGCTCAGAGTGGTACAACAGAAACATATGCGGGTCCAAGGTATGTCTATAGAATTACAACATTGACTCTATTACATAAGATCAGCACAGACCTCCTACTTTACAATGAGGTAAAACTGCAGATAACTTCAGAAGAACAACTCGTAGTCTAGTCTTATCACGAACTCTATTTGTAGAGTATTTCACTAACTACAGAGGCTAAGAATAGACTCTAGCTAAATAGGAGCTAGGTTTAAGAAGCTAGTTCCCTTCTATGGCTAAACTAGGTTTTCTCCTTGTTGGATGTGGTATACGGCTCCTCCGACGGGGTCCTGTCTCGTGAAGTAGTTGTTGACTCCTCGGCCTTCGAGTTGCACTTGTAGATCCTCCTTCGATGCCTCCATATCTAAGCAGGGGATTTAAGAGTGGGATGAGTACGAGCGTACTCAACAAGTTCATTCTAGGAAAGAGGTGTTTAATGCACTAGCTACAGCATTAGACCAGAAAGTCTAATACCAATGCAAGTTTTCATAACCATTTCTTCAAAAGGTTGCTTTTATTCAGAAGAACTATGTCCGTCAGCCTTCACCGGTTTACTAGAACTTCATGGAGCTCCTTTCCGGCAGCGTTCGCGGTTCCATATCCGGAACAGGGAGTGACAGGTCACGGTTCATTACACTCTGCAGAGGTGTGTTGCTTTACCCATAAGAGATCTTAACCTTGGTGCCAACCGGGCAATTGTTCCCGTCCACACTTCCTATGGTGTGAGGCCCGGTATAAGGTCTAGCCAATCATGTTCCTCCGCTACCTCGAACACCCACCCTTTGTTGCAAACCCCGACCCTGGGTCCATGCCGGTCCCATTATTCCCATAGATTTCAGGGTGGACCCCGACCACGACGTCAATGCAGGGCTCTACCATACATTCCTACGCCGGCAGCTGCAACCCATCATAGACCGCAATACCGTGGGGACTTAGGACTCCCCAGCCTCACCGCTTGCTCCTCGGGCGACAAGTGTACTACGGTCTCTACCGTGGGGACTTAGGGCTCCCCAGCCTCACCGCTTGCCCCTTGGATTACAAGTGTACTACGGTAAAGCGCATCCGTTGATGAACGAGAGGTGGAAACACTTTTGACTACTCCGTCCCACTCCGGATCTTATGGTTAACACGGGTATTACGGCACAAGAATCACTGGACGACATTTGTTGTTTAATCCTAGATGGATATAAACCCGTGCAATGGAACCTCCACCATATCAACACAATCCATGGTTCCATTGCCCACCACATAGTCATATTCATAGTTATGAAAATAGTGGTTTTACTTTTCATGCGATAGTGATAAACATAGTACTTTGCAAGTAATTTGGTAAAAATACTCAAATGACATGAGCAAGTGATGAACTTGCCTTTCTTGACTGCAAGATTATGCAGTCAAGGTCTTCGATACGCAATAACTCCAAATTCTGAAATATCATCATCGTCCGGTAAGGGCGATGTTTAAAAGATTGCCAAGGATGCCATAATGCATAAGTATGAGATGCAATCGCTCTAGCGTGATCTAACCCCGATGATTTAGGTTTAGTGAATGGTAATGATTAGTTCAGGGTGTGTTGCACTTTTAGAGTGATTCACAATCAAGGTTCTTATTCAGGTTTGTGTTGTTTCAGAATCATAAGCAAGTGGTAATGCATAGTAGCAATCATACACACTAAGGAATAGTAGAGGTATAATAAGTAAAGAACAGTTATCAAGTTTAAGTCCTATAGTGCATGGTTGATGATTACTTATTATATAATTCAAAAGAATAACTTTTGAAGAACATGTTCTATAATAAAGAATAAGTATGATATCTAGGTTTGTGGGGTTCTATGGTTTTCTATGATTCTAATTGGTTTACGGAGTAAGTAGTAGATGGATCACAACAATGTTGGATTCATCAATACCTAGGGCTGGTAAGGCTGAGTTAAGCCTAGGCATCCTAAGCAAGTATTTATACATGGTTGCTATCAAGGTTGATTCATCTGACTGGTGATTGCTAGCTAGGGTTTATAGGTTCTTATAAGCAGGGTTGGTGATGCTTCTTTATTTACTTCCAAAGAATAACTTTTGAAGAACATACTTCTTAAGTAATAAGAAGTATCTCAATTGGAGTTGAGGTTGACTAGGGTTTGCTATTGGATCCACTAATTAAAGAATGGTTGGTTCTTAAATGGGATGGTTCCTAAGGGTGTGTTTGGTGGCCTGAGTCAACCCAGAAAATCTGCCCTCATCCCACTTCTACCACTTGGAAGAGTGTTTGTTAGACCGGGTGACCCCATCGAGCTAAGCCCACCTTATACAAATAAAGACTCTCAGCCTGGCCAGATTGTGAAGCTCAAATCGAGCTTCACAACCCATCTTGGCCGAGTCGATCCTGCAATTCTTCCTGTGCGGCCCGAAACGCACCCCCAGACCCAAGCCCGACCGGTTCATTTTTCCCCACGCCAGCTCCCGCACTTGCTCTCGCTCCCGTATACCTCCCTCGCCCTTCGTCTGGCCGCCGGTCGGCCCCGTCCCCCATGGCCGCCGGACGCCGCCGTCGCTCCTATGGCCGTCGGTCGGCCGCCCCTCCCCCCATGGCCGCCTCTGAGCTGGCGCGCGGCCTCTCCCAGGACGCACCTTGCCCCGCGCGGGCCTCTGCCTCTTCCTGGATGCGCCTTGCCCCGGGCAGGCCGCCGCCTCTCCCTGGATGCTCGCCGGCGACGGCCGGGAACCGGACCCCCTCAACGTGGCCTGCCGCCCACTGCCGTGCAGCATCTCCAATGGCCGCCGCCCCTCCCCAGTCCACCGCCGGTAGAGAAGCTCCAGCGTATCGGATCCGATTGCTTTTCTGTTTCTTTGTTTGAGGGTCTTTTTGCTAAAAATTAGGACGATTTTGTAAAACTGTTGTGGTACATGCTCACCTCAGCTTGAATGGTACCAAACAACATCTCATATGAGCATAGCTCAACACATACGCTGGTGCCAAACATGTGATTTTGTCTCAACTCAACTTGGCTAGGGTCACCATGTATGATAAGAGAGAGATATTCTGAGTTGACCCGGGCTACCAAACACACCCTAAGTGTCTCACACTAGTAGAGTTTAGTGGAGTATGGTATGTAATGGTAAATAATTGGTATGGTTGCTACTAAGGTTCATCACAAGGGTGTGATGTTAAATCAGGATGAGTAAGGATAAGATTCTTGGTAATAAGGCTAAGGTTGATCCTATTTGATCATCTAGGTAAGTTAGGTGTGCATACATGGAATACTGAATTATGGATAATAGGGCTCCTATATTTTATGTTGACATGGTAAGTATTTAATTGCTAATTATAGTTTTATGGATCAAAAGAAAGTAGGATGATCACAAGGTATACCCTAGGGTTTAGGTTTAGGACAACTTAGGGTTCATATGGATTAATAGAGCTAGTGTTTCTAATTGAATTGGGTTTTAGGGTTCCACATGAAATTATGAGGTTATCACTTTGTTTCAAATGGGACTAGGGTTTCCTAATTACCCTATAATTCTAGGATTAATAACTTCATTATCAAGTTGAAGTTATTAATGAGTTTGAAATAAAAATAATATTATATTTGACATTTATTATTTTTAATGAATTTAATAATTAAGGTAATTATTAATTAGGGTTTAAATCCCACTAATAAAGATTTAACAAATTAACAAATAAAGAAAATTAGCTTTAATGTTTTCTTTATTTCCTTACTGGTTTTTATTTATTTTAGAAGGTTTTCCTAATTATTGAATTTTGATTGTATTAAGAGTTAAAGGAAAATGCTTAATTAATAAGTATTAAATAATTGAATTTTTATTAAAAAAAAAATTTCATATTATATTTTTATTGGATAGGTTTTCTTTTAGAAGAATTTTGATATCTTATTTTGATTTTTCTGAGCTTTTATGAATTTTCTACAATTATTTGAAGTTGCAACAAATTTCTGGAATTAAATTTAAATGAACAAAACTTTTGTTACCGTGGCAGAACCTAACCCTAGTCACTGACCCGTGGGGCCAGGGCCACGTAGGCTGCCACGCCAGCGGCGATGGTTCAATGTTGACCAGACTAGTTGACCACGCCGACGTTTAAACGCCGGTGGTCATCTGGGGACGGCGCCGCCGATTTACGGCCTCCCCAGATGCGTGTCTAGGCTCTAACGAACCCTCTCGACAAGGCAAACCTTGTGGTAGTGTTGGCCTCTCGAGAAACGCACGG
>NC_061508.1:192469008-192480103 GCF_022539505.1 Lolium rigidum
GCTTGTGGGTTATCACCTACCTTAAATAAATCTTTTAGAATTAATCTTTGGATCACCGCAGCTGGTAGAACCAAGCTTTGGGTACCCAGATTGGAAGCTATCATCACAATCAATAGTAAAGTCCATTAGCAAAGTAATGTGTCCCAATCCAAGGATCTTTGATGAGCGAGACTATAAGCTTAGAGTGTTGGAAGAAATCATAGAATTGAAGAAAGTATCAGTGCCAGACATCAGAAGACTCCCGGAAGGATGTAGACAAGGGATATATCCAATTATATCTAATGAGATCACCATGGAGTTTGAAAGGATTGTGATCTGTTCAAGTCAGTTCCACGTTACGAAACATGAGAGCGTTCGAACTTCGGGACAAAGTTCAGTTTAAGGGGGAGAGGCTGTAATATCCCAGGTTTAGAGGCTACAAAATGAGAGAACACCAAAGTGTGCATTGCATTCATGCATAGAAATCCAGGGAATTTTCGCGCTTTCAAATAAAACTTACCACAGTAACTAAAGTTTCACTTGACTTGCTGGAATTGAAGTACATCATCAAGTCAAGCGCTATAAACTTCACTGTGATCTTTGCTAAAACCTTGTTTTGGGTAGAGATGATTTGATCTATGGATTAGATCAAATGGAATTAGATTTACAACAACACATTCTTTAAGAATCAATCCCTAACTTATTAACACTTAAAAGTTAGCAACTACCTTTGTGAGTAATTTAGTTCACTTCTAAACTTATTACCAAATAAGGTAAACCACAGGGTCTAAAGTGCATAAAAGCCACAAATTCTTATTTCAATCATAACTTATTAAACATATGGAATATCATAAAACTAAATCTGATTACATTATCATGCCTTGGTGAAATCAAACACCAACTATCCAAATTTGAGAAATAACCCTCAACCTTGACCTTTTGACCAATATTATAACATAAATCCAATCATACATGATATGGTGCACTATCCACAAGTATAAAAGCATTCACAAGATATTTAGTAACAAATGCCACTTGGCTATCCAAGAATAAATCATATGAGAGGATAATGGTCATGCCACATAGGATGAAAATATCTACATGACTTGCTTTCCAAGCTATGCCAGCTCATGCTCAAAGGATTTCTATGGATGAGGGCATGACAACCAAGCACCTTACTCATCAAACCAAAACAAGAGTCACCACCTATGTGTCGTGATACTAGAGCTTGCCCAAGCCTATAAATAGAGCCACACCCTTCATCCATTTGATCATCAAGTACCATGATACATGGGAACAAACACATAGAGCCACTCCATGTGAATTAGCTAGGATCAAGATGAAGAAGCTAGGAGGTGAAGGCATACCACAAGATGCAGGTTTATTAAGATTTCCTGAAGAACAAGCTACAGAAGATACCAAGGTAGAATTTCTAGGCAAACCATATATATTTAGAGGATCATGTCATCATCTCTTGAGTAGGAATTTAGGATACTCCAAGACATTGAGAAGTGAGAGAAGTTATAATACTAACTATAGCCATGATCATACAAAAAATATTAGAGAAGTACTAATCCTAGTTGTTCAAGTCAATATTTAATCTTGGAGGTGAGAACCCTATTCCAATAGCAATACCTTAGGAAACTGATACGTCTCAAACGTATCTATAATTTCTTATGTTCCATGCTACTTTTATGATGATACTCACATGTTTTATACACATTATATGTCATTATTATGCATTTTCCGGCACTAACCTATTGACGAGATGCCGAAGAGCCGATTCTGTCGTTTTCTGCGGTTTTTGGTTTCAGAAATCCTACAAAGGAAATATTCTCGGAATTGGACGAAATCAACGCCCAGGGTCTTATTTTTCCACGAAGCTTCCAGAAGACCGAGGGAGATACGAAGTGCGGCCACGGGGCGCCGCCACACTAGGGCGACGCGGCCTAAGGGGGGCCCGCGCAGCCCTAGCGTGTGGGGCCCCCGTGACTCCTCCGACTCCGCCCTTCCGCCTACTTAAAGCCTTCGTCGTGAATACCCCAGTACCGAGAGCCACGATACGGAAAACCTTACTGAGACGCCGCCGCCGCCAATCCCATCTCGGGGGATTCAGGAGATCACCTCCGGCACCCTGCCGGAGAGGGGAATCATCTCCCGGTGGTCTCTTCATCGCCATGATCGCCTCCGGATCGATGTGTGAGTAGTTCACCCCTGGACTATGGGTCAATAGCAGTAGCTAGATGGTTGTCTTCTCCTCATTGTGCTATCATGTTAGATCTTGTGAGCTTCCTATCATGATCAAGATCATCTATTCGTTATCCTACATGTTGTGTTTGTTGGGATCCGATGAATATTGAATACTATGTCAAGTTGATTATCAATCTATCATATATGTTGTTTATGTTCTTGCATGCTCTCCGTTGCTAGTAGAGGCTCTGGCCAAGTTGATACTTGTGACTCCAAGAGGGAGTATTTATGCTCGATAGTGGGTTCATGCCTCCATTGAATGCGGGACGAGTGACGAGAAAGTTCTAAGGTTGTGGATGTCTTGTTGCCACTAGGGATAAAACATCGATACTTTGTCTAAGGATATTTGTGTTGATTACATTACGCACCATACTTAATGCAATTGTCTGTTGTTTACAACTTAATACTCGGAGGGGTTCGGATGATAACTCTGAAGGTGGACTTTTTAGGCATAGATGCATGTTGGATAACGGTCTATGTACTTTGTCGTAATGCCTCGATTAAATCTCATAGTACTCATCATGATATATGTATGTGCATTGTTATGCCTTCTTTATTTGTCAATTGCCCAACTCGTAATTTGTTCACCCAACATGCTATTTATCTTATGGGAGAGACACCACTAGTGAACTGTGGACCCCGGTCCAATTCTTTACATCCGAAATACAATCTATCGCAATTGTTCGATTACTCGTTCTTCGCAAACAAACATCATCATCCACACTATACATCTAATCCTTTGTTTACAGCAAGCCGGTGAGATTGACAACCTCACTGTTACGTTGGGGCCAAGTACTTTGATTGTGTTGTGCAGGTTCCACATTGGCGCCGGAATCTCTGGTGTTGCGCCGCACTACACTCCGCCACCAACAACCTTCACGTGTTCCTTGACTCCTACTGGTTCGATAACCTTGGTTTCTTACTGAGGAAACTTACTGCTGTGAGCATCACACCTTCCTCTTGGGGTTCCCAACGGACGTGTCAACTCCACGCAGCAAGTAAATTTCTGGCGCCGTTGCCGGGGAGATCAAGACACGCTGCAAGGGGAGTCTCCCACATCCAATCTCTTTACTTTGTTTTTGTCTTGCTTTACTTTACTTTATTTACTGCTTTGTTTTCTCTCTATATCAAAACACAAAAAAATTAGTTGCTAGCTTTACTTTATTTATTGTCTTGTTGTCCATATTAAAAACACAAAAAAATTAGTTACTCGCATTTACTTTATTTACCTTTTGTTTATTTCATCATGTTTCCTCCTAAGTACACTCTAAAAGACATACCAGTGGGACAAGGGTCTATCATTGGAAGAGATAATATAGAAGAATTTTTCACCCATGTTAGTATGGATGAAGATTTTGAAGATATACCATTATTAAAAGTTGCTCCTACTTATGAAAGTGCTTCGCTGTTTAGTACACATGTTGGAAACTAGATTTGTTAATCTCAATCCCATAATGCAACATATGTTTCTTACACTTTCTGATATGGAGATGGGAGAAAAGAGTGATTTTGTTTTAAAAGTCCTAGGTAGAGAATTTGAAGATATAGTTAAAGAAGCTAGAAAAGTTTTTATTAAGCATAAGAGGCTTGGTTTGTTCCCTGATTTTAAAAGAACACTTGAAAAGATGGACATGGATAGAATAAGGTACACTAATAATGTTAATGATGGTGGGGAGATTAAAGTACCGATACCTAGTAAGCTCCTAGGAATGCATGAAGCTCTAGAAAATAACTATGGTTGGCTTGTTCCTGAAAATTTGTTTGATGAGGATAGCAAGCCTAAGAATAATGAAAAAGGGGCCTCTGAAACTTACATAGATAAGATAAAATGCATAGTTGAGAAAACTCCAAACCCCTCTGTTGATGCTTCATCTCTTGATAATACTTGATACACACTTTCGCGCCTAGGCGAAAGGCGTTAAAGAAAGCGCTTATGGGAGACAACCCATTATTTTACTTCTGCACTTTATTTTATATTTGAGTCTTGGAAGTTGTTACTACTATAACAACCTCTCCTTATCTTTATTTTATTGCATTGTTGTGCCAAGTAAAGTCTTTGATAGTAAAGTCAATACTAGATTTGGATTACTGCGCAGAAACAGATTTCTTGCTGTCACGAATGTGAGTAGGATTCTCTGTAGGTAACTCAGAAAAATCTGCCAATTTACGTGCGTGATCCTCAGATATGTACGCAACTTTCATTCAATTTGGGCATTTTCATCTGAGCAAGTCTGGTGCCTCTAAAAAATTCGTCTTTACTGACATGTTCTGTTTTGACAGATTCTGCCTTTTATTTCGCATTGCCTGTTTTGCTATGTTTAATGGATTTCTTTGTTCCATTAACTTTCAGTAGCTTTGTGCAATGTCCAGAAGTGTTAAGAATGATTATGTCACCTCTGAATATATGAATTTTCAATTATGCACTAACCCTCTAATGAATTTGTTTTGAAGTTTGGTGTGGAGGAAGTTTTCAAGGGTCAAGAGAGGAGGATGATACAATATGATCAAGAAGAGTGAAAAGTCTAAGCTTGGGGATGCCCCCGTGGTTCATCCCTGCATATTTTAAGAAGACTCAAGCATCTAAGCTTGGGGATGCCCAAGGCATCCCTTCTTCATCGACAACTTATCAGATCATCTCTAGTGAAACTATATTTTTATTCCGTCACATCTTATGTGCTTTACTTGGAGCGTCTGTTTGTTTTTGTTTTTGTTTGAATAAATTCGGATCCTAGCATTCTTTGTTTGGGAGAGAGACACGCTCCGCTGTTTCGTATGAACACATATGTTCTTAGCTTTATTCTTAATGTTCATTGCGAAAGTTGAACTATTTCATTCATTGTTATATGGTTGGAAACGGAAAATGCCGCATGTGGTAAATGGTATAATGTCTTGAATAATGTGATACTTGGCAATTGTTGTGCTCATATAGATCATGTTTAAGCTCTTGCTTCATGTGCTTTGCACCTATTAATGAAGAACTACATAGAGCTTGTTAAAATTTGGTTTGCATGATTGGTCTCTAGAGTCTAGATATTTTCTGGTTAAGGTGTTTGAACAACAAGGAGACGATGTAAAGTCTTATAATACTTACAATATGTTCATATGTGAGTCTTGCTGCACCGTTTATACTTGAGTTTGCTTCAAACAACCTTGCTAGCATAGCCTTGTATTGAGAGGAATTCTTCTCGTGCATCCAAATCCTTGAGCCAAACACTATGCCATTTGTGTCCACCATACCTACCTACTACATGGTATTTCTCCGCCATTCCAAAGTAAATTACTTGAGTGCTACCTTTAAAATTTCTATCCTTTGTCTTTGCAATATATAGCTCATGGGAAAATAGCCTTAAAAACTATTGTGGTGAAGAATATGTACTTATGTGTCTTATTTCTTAATAAGTTGCTTGTTGAGCGGTAACCATGTTTCTGGGGACGCCATCAACTTTTATACATTTTTTGAATATCATGTGAGTTGCTATGCATGTTCGTCTTGTCTGAAGTGAGGGCGATTTTCATGATCAAATGGTTTGAGTATGCATATTGTTAGAGAAGAACATTGGGCCGCTAACTAAAGCCATGATTCATGGTGGAAGTTTCGGCTTGGACAATTAATCCTCAATCTCTTATGAGAATA
The DNA here is from genome assembly GCF_022539505.1 of Lolium rigidum. Lineage (NCBI taxonomy): Eukaryota > Viridiplantae > Streptophyta > Magnoliopsida > Poales > Poaceae > Lolium > Lolium rigidum. The sequence goes on from NC_061508.1 coordinate 192,474,872, forward strand.
TTATCTGTTGTTGAATGCTTATGCATTAAAAGAGGAGTCCATTATCTGTTTTCTATGTTGTCCCGGTATGGATGTCTAAGTTGAGAATAATCAAAAGAGAGAAATCCAATGCGAGATTTCTCCTTAGACCTTTGTACAGGCGGCATAGAGGTACCCCTTTGTGACACTTGGTTGAAACATATGCTATGCAATGATAATCCATGTTAATCCAAGCTAATTAGGACAAGGTGCGAGCACTATTGGTATACTATGCATGAGGCTTGCAACTTATAGGATATCTTATAAATAACACATATGCTTTATTACTACCGTTGACAAAATTGTTTCTTGTTTTCAAAATGAAAAGCTCTAGCACAAATATAGTAATCCATGCTTCCCTCTGCGAAGGGCCATTCTTTTACTTTATTGTTGAGTCAGTTTACCTATTCTTTCTATCTTAGAAGCAAACACTTGTATCAATCGTGTGCATTGATTCTTACATGTTTACCTATTGCACTTGTTATATTACTTTGTGTTGACAATTATCCATGAGATATACATGTTGAAGTTGAAAGCAACCGCTGAAACTTACATCTTCCTTTGTGTTGCTTCAAAGCTTTCTACTAAGAATCTATTGCCTTATGAGTAACTCTTATGCAAGTCTTATTGATGCTTGTCTTGAAAGTATTATTCATGAAAAGTCTTTGCTATATGATTCATTTGTTTACTCATTGTCTTCACCATTGCTTCGAATCGCTGCATTCATCTCATATGCTTTACAATAGTATGATCAAGATTATGATAGCATGTTGATACGTCTCCGACGTATCGATAATTTCTTATGTTCTATGGCATATTATTGATGACACCTACATGTTTTATGCACACTTTATGTCATATTCGTGCATTTTCTGGAACTAACCTATTAACAAGATGCCGAAGTGCCAGTTCCTGTTTTCTGCTGTTTTTGGTTTCAGAAATCCTAGTAACGAAATATTCTCGGAATTGGACGAAACGAAGACCCCGGGGCCTATTTTTCCACGGAGCTTCCAGAAGACCGAAGAACATACGAAGTGGGGCCACGAGGTGGCGACACCACAAGGCGGCGCGGCCAAGGGGGGGCCCGCGCCGCCCTATGGTGTGGGCCCCTCGTCGGGCCCCGACTCGCCCTTCCGCCTACTTAAAGCCTCCGTCGCGAAACCCCCGATGCAAAAAACCACGATACGGAAAACCTTGCGAGACGCCGCCGCCGCCGATCCCATCTCGGGGGATTACGGAGATCTCCTCCGGCACCCTGCCGGAGAGGGGATTCATCTCCCGGAGGACTCTACACCGCCATGGTCGCCTCCGGAGTGATGAGTGAGTAGTTCACCCCTGGACTATGGGTCCATAGCAGTAGCTAGATGGTTGTCTTCTCCTCATTGTGCTTCATTGTTGGATCTTGTGAGCTGCCTAACATGATCAAGATCATCTATCCGTAATACTCTATGTTGTGTTTGTCGGGATCCGATGGATAGAGAATACCATGTCATGTTAATTATCAAGTTATTACATATGTGTTGTTTATGATCTTGCATGCTCTCCGTTACTAGTAGAGGCTCTGGCCAAGTTTTTGCTTTTAACTCCAAGAGGGAGTATTTATGCTCGATAGTGGGTTCATGCCTGCATTGACACCTGGGACAGTGACAGAAAGTTCTAAGGTTGTGTTGTGCTTTTGCCACTAGGGATAAAACATTGGCGCTATGTCCGAGGATGTAGTTGTTGATTACATTACGCACCATACTTAATGCAATTGTCTGTTGTTAGCAACTTAATACTGGAGGGGTTCGGATGATAACCTGAAGGTGGACTTTTTAGGCATAGATGCGGTTGGATGGCGGTCTATGTACTTTGTCGTAATGCCCAATTAAATCTCACTATACTTATCATGTCATGTATGTGCATTGTTATGCCCTCTCTATTTGTCAATTGCCCGACTGTAATTTGTTCACCCAACATGCTTTTATCTTATGGGAGAGACACCTCTAGTGAACTGTGGACCCCGGTCCATTCTTTTAATACTTGAAATACAAATCTGCTTGCAATACTTGTTTTTACTTGTTTTCTCTGCAAACAATCATCTTCCACACAATACGGTTAACCCTTTGTTACAGCAAGCCGGTGAGATTGACAACCTCACTTTGTTTCGTTGGGGCAAAGTACTTTGGTTGTGTTGTGCAGGTTTCACGTTGGCGCCGGAATCTCCGGTGTTGCGCCGCACTACATCCCGCCGCCATCAACCTTCAACGTGCTTCTTGACTCCTACTTGGTTCGATTAAACCTTGGTTTCTTGCGAGGGAAACTTGCCGCTGTGCGCATCACACCTTCCTCTTGGGGTTCCCAACGGACGTGTCAACTACACGCATCAAGCAAATTTCTGGCGCCGTTGCCGGGGAGATCAAGACACGCTGCAAGGGGAGTCTCCACTTCCCAATCTCTTTACTTTGTTTTTGTCTTGCTATTTTATATACTACTTTGTTTGCTGCATTATATCAAAACACAAAAAAATTAGTTGTTAGCTTTACTTTATTTACTGTCTTGCACTCTATATCAAAAACACAAAAAAAATTAGTTACTTGTTTTACTTTACTTAATATCATGCATGTTTTTATTTCACTAGTTAAGCATAATGGAAAACAACAAAAATGTGAGAGATCTTTATGAACTTTATCTTGAATTAGGACATGATGTGTTTGAAGAGAGAATTAAAAAACCCATGGAACTTTATATGCACGCTAATGGGAATGTTATTACTATGGATGCTTTGAACACCATTGTTGCTAATGCTATGGAAAATTCTAAGCTTGGGGAAGTTGGCTCGATGAGCGGGGTCTTTTTAGTACCCCAAGCATTGAGGAGAAAATTTTCTTTTATGATTACAATATGCCTCCTATATATGATGATAGCCACTTTGTTGAATCTGCTCCCACTACAACTAATAAAATTGATTATGCTTACGTGGAGAGTAATAATTTTATGCATGAGACTCATGATAAGAATGCTTTATGTGATAGTTACATTGTTGAGTTTGCTCATGATGCTACTGAAAATTATTATCACTACTAGGAAAAGGCCTAGCCGTAAGGTTGACTTCAGTGGCGCACCATGATGGCCGTGCGCCACTACTACTTAGCAGTGGCGCACCACAAAATGGTGGGCCACTGTTACAAATTTAGTAGTGGCGCACCTTGTTTGTGGTGCGCCATTACTAATTCTGGCGGGAGGCCAGCTCCCACCCAAAACTAATAGTGGCGCACGTCTCCATGGTGCGCCATCGCTACATGGCTTACTTATAGCGCATGTCTTTGTGGTGCGCCACTGCTAGGAGGTGGCCGGGGCCCTTTAGAGATGAGGGCTTTAGCAATGGCGCATCGCTTGGTGCGCCACTACTAGCTATGGCGCACCGCCGACATGGTGCGCCACCGCTAAGTTGGGCGAGGGCGTGGGTTTACGGGTAACAGGTGAGCAGTGGCACACCACTTAGCAGATGCGCCATTGCTATGTCACCCTAGCAGTGGCGCACGGCTAGGTGGTGCGCCACTTCGCTAACCTGGGACCATTTCCTGCTTTTCACCCTCCACTCACATGTGCCACCCACTTTCCCCAAACACTCTTCCACCACCACCTCCCACCAAATCTGGATCTGGTCGTGTTGCCCCTCCTTCCCACCTCATTTTCACCTCTTCATTCACCAAAATTAAGTTGGTAAACTTAATTTTCTTCATAGGTAACTAATGGTGAAGCTTTCTTAGCTCAATACCCTACTCAATCTCAACTTTTTACCTCATCCAACACTCTAGGTCTCGCCGTATCGGTAACTTTGTTGGTTTTATGCTTTGTGTGTGAACGGTTCCGATCGTCTTGCACACACGTCATGCACATATGTTATGTGCGAAGCTCGATGATATCATGTGTACGTGCGCATGCGCGAAAAGCGTCACGTGCATGTGTGTTGTATGCGAAGCCTCCGGATCCACATGTGTGTTGTATATGCGAAGCCTCCACACATGTGTTGCATGTGTTTTTGTTTGCAGGGATTTGAAATGCGATGGAGTTGCCAATATTTTGCCGAAACGTTGATTCATTTCCGTTTCGGCGAATGTTGGGCATACTACGCATATACATGTCCTATTTTTAGGGAAGGTCATGCCAAAATTTTCTTTTGGTATGCTAAGATATCCATTTTCTCTATATCCGCGAGCGACCATGGTCCGCATGATGAGCGAAGGCGTTGTGGCTAGGTTTTTGAAAGCCGCGACAGTACGAGATGATTAGAAATAACCAAAAGGAGATAAGATGTCCGTGTCGAAGATGCAAGCTAACGAGCCTTATGGACCCTAAAGCCGATATGGTGCGGGACCACCTTCTCATGCGTGGTTTCATGGATGGCTATCGGTGGGAAGGCGACGAAGATGATTATGAATTTGTCCATGGGAATTCAACAAGAAGTAAGGAAGGCCGAGGTGATCGGGATGTAGAAGATCTCGGGCATGATCAGGATGTAGAAGATCCCGGAGATGATGATGACCACAATGTAGGAGATCCTGGACCTGATGATGAGGAAGATCAAGATGGAGGTCATCATGACGATCATGAAGATGAAGACGATGGACCATCGTCGATGGACTGGGTGCATGACCCTTATCTTCAAGAGCTGCTTCTCAAGCAGACGAGTAACGCAAGAGCTGCCGCCCGAGAGAACCAAGATGGATCAAGCTGGAGGTAGACGCTGTTACTCCATTGTATGAAGGATGCGAGGCCGGAGGATACCCGCTGAAAGTAACGCTCATGGCTCTGGAGATGAAGGTAAAGCACAAAATGACCGACACATCCTTCAACGACAACATGTCATTCGGCGGGAACGTCTTCCCAAAGGTAACACGTGTCCGACTAGTATCGAGGAGGCCAAGAAAATCGTGTGTCCTCTGGATTTACCGCATGTGAAATACCATGTGTGCTTGAACGATTGCATCATTTATCGGAACGAGCACGCAGAGTGTACCATATGTCCGGAGTGCGGCGTCGGTCGGTACAAGAAGGGGAAGAAAGCTCCTCGGAAGGTGGTGTGGTACTTTCCAATCACTCCTCGTACGCAGCGGTATTTCGCGGATCCTAAGCAAGCAAAGCTAATGCGGCGGCACGCGGAGATGAGGAAGGGAGAAGATGACGCGGATGATCCGAAGAAAAAGAAAAAGGACAGGATGTTGAGACACC
>NC_061508.1:192480203-192528623 GCF_022539505.1 Lolium rigidum
CAGAGGGAGGGGGAGAAAGGAGGATGTGCTGACTTTGAAGGGCGTGAGCTTGGCGAAGAGATGGTCTGATGGAAGTTGGGTACGGAGAGAAAGCCATTTCTATCGGTTTTTCCTTGCCTCTGGGAGCCTTTTCACCTTGAAGATATTCTGATAAGAGGACTCTCCTTATGGGATAGTGATACAGCGGCATTGCCTCAAGAAGATTTACGCCTTCAGCTTCCTACTTGATAAATAGCCTCATGATGTAGCGTATACAAGAGTTTGCAGACATCAGCGGATCATGCCAAATGTAGCTCATGACGGTCTAATTACAGTGCGGCCTCATTCATGATGCGCATTAAGAAGGTTCTCATGTTCCATGCATCTCATCATGAAAGGTGTGCTTCGTTGAGGGTGCTGCGTAGATGCGTTCATGATGTCGTAGACGGGAAGGAGGTTTGCACTTCCATATACATCCTTCCGGGATGAGAAAATGGCCATTTAGCTATTGGCTTGGCTCGTATACCTGAGCGTTTGTGTTAAGGTTTTATGAGCTTCATATTCCATGTTCTAGCAGATGTTGGCTCTATCACATGCTCCTAGTCATCCATCTACATTTTAAGCCTCTTCATCCTCATGAATATACTGCATGAGAATTGGTATACTCTCTGAGGTTGTGAGAGATTGTCAGCCTGGTTACTTGCTCTCATATATCTCAAGAGCTTCTCCAAAGCACTGGCTGAGCTTGCCCATGCTACTGAGAGTTGAGGGCAAATAGCCTGAATTTTCTTGCTCCATAGACTTCATTGCAGACTTTCCTGGCTGACATGATGGAAGAAGGGATTGGGGTATTGACGCAGCATTCTGGTATAGCAATACGGATTGTCTGCATTTCCAAGAATTGGGATTTCTTGAGATTTACTATCGATTTTTGTCTCGAGCGGTCTTGTTGTTGCTGTCTTCCTTTTCCGACGCTTGTATTCTTTGCCGGAACGATCTCCTTCTACTCTCATCTTCATCTCGATGACGATTTATGAGGACGGCTACTTGTTACACTACGGGGCCTAGATGAGCCAGAATAAAGAAAGGCCTAGGAGGGAATATATTAGTGCAGTATAGCTTCATGGATTTAAAGATCAAAGAGGATTACTTACGCAATATAGTGGTGAAACTATCAAAGCGTAGTACAAGAATTCGATTCGCATAATACTTGGACCGGGTAGTGCCGCCGTGATCGAGCGCGGTACTAATTGCCAAGATATTCCAGGTCAAGATTGTGATGGCAACGGTGCCCATAGTCACAATTACTGCCGTTGGGCTATATCCTCAAGTATATTTCCAGATATTTTCAATACAACCCATCAAACCCTAGTCTATGCATCTAGGAGTTCACACCCTAGAGAGAGATTGTAGTTCATAATGTATGGTGTTGAAGAAGATGGGGAGCCCATGGTGGAGATTTGCCGGGGCGGCCGGAGGAGAGAGGGGCTGCAGTTCGAGGCTTTGAGTTTAAAAATCTTCTGAGGCGGGCGGGGTGCATGTGGTGATTTCAGGGGAAGAACCACCTACCTGGCACGAGTCAAAAATGCAGTATTGCTGCAGGGAGCGGTAGTAGCCGCTTACTGTATTTCGTCTCGGCATCTGAGCTGTAGTATTTGCCAATTTCTGACTTGCTGATACCGCTCTATGAAATGTAGTATGCTCTAAGGCATGGTACGTCTTCCAAGATTCAAGACACCGAGATTTTGCAGACGGTGCTTAGATCGGTCTAGCACAAATTTTCGCAAATGCGAGGGCGCTGCCTTTAAAATACACATTTGCTCCTTCTTCAACAAATATTTACATCCATTTTTATGTTTTTAGAAAGACAGGATTTACTAAGAGCATTATTAAATATGTGATGCTAAAATGTTTTATTATTGATACAACACGCATTATCTATGGCAGCTTTAAGCACTCTAACAGAATTATTGCCAACAAGGGTTTCGCTTAAAGTGCCGTAAATTTACTGTATTTATATGTTTTATCTTTTGAAAATGTATCGTCTATATTTTTGAGAATAAATTGCCAATGCGTCTGCTAAATAGTTATTAATAATTAAGAAGTTGGATTGAAGAATAAATATTACTAGGAGGGCTAAAAAAATGTGAGATTAATTAATGGTAATGATAAAGTTAAGATTATATAATGACTGAGTGGAATTGTTTTAATAGGATAATTGCCAGAGATCATCGAATGGAAAGGACAACTTATCTATCCGCAAGTAGACATATATATTAGTGCGTAGATAATTATATTTCTTGAAAAATACAGGCATGAGCGCATCATGCTATTCAAGAGCAGTTTTCTTAAGTATAATGCATGTTGTACGTGTTGAAGATGTTCCATGAGTTGTTTATGCAGATTAATTTGTATATGTATTTATATCTTTACGATATCTAATTGTTTAAATAGCTCGTGCAAAGTGATATTCCGGCTCTTTCAAGGTCTATATAGAATACGTTTATATTTGGCAATTAAATTTTCTCTTTTCTTAATATGTATTAGTACTTATTTCATAGATGCAAATCTAAGGAAAATATAAATTACTTTTACCTTATAATATGTGAGTAATGATTGATTATGCTCGCGAATTAGTACTTGTATAATATTATAATTAATTATCTAGCCATTTACTCAGATACAGCTGTTCAAATAATAATCATGTTATGGGATTAACGCGGGTGCATAACTAAGCTGAAATCAGACTCGCTAATAACTGTACAGGAATGCAAATTTATTGTTTTATTATGCCTAAAGATGTCTGAAATAAGATGCAAAAGCAATGAGTGTTGAATAGTTTTAGTCTATTTTAGCTTTTCCTGTATTATTTATACACTCTTGATTCATTTTTTTCAGTCATCAATTTTAATTTAGTTAAATTTTTTTCCACGCTCAAATTTAATTATATAGTTTCTATTTAATCCCTAGCACGAATTATTTTAAGTTGGATAGATTTCAGTGTAACCGATTAACATATTTTAAGATGTTGTATTTAGTGGATTCAATTTTGTTCCACAAATTAGAAATCATAATTGTTTAAATTTAAATAGTTTTAAACAAAAATCAATTTATTTGACAAATTCATGGTGTATCTTAGCTGGTATTTTAATTGACCGCATTTACTGGCGTCATTAATCTAAATTTACACTAAATATCGCGTAATTTATATGCCGGGTTTACATAGTTCCGAGGCGCATTTTATTACCGCATGGCGAGATGGCTCTCTGTTTTCACGTATATTTCATGATGCATTGCTGATGTATCAGAGTTAGGATGTTTGGGCTTCGGCTGACATTTCAAATCGAAAAATTGTTGTCGCTGACAGTTACCGCATTCAAATAGGGGTTAATTAAAATTTAAATACTCAGATAAATTTATATATCATTTGACAAATTCGATATTGTGACCATCATTTCCCATAAACTATATTTGTCGCGCTCACCAGTATTCTCATTACCACGAAAAAACGTACCGAAACAGCCGACATGCCGCTATGCTATACGGATGATCTGAACAGGTTCACGGTCGGTCATTATTGCATTACATGATCTCTTATCTTAAACGGATTCCTCAAGGAGTCCAACTAACACGAGTATCTGCGTTCATTGCCCATCTTATTTTCTGGCGTGTACATGGGTATTTGTTACGACAATACTCCGCAATACGACCGACCACGTTCACAGCTACGTAATTATACTTCTATTTAATTTAGCCATAAATTGTTAATCTAATTGACTAAATAGCAGGATGATGGGATTGCCTAAGTTTTAAAACACTCTTATTGCATAAATACCTAATCCATCAAAACTATATGTATTATACTTTTCGCTTCTATTTCATTTAAAGAAGTTGGCACGATTTATATAGATAATCATATATTTTAGACTTCCATTTTAGTGTATAGATACATGCAAATGCAGATATTATGCAGGCAAAAAATTTTGGAATAGAGTGAGTAGTAAGTATTCAATTTCAGTTTATATGTATATATCACGGTGAAGTGAAAAGGCAAAATTTTTTTGGAATGGAGTTAATTTTGAAGGCTAGCTAGCAAGTACAATTCAACTTTTAAAAATGAATTTTTTGATTATTTGTATCAAGCATGATATGTTGACGCAGGTGAGGAGTCTGCTGCCATGGATATCATGCGTAGTGACATCCAATTCTTACTGTAGAAATTCATGCATGCGGTGGCATTGACCGATTCCTGGTTAAAGTTGCTGTGCTATACAGACAGAGAGTTTGAGGACAGCTTGCCTGCACCGTGTTTTGCGGGTCTTGCATGCGGCATACAATGAGCACAAGCTGGCGCGCGATTCTAACAAGTTGGCGTCTGGACCCAGGTGTCGGGGCTGGATATTCCTGCATCTCGGTTGCCGCTTACTCAGTCAATCCGAAAATCTTCTTCTGCTTGTAACAGACATGGATTTATCTCATCTGTGTATCTATTAAAATACGTCTAGATTACAATTGCAGATTCAATGCCAGAAAATAAGTATATATAATTGTAGATAAATCTGCGATATTTATTTTATAAGAAGGTCTAGCATATCTTTTCAGCATAGACTATGCACGTGCAATTTAAAATAAATTTTCTGAGTATACAGTTGGAAAGATACTCCAGGTCTCCATTTAGTGTCAAAGAGAAAAAAGATTGACATATCAATATGTCAATATCGCATAATGGAGTTGACTCTTCATTTGCTAATTTTCCAAACTGCATCTTCTATATGGCTGTATTTCTGATCTCACAGCTCAGGTAGATAGCCAGTGGTGTGCTGGCGCATTTCAGAGTGTCAAACGTTTATATGTGTACGTGTTAAACGTGTTACATGTCAGATTATCATACGTATTCTTTTGTTTAATCATGACTATCAGTTATATCTAAGAGCCTATATAATTTAGATGATGTGATTAACGTAACGCTCGGTGTCACATTTATTTTGCTTTAGTATATAATAGATAGATAGATTGGCTCAAGAGATAGATACGTATTTAGATTAGATGCAGATTTAAATTGCTGGTTACCTAAGCCCAAGCTTGCAAGACCAAAGCAAGAAAGAGCTGAATTTCCCATGAAAACAAAGAGAAAGAAACACGAACAAGAAAATCAAAGAAGATCAAGGAAAACATAAAGAATCCCCAAAGAGAGCTGATGTAATGGGCTATCGCAGAGTAGTAGTGTGAGGTTGCCATAGTCATTAAGATGATACAGAGAATGCCTTTAAGCCATTATGTGAAGTGATACTAATGTTTGTTCATTAATTTATATTTCATGCGTGCTTCTATCTAGATGTAGCATCTAGTAGTAGATGTCTATTTCAATGTAATGCCCGGATGAAACGCATAAAGAGAGAAGCAAATCTATCGGGATCGTACATGAGATCAATTTGTCGGTCTATCAAAGGAGCGAAGATACTTGAAGCTACGTTTGTTCGCTGAATTTCATATACTTCCCTTGAGTGTCTTGATAGAATTTGCCGGAGATATTTGTGTTATCTGAGCTTTGTACATCGGCGAGTATAGATCATAGGAATTGATTTCCTGAGGATCTCTTTGACTACAAGGTTTAGTCTTCGCTTTCATGACTTCTTACGTTGATTTTCGCCATCTCTGAGGTTGTGGAAGAGGTGATCTAGCATTTGCTACCCAATGGAAATACTTACCTTGTGGTGTAGATGGCTCTATTACAGGTGGAATCTCGGCTCTTCTCGGCATTCTCATAGAAGGTAGCTTTGAGATCGGCGAAAAGCACATCTATTCCTATGTAGGCACCGGTCTGCATCCTTTCAAGAGAATCCTCTCCAGAATCCATCATATTTTATCAAATACATCATATACAATACCACATAATAGACTCATACTTCCATCATCATGTTCTGAGTGTCTTCACCCAGATTTGTTCATTTCTTCAAGAATTCCTATTAGGCAGTATTAGAGTATATGACGGATTCTTCTCAAGAAGATATCCAAGATATTTAGTTTGAAGTCCGCTGTTCTCTTTCGCAAGAATCATGGCATAGAATTGCATTGAACAAGTTTTACAAACTCTATCATGGTCTATTTTCTGAGCATAATTTTGCAAAACATGAGTCTTTACATAAAGAAGTAAATTGGTTAAATCTTCTAGATCAAGTGATCTCTTGAAGATACTTGGTTTCATTAAGAGAATTAATTACATGTCTATTATAGTAGGTACAGCATCTAAGAGCACTATGTTACAAGAGTCTTGACAGGCGTAGGATTAAATCACCTAAGGCTCCTAATAATTTTGGATTGCTTGTTGCTCATCATAGGAATGGTAGAGATAAAGGATTTGATGACGACAACGAATTTCTTTGCTTCTCGGCCATAATACTTGTGGTCATCACTGTTTTAGTAAGTAATTCACTCGAAAGCAAGGTTCTTCATGGGCTTATCATGCCTTCTTCTTTACATTGATCTCGTCTTCCTTTCTTCTTATTCTTTTGCATGATTGTTACTTTTCATTGCATGAGTCTCGTGTTGCTCCAATCCTTTTCAATGAGTTTCCTTCCAAGAATTGACTTGGACTTGAGACTCTCAATTTTGGACTTCAAATGATTGACTCATCTTGGATTCGCGAGGTGATTTTATGCTCAAATATTCTGGAATTCTTCTTCACCTTATTTATCTAGAGTTGTTCTAATGCATTTCAAATTTTCCAAGAGCAACGCTTGTGTCTTAGCAGTGGCGATGTCGTCCATGATTGGCACAAGGGATTCTGCTTGAGAGCTGGGTATTCTTTTTGTTACTATCTATTGCTTGATTACGTTGTTTATTCTGCTTCTCTTTAGATATGCAATTTCATCTCATGGTTATAATAGTGATATTTTTGCATTAAATGTGGAGCCCATTCTTACCAAGGATTTCATTTTGGTTTATCATTCATTTCACTAGCTTAGCTCTGTGTCTTTAGAGTGGCAATCTCTTTCATGATCAGCAATATTGCAATTTTCTTTGTTTCAAATGAGCAGATATCTAGTGTCTTCTTCTTGAGTTGAAATGATTTCCAAGAATTTTGCATTGCCTTTCAAGAAGTAAATTTGTTTCGGGTGAGCTTGTCAGCAACATGAATGGTGACGGCATCTTCTTCTGGGTATGTTGCAAATATTCTTTCGTTTTATTCATGGTTTTCAGCATTCTTCGCTTGAGCTTCATTCCATCTAAATTAGCAGCATAATTCCGCCTTCTGATGAGTTGGGATATGAGAGAATTGCTGAGTCTCAAGAACAAGAGCACTAGCTTCAAGAGATGATGCATTACTTTCTCATAGTTTGGGTGGCAGAGCTAAGCTCTAATTTTCCTTCTTTCCACCCTCCTTTTGCTATCATGCGGTCTTGATTCTTAACTCCAACAATACTTTTGCCATTAAGAATGCAGAAGTGCCAGGATGGTATCTATTTGGGAGAGATGGAGAAAGTGGAGTGAGTGCTTTTTCACTTACTTCTGTTCATGTTATCAAATTTCAGAGGAGTACTCTCACGGTTACAAGGCTCTAGGCTTCTGGTACCTAGTGCTGCCATAGTTAGAGGAAATCTGGAGCCTACGGCAATGTTTCCACCATTGTCTCCTCTCTCATAGATAAATCTCAAGAATAAAGTGACTTGCCAAGAATTGCAGTAGGAATTTCCTTGCTCTCTTGAAGGTTCTAGTAGAATCATGAGATGAGTATCTTCTGGTCTTGAGCTGTCTAGCTCTACGCCAGGCCCTGGCGGCATTTTCATGGCAGTTGGCTCTGAGATTGTCTGACTTACTAATGGGATCTCATCATTTCATTTCAGTTTCCTTGGCGCTCTTTCATTTTCAATGGCAGTTGGCTGTGGGTGTTGAGAGCGCGAGCAACAAGCATCTTCCGCATTCTTCTTAGATATGTTCAAAGCGATGACTTTCATTTCATGAAAGAGTGCTTATGAGGTTGCCATTTCATTTCATAAGGAAGGAGAAATATTGTAGAATCTCTTCCAGATGGCATCGCTATATATTAGTGCCAAGATATTTTTTATCTTCTTTATTGGTGATAGTTGTCGGCCATGTTACTACTTGTCAAATGGTATTTTGGATGCTTCATTTCAGAAGAGTTTGCCGTTTATCCTAAGTTGGCGTCTGGAGAGAGGAGAGACATGCAAAGCCTAGCAGATTTTAGCCATGTGACCATGTTGATGGCGGTGGCAAGGAGTTGTCATCTACCACTTTCTGTCAAGTTCATTGCAGAATACTCAATGATAGCGCTAAAGGGTAGAAGCGGTCGCACATGGGAATCGCATTAAGAATTGCCAATTTTCAAAGCTTACAGATTCAAGTAGCGACCATATATTGGGATATTTACGGTGGAATACTTGCGGAGTCACGATGATTACCTTCCCACTGTCTCAAGAATCGAGATTCATCCTTCCTTTGATGGCAAGTGTCAACATCTCAAGTTCCTTCCTTGTAAGTGGATTTGTCGATTGCCCAATAAATCTAACAAGAGGAAAGCGTTGACTTCCCAGGTGGGGAATATCGACATCTTCCTTTAGATCTATGATGGGTTTGGTTTTGGAGAATCAACCTTATCGTCATAGTCTTCATTTGAGATATTAATGGATGACTCCAATTTTCTGAGGTCATCCAAGTACGTGAGACATCGCAATTGATGATGGAGATGATTACTCATCGAAGGATTCCATTCACAACTAATTTGTTCGCCATTGATATACTCGATGCGATCGACAATTTCTTATGTTCTATGCCATATTATTACGATATTTACATATTTTATGCATTATTTATGTTATATTCGTATTTTCTCGAATTCAATTTATTAATAAGATGCTGGCGTACAGCTTCATTATTTTATTTAAATTCAGTAACGGCTATTCTGACGAATACACTTAGCACTAACAATTTAGGGGGCATCGGCCATAAGCGGCGCCCAGTGCTCGCTGCTTATATTATTTTTCGATGGTGCTGCTTTCTTTCATTTATAGGGTTTTCTGTTGCGTAGTTGACAGTGAAATATTTATACGAAAACCTTCAGAGCCGCCGCCACGCTGGGCTATATCCGGGGGACAGAGTTACCGCACTCACGAGCGGGGAAGGCCTCTTAGCGTTTCTCCATCGACAGCCATCTCCACGCCACTATCACGCTGCCGCCCCATGAGGAGGAGAGTTTTCCATCGAAGCTCGGGTCGTACGTGGCTGTGTGCTATCCCTCCTATGTGCTTCATCACAATAATCCATGAGCTGCCTTACATGATTGAGACCACAGAGCGATGCCTGTAATCTAGATGCACTACGTTGTCAAGTGAGTTTTTACTTATGGACACGCGGGACTGACTCCCCAAGCTCCCACGTGTGCAAAAGGTGCATACAGGTGCACCGTGTGAATCCTTCTTAGGCTATATTTCACGTATCATTTACTCACTGCTATGAATGGAGTAGTGAAGTGCTTATTTGCTATCTCTCCATGATTGCAACGTGTTTGTATCACAATTTATCTATGGCTGTTATCTGTAGCTAAATGTTATTAAAGTAGTTTTATTTTTCCGCATTTGTGCAAAGGTGATACAGTACGTGTTAGCACTTGGTTTATGCTGGGAGGATCATGATTGCTTTAAGTTAATCCATTGCTATGATAATATTGATGTGATCTATTCCTCGAAGGTGATAAGGTGCATGCTAAGGCAGAATTTGGTTTAGTCTTTGATCTATCTTACACTAAAGGTTACTAAATAAGCATTATTGTGGAGCTTGTTAACTCGAGGGTTCGTATTCCGGCGAATAAAATTATCATCTGGCAAGAGTGTAGAGTATGCATTTATCTATTCAAGGTATCCCACGTTGAGAGTAAACGAATAGCAGTCTTCCTAAATGCTATTTCCGCTATATCGCTTATCATAGCATACGCTTGGCAAAATAGCTACCGTTGTTTATCGTTCCGGCAAAGCACTTTTCAGCCGCTAGTTACTATTTATTCATAATTTTCACTGCATTAATTATCTTCTCCGGAATTAGTGCAATTTTATTAGGTGTAAGTCTCGTCATACCTAATAGGTGCACTAGTTCGGTGAAGAGATAGTGAAATACAGGTGGTATGAATAAATAGTAGCAACGGCACCGGAAAAGTGCTTTGCCCGGGACGATAAACAAGCAGTAGTAACGCAGCGAGTAGTAACGCAATAGAAACGAGTAAACAAGCGGCGATAGCGATATTTAGGAACAAGGCCTAGGGATTAGACTTTCACTAGTGGACACTCTCAACATTGATCACATAACAGAATAGATAAATGCATACTCTACACTCTTGTTGGATGATGAACACATTGCGTAGGATTACACGAACCCTCAATGCCGGAGTTAACAAGCTCCACAATAATGCTCATATTTTAGTAACCTTTAGTGTAAGATAGATCAAAAGACTAAACCAAGTACTAGCATAGCATGCACACTCGTCACCTTCATGCATATGTAGGAGGAATAGATCACATCAATATTATCATAGCAATAGTTAACTTCGCAATCTACAAGAGATCATGATCATAGCATAAACCAAGTACTAACACGGTGCACACACTGTCACCTTTGCACACGTGCAGGAGGAATAAAACTACTTTAATAACATTGCTAGAGTAGCACATAGATAAATTGTGATACAAAACATATTGCAATCATAAAGAGATATAAATAAGCACTTCACTACTCCATTCATAACAGTGAGTAAGTATTCTGTGAAATATAGCCTAAGAGACCCACACGGTGCACACACTTGTCACCTTTACACACGTGGGACAAGGAGTCTCCGGAGATCACATAAGTAAAACTCACTTGACTAGCATAATGACATCTAGATTACAAGCATCATCATATGAATCTCAATCATGTAAAGCAGCTCATGAGATTATTGTATTGAAGCACATAGGAGAGAGATGAACCACATAGCTACCGGTACAGCCCCGAGCCTCGATGGAGAACTACTCCTCCTCATGGGAGCAGCAGCGGTGATGAAGATGGCGGTGGAGATGGCAGCGGTGTCGATGGAGAAGCCTTCGGGGGCACTTCCCCGCTCCGGCAGGTGCCGGAACGGAGACTCCTGTCCCCCGGATCTTGGCTTCGCGATGGCGGCGGCTCTGGAAGGTTTTCCGTATCGTGGTTTTTCGCATCGGGGGTTTCGCGACGGAGGCTTTATATAGGCGAAGAGGCGGCGCAGGAGGGTCGAAGGGGTGGCCACACCATATGGCGGCGCGGCCAGGGCCTGGGCCGCGCCGGCCTATGGTCTGGGGGCCCGGTGCCCCCCTCCGGTCCTTCCCGGGTGTTCCGGATGCTTCCGGTGAAAATAGGAACTCGGGTCTTCGTTTCGTCCAATTCCGAGAATATTTCGTTACTAGGATTTCTGAAACCAAAAATAGCGAGAAAACGAGAACCGGCACTTCGGCATCTTGTTAATAGGTTAGTTCCAGAAAATGCACGAATATGACATAAAGTGTGCATAAAACATGTAGGTATCATCAATAATATGGCATAGAACATAAGAAATTATCGATACGTCGGAGACGTATCAATGGCCGAACAAGAGGTGGTTGTGAATGGAGTCCTTCCCGGTGAGCAATCATCTCCATCATCAATTGCCGATAATACTCCGGCTACTTTGGATGACCTCAAGAAATTGGAGTCATCCATTGTATCTCAAATGAAGGCTATGATGATGGAGTTGATTACTCCAAAACCAAACCCCATCATAGATCCTAAGAGAGGTGTCGATGTTCCCCCACCACAAGTCAACACTTTTCCTCTTGTTGGATTTGTTGAGCAATCGACAAATCCACCTAAGGAAAAGGAACTTGAGGATGTTGACACCTCATCAAAAGGGAAGGATGAATCTCCGGTTGCGGGACAATTAAGAGGTAATCATGCGGTGACTCCACCAAGTGATTCCACCGTAAATGTCCCAATACCCATGCCTCGCATTTTGACTCATGGTTCACCACCGCTACTTGAATCTAATAGCTTTGAAAATTGGCAATTCTTAATGCGTTCCCATGTGTGCAGTGCTTCTACCGAGCTTTGGCGTATCATTGAGGAGGGGTATTCACCACGAGACCCAATGAACTTGACAAGAAGGGAAGTGGTGGATGACCAACTCAACGCCACCGCCATCAACATGATTCACATGGCCGTCATGCCCAAGGACCGCGCTCATATCCGCTCTCTCAAGACCGCCAAGGAAGCTTGGGATAAACTTGACAAGCTCTTCCTCGGAAATGAGAGCATCCAAAGCTCTCGTTTTGATGAAGTGAACAACATGGCCGACAACTTCGTCATGAATGAGGGAGAATCGCCCGAAGAGATGTACCGGCGCCTTATTTCTCTCGCCGTGCAAATGCAAGATCTTGGAGCAACGTTTGTGGATGACCCTTGGACCAAGAGAAAGTTCTACAATGCTCTCCTTCCTTATGAGGAAGTAAAGTTGACGGCCATCCGCCAAAACGCCTCTTTCCGTGATATGACATCCGATGAAGTCCTTAGTGAAGTCATCGCTTTGGACATATCTAAGAAGAATGCGGAAGATCTTGTTGCTCGCGCTCTCAACACCCACAAGCCCAACCTTGCATTGAAGATGAAGGAGCATGGAGCTAGTGAGAGTGATGAGGATCCCATTGAGTGGGGTCCGGATGATCTCAAGGCCAACTATCATGAACACATGGCTCTTGCCGCCAAGAGTTTTTGGCGTGGAAACAAGACACGAAGCTCAAGACCAAGAAGATACTCATCTCATGATTCTACTAGACTTTCCTTCAAGAGCCCAAGGGAGGAACAAAAGGGAAGTTCTTTCTACAATTGCGGCGACAAGAGTCACTTTGTTGCGGATTGTATCTATGAGAGAAGGGAAGACAATGGTGGAAAGCTTGTTCGTAAGAGCAAGTTTAGATCTCTCTCCAAAGGCTTCTCCAAGTTTTCCTCTAACTATGACGACACCAAGATCTCCTCCACCAAGAAGCCTAGAGCCTTTATTATTCGTGAGGAGTACTCCTCCGATGAAGGTGATGAGCATGAAGACAAAGGGAAAGAAGGATAAGTGGCCGCCATCGCCCTCCACTTTCTCCATCTCTCCCTTCGACTCCCCAAATGAGAACCTCATCACCAACACTTCTCGTTTCTTAGTGGCAAAGGTATTGTTGGAGTTAGGAGATCAAGACCACATGATGTAAAAGGAGAGGATTGAGAAGAAGGAGGAATTAGAGCTTAGCTCTCTCACCCAAGCTTATGAGGAAGAAGTGTGCATGCGTATGTCTCTTGAAGCTAGTGCTCTTGTTCTTGAGGACTCCAACAATTCTCTCATATCCCAACTCATCAAGGACCGAGATTATGCTCTTGGTTGGGTGGATGAGCTCAAGGCGAAGTGTTATCTTGAAGAAAACCATGAATGGTCACTTGAGGATGTTGCAACCTTTACCAAGAAGAAAGAAGATGTAGGTCCTAATTCATGTTGTGACAAGCTCCTTGACAAAGTTTGCTTCTTGAGAAGACACAATGCAAAATTCTTGGAAGTCATTTCAACTCAAGAGGAGGCCTTGGATGAATACTATCGTTTGAGTAAAGAGAAGGTGCAATGTTGTGATCATGAAGAGGAGATTGCCACTCTAAAGAGACACAAGGCTAAGCTAGTTGAAGTGAATGATAGGCAAAATGAGTCCTTGTTGGAGTGGATCCGTTTGAGCAAGGAAAATGTCACTTGTTGTAACCATGAGGATGAAATTGCATATCTAAAGAGAAGCAAGGATAAACTTATGGTAATCAAGCTTATGAAAGATGAAGCCTTAAAAGAATACCAACTCTCAAGCAAGGATCACACTTGTTGTAATCATGAAGACGACATCGCCACCTTGGAAAGACACAAGCGTTTACTCTTGGAAAGGAATTCTCTTCTTGAGGAAGCTCTATTGGAACAACTCTGGGTAAATAAGGCGAAAGAGGTTCAAGTGTTTGACATAAATCACCCTCACCCAGATCAAGAAGATGAAGTCAATCATTTGAAGTCCAAAATTGAGAGTCTCCAAGTCCAAGTCAAATTCTTGGAAGGAGTCATTGAAGCAAGAGTTGAAACCTTTGAGGACTCATGCAATGAAGGAGAAGTGGCAATCATGCCAAAGAATAAGAAGAAAGGAAGACGGATCAATGTAAAGAAGAACGTCATGATAGGGCCCATTGAAAAATGGGTTCCTATTTCCAAGTCTTGATCCATGAAGGACCTTGCTTTCGGTGGTGCTTATTGCGTGGTTGTTTTTGAAGCCACAAGTCTTATGACCGGAAGCAAGGAATTCGTTGTCGTCATCAAGTCCTTTATCTCTACCATTCCTATGATGACAACACAAGCAATCTTAAAGGTATTAGGGCCTTGACAAGGTGGTGATTGTCCTACCTTGTCAAGACTCTTGTGTATGGTTCTTTTTGTTCATTGCTTTACACTCTTGGGTCTTTGTACCTACTATAATGAACATGTAGTGGTTCTCTTGTGGAGCTAGTATCTTCAAGAGGTCACGGTCTAGGACTAATGTAATTTGCTTCTTTGTGTAGAGATCGTGTTTTGTAGGAATTGTGTCGAAGGAAATGAACCATGATGGAGTTTGTAAAACTAGTTCAATGCAATTCCTATGCCATGATTCTTGCAAGAAGGAGCAACAATGGAATGGAGTTCAAACTAAATATCTTGGATGTCTTCTTTGGCAAGGAAGGAATCCGTCATATACTCCTAGCCATACTCTTACCCTAACTTCATGGGGTTGCCGGAAGTGAGAGACAAATCTTAGTTGAAGACACTCAAACATGATGATGGAGTATGAGTCTATTGTGTGGTATTGTGTGATGAGACTCATTTGATAAATATGATAGTTCTTTGGAGGAGGCGAAGTTCTTCTTGTGAGAAAGGAGATGCAATTCCCCCGGTTACCATAGGAATGGGTGTTGGCACTCGCCGATCTCAAAAGCTACCTTCTATGAGTGCCGGGGAAGGACGAAGTTCCACCTATGTGGAGCCATCTACACCACAAGGCCAAGTATTTTCCATTGGACAACCAAGTGCTAGATCACCTCTTCCACAACCTCAAGTTCGGCATCAACAACAATGGGGGTCATGGCGAGGGCCTAAACCTTTGTGAAGATCAAAGGATCCCTCAAGAATCAATTCCTATGATCTATACTCGCCGATGTGCAAAAGCTCAAGACTCTTTCATATCTCAAGCAAAGTACATCAAGACACACTCAAGGGAAGTTATGTAAGGGGTCAACGGTATGAAAACCCCGAAGTACCTCAAGTATCTTCACTCCTTTGATGAGACCGACAAGGATATGATCTCATGCTCTACCGGTCAACGATAAGGTTTGCTTCTCTCTCTTTGTGCGTTTCATCCGGACATTGCATTGAGAGTGGACATCATACTACTTTCGTGCTACATGTCTAGATGGAAAGCACGCATGAATATAGGGGGAGTGTGGTTTAAACTTATTGAGCTATCACTTCCCCCATAATGCAAAAAGAAACCCAAAACATTCTCTATTTGTCATCTTAGTGACTTATGAGCTTCAATGTTGAGTTGTGATCGTGAGTTCTAGATTTATCTACGCAACCTCACACCACCTTACTCTTACACGATGGCTTCGGCCATCAACCTCCTCTTTGAGGAGTTCTTTTTTGTGTTTTCCTTGATCTTCTTTTGATTTTTCTTGTTTCGTGTTCTTCTTTTCTCTTTGTTTCTTCATGGGAGATTCACCCAAGCTTGGCTCTTTTCTTGCTTTGATTCTTGCAAGCTTGGTTGGGTAGTACCTTAACAGTTTCGTCATCTAATCCTAAGCCATTATCTATCTCTTGAGCCAATCTATCTATCTATTATATACTAAAAGCAAAATAAGTGTGTTTTTCGAGGCGTTACGTTAATCCACATCATCTAAATTATATAGGCTCTTAGATATATAACTGATGGTCATGATTAAACAAAAAAATACGTAACGCGATAGTCTGACATGTACACGTTTAACACGTACACATATAAACGTTTGACATGTAACCGTGCGCCAGCCTGGCCTGCTGGCCATCTACCAATTAAAGATTTAATTTGAGGGATCAGGATACAGCCATATAAGAAGATCACGGTTTGGAAAGTGCCGTGAAAGAGTCCAACTCCATTGTATACGATGATGACATGATGATGTAATCAATCTTTTTTTTTTCTCTTTTGACACTAAATGGAACCTGAATTGTCTTTCCAACTGTATACTTCAGAAAATTTATTTTAGAGTGCACGTTGCATCTAGTCTGCTCGAAACTTTGCAAGGTAATATGCTAGACCTTCTTATAAAATAAATATCGCAGATTTATCTACAATTGTATATACTTATTTTCTGACGTGGTTTATCTACAATTGTATCTAGACGTGTTTTAGTATGTAGATACTTTTGAATTGAGATAAATCCATGATACTTATTTTGAAACGAAGAAAGATTTTCGGATTGTTTAATTGGCGGCAACTCGAGGATGCAGAACCCATCCCGACCCCCGATTTACTAGCACCTCGGGCCGCCAACTTTTAGTTGAATCGCGCGCCAGCTTTTGACATTGTCGATGTATGCTGCATGCAAGACCCGCAAAACCACCGGTCCACCGGTTGACGATGTCAGTATATGATGCGCGCAACACCGACAACACAACCAGGATCGATCGAGCTAGCAAAACTGTGCTCTACACGTACATGGTTTCTACGACAAGGTTGGATGTCACTACGTATTTGCATGATATCCACGGCGAGGATCGCATACTAAGGGTCAACATGATGTCATGGCGATACAAATAATCAAGTCGATTTTTTTAAAAAGTTGGTGTACTTGCTAGCTAGCTCGAAATTGGCTCCGTTCCAAAAAAATTTTTGCCGCATTTCACTTCTACCGTGATATAAATTACATATAAACTGGTGAATATACTACTCACTCTGTTCCAAAATTTTTTTTGCCGTATAGTCATCTACATTTGCATGTATCTATACACTAAAATGGGTCTAGGTATATGATTATCTATATAAATCCGTGCCAACTAATTTAAATGAAATAGAAGCGAAGGGAGTATAATACATATAGTTTTTGATGGATTAGATTATTTGTACAATAAGAGTGTTTTTCGCACCAGGTTAATCCACATCATCTAAACTATTTGGTCAGTTAGATTAACAATTTATGGCTAGGATTAAATAGAAGTTATATAATTACGTAACGCGGACCAACGTGACAGGTCATCCGTGTTGGTGGTCGATCGTACACGAAGATGACTAAAATTGTCCGTAACAAAAAATACCAAAACCGATGTACGCACCAGAAAATAAAATAGACGTGAACACCAAAAGACCTCTCGTGTGTTAGTTGGACTCCTTGTGAGTCCGTTTAAAATAAAGAGATCATGTATGCAAGCTCAAAGTTGACCGACCGTGAGGCTACATCACTGTATGCGTTGATGTTCAAATCATGCATATAGCATAGCAACATGTCAGCATATTTCAGTACGGTTTTTTTTTCTTCGTGGTAGCAAAAGAATACTGGTGAGCACCGGTAAATATAGTTTATGGAAATAGTGGTCACAATACTGTCCGAGATTTGTCAAATGAATATATAAATTTATCTGAAATTATTTAAATTTTGAGCTAACTATTTGAATACCGGTAACTTTTGTCCAGCATTGTAGTTTTCTGATTTCGGAAATATCGGCCGAGCGAAACATCCCTAACTCTGATGCATCAGCAATACGTCATGAAATATGGGTGAAAACAGAGAGCCATCTCGCCATGCCGGTGGTCCGTGCGCCTCAGACATCCTATGTAGGCCGGCATATAAGACGACCACACCGATCTTTTAGTGTAAATTTCGTTAATGAGCATCGGTAAATACGGTCAATGGAAATACCAGCTAAGATACACCATGAGATTTGTCAAATAAATTGGAAATTTTTGTTTAAAACTATTTAAATTTAAGCTAATTATGTGATTTCCTATTACTTTTGCATGGTATAATAGGTTTCCCGTGGATCCACTAAATACAACATCTTAAATATGTTGTCCGATTTACCGTTTAGTCTATCCAACTTAAAATAGTTCATTGCTAGGGTTAAATAGAAACTATATAGTTAGGGCGAACGTGGAAGGTCACTCGTGCTGGTCATGCATGAAGCTAACTAAATTAAAATTGATGACTGAAAAAAAAATAGAATCCAAAATTGATAATATGTATGTACAGGAAAAGCTAAAATAGACCTGTCATCTAGGCTGTTCAGCATAAATCTTGCTACCATCTTCGAATTTCAGACATCTTTAGGCATAATGGAACCCTCAGAAATAGAATTTGCATTCCTAATTTTGAGTTATTGGAGACCAGGGTCTGATTTCAGCTTAGTTATGCACCACGTTAGTCCATAACATGATTATTATTTGAACAGCTGTATCTAAAAGTCGTGGCTGGATGATTTAGTTGTAGTATTATACAAGTACTAATTCACCGAGCATAATCGATCATTACTCACATATTATAGGGTAAAGTAATTATGTTTCATGGATTTGCATCTATGAAATAAGTGCTAATACATGTTAAAGAAGAGCTGGTGCCAAATATAGACGTGTTCTATATGGACACAGAAAGAACCCGGGTTAATCCACTTTACCTGAACTATTTAAACAATTGAATCTGTAATTAATAGATGAGATGTAAAATACATATACAAGGTTAATCACGTAAACAGCTCATGTAGACATCTTCAACACATTACAACATGCATTGTACTTGGGAAAACTTTGCTCTTACGAATAGCAGCAGGTGATGCGCTCATGCATATAATATTTTTTCAAAAGAAATATAATTATCTACACACTAATATATGTCTACTTGCGGATGTAGATAAGTTCAAGTCACTCCATTCGATAGTCTCTAGCTGATTGTCTGTTAAAACAATTCCACTCAGTCATTATATGGTCTTAACTTTTTATCGTACCATTAATTAATCTCACATTTTTTTCAACCACCCTAAAGTAGTATTTATTCTTCAGTCAACTTCTTAGTGTCAGCGAACCTATTTAGCTTGGACACCTGATGACAATTTATTCTCAAAAATATGAGACGATACATTTTCAAAAAGATAAAACATATAAATACAAGTAAGTTACCTGACACTTTTAAACGCCGAAACCACGGAGCTGAAGGCGATGGTTGTATTTATAGGTGCTTAAAAGCTGCCATAGATAATCGTGTTGTGTCAATAATAAAACATTTTAACATCTCACTTATTTAATGTGCTCTTGAGTGCAGATCCATATTATTTTCTAAAACATAGCGTGGATGTAAATATTTTGTTGAAAGAAGGGCAAATGTGTATTTTAAAGACGGCGCCCTCGCATTTGCGAGGGCCACTGTGCTAGTTCAGTCTAAAAGCACAAGTCTACACCAAAATCTCAGTGTCTTTGAATCTTGGAGGCCGGTACTACCGTACCTTAGAGCTGTACTACCGCTCATGGGCAGTTGTCTGACGAAATTCAGAAATTGGCCCCAGAGCGGTACTACCGCTCAAGGTACCGGGCAAGTACCGGTAAGCGGTACTACCGCTCCTACGAGCGGTACTACCGCTTGCGCTTTTGACTTAAGGTACCGGGTGGGTCGGTTTCTTCCCCAAAATCACCACATACCCCCGCCCACCTCAAGCCAAAGGCGTCCCCAAGCTCAAGACCTCGAGGAGACCGGCCCCTCTCTCCTCCTCCGGCCGCCCCCGGCCAAATCTCCACCATGGAGAAGCTTCCCCATCTTCTTCTCCACCATGTCCTCCGGTATGAACCCTAATGTCTCTCTCTCTAGGGTGTGTAGAACTCCCTAGATGCATAGGCTAGGGTTTGATGGGGTTGTGTGGTGAAGAAACTCTCCTGGAAGCTCTACATGTACGGGGATACTAGCTAGCAACAATGTGTGACACTATGAACTTCGTTGCCATGTCCTCAATCTTGACCTAGATGTGCAGAGCTTGAGCGGTAGTACCGCTCGATCACGAGCGGCACTACCGGTCCAAGCGGTACTACCGGGTCAGATTGCGGTACTACCGCTTTGACTAGTTTCACCTATGTTGCTTGTTAGTGTCCTCTTTGATCTTTAAATCCATGGCTTGTGCACTTATCCCCTATTCCCTCCCAAACCTTTGCTGTTCACAGGATCATCTAGGCCCCGTGGTGGCGGCAAGGTCAAGCCGTCCTCTCGTCGTCATCGAGATGAAGATGAGCAAGAGGAGATCGTTCCGGCAAGAACCACCAAGCGTCAGAGGGAGGCAGCAGCTGGCAAAAGGACCGCTCAGGGTCCTCAAAAGTCGATGGTAGATCTCAAGAAATCCCAATTCTTGGAAGTACGAGGGCCAATCCGTATTTGCTACCAAGGAATGCTCGTCAATGCCCCAATCCCTTCTTCCATCATGTCAACCAAGAGAGGATCTACAATGAAGTCTATGGGGCCAAAGAATTCAACTGTTGCCCTCAATACTCCATTAGCATGGACAAGCTCAACTCCAACCTCGAGTACTTTGGAGAAGCTCTTGAGATATATGAAGAGCAAGGGCTTAACCAGCTGATGACCTTCTCTCACAACTACTCCAAGGAGGTGATATGCCAATTCTACGCCACGGTTGTATTCCTTGAGGATGAAGGAGGCTTCCGCTCCTTGAGGTGGATGACTAGGGAGCATGTGATGGAGCCCACGTGGGAGGATTTTGCTAGAGGCATTGGATATGAGCTTACCGACTATGACACAAACGTCTTCCGGATTCATCTCCAGGCCAAGCCAATGGCTAAGGAGAAAATGGCCGACCTCTACATCCCCGGAAGGATGTTGTGTGGAAGTGCCAAGAACCTCCTTCCCGTCTACGACATCATGAACCGCATCTACCGCAGCACCATCAACCCCAAGCACACCAACCATGATGAAGTGCATGGGTTTCTTGTGAACCTTCTTGTGCGCACTCATGAGATGAAGGGCCGCGGCAAGCAATTGGACGTCATGGACTACATTTGGCATGAGATGCGCGATTGTGCCTTCCTTCGCAAGCTTCCTCAATATGCGCCCTACATCATGAGGCTTATTTGTATCAAGTGGGAGCGAGAGGGCCGTGGAAATCTTCTTGAGCAATGCCGCCCCAACATCACTATCCATAAGGAGAAGAGTCCTCTTGTCAAGAACCATGATCTTCCAAGGTTCGGAAAAGGGGCTCCCAAGGACAAGGAGGAAGAAGCCGATAGTGATGACTCCGCCTCCGTGCCCAACTCCGTCAAGACCAAGGGTCTCTTCGCCAAGCTCACCGCTCGCCTCAAGAAGTCCTTTTGCTTCAAGAGGGACCTTGAAGATAGGATGTATCAAGCTCACCATGACAACAAGAAGATCCGCCAACGCCAAAAGGCGATGATGAGGCACATGCAGCTTCCTATCTCCGAGGGCTCCGAGGACAACATCACTCCTCCCGGTGAGTGGAAATCCAAGCTCGTTTGGTCAAGTTCTGAGGACTCCATCCCCGAGCCGCCTCATGGAAAGGGCCATGCTCAAGATGAAGATGAAGAGGATGAGGATGACGAGGAGGAGGATGACGAGGAGGGACATGACGAAGAGGAGTACGATGATGACGAGTGATCTTCTTGGGGCGTTAGTATGCTTCCTTTCCCTTTTTGGTGTCTCGATGCCAAAGGGTGAGAAGTTGATCTATTAGGACGGGAATTTGCATGGGGATGCCAAGGGCTTGGTGCTTCATTTTGGTTCTTTCGGCCTTGGCATCAAAACTTTTCCCTAGTTATTGGGAACTCTATTCGTATTAAGACTTAATCATTTGTAGCCTAATGGTCATCACTATTTATCTCTTGATTGGCTACATCAATTCTATGGAGGCACTTATTGTGAGTTTGGGTTTTCTCAAGGCAAAGGTATGAAAGATTCACCCAAAGTCTCTTATATGCTCTTATGTTTACCTCCATAGTGTGCTTGTGCTATATGATCTTGTCATATGTTCTTCTTAGCACTTGTGCTTGGTTTGTAGAATCTAGGGGGAGTTTCTCTCTAGGATGTGTGCATTTGTACACTTATGCTTATTCGAGATATGCACATATATAGGGGGAGCTCCATCTACTCTTGCAAACCAAATACTCTATCATAATATCATATGCTTTATTGCAAATTCGTGTGTTGTCATCAAACACCAAAAAGGGGGAGATTGTAAGAGCAAGATCCATATCCCGTGTTTTGTGTGTTTGATAACAACACTCGAATAATTCTAACCGTGCAAAGACTGTCTTTGATAGGTTTGCAAGGTGTACGGTGCCCTCGCTGGACACATTATGATCGGAAGACTGAAGCGTAGTTCTTAGGTTTTCTAGTTTTGTGTGTGTGTCGCGAGGTGACATGGTCAGAGAGGAAAAGAGGAAAAGCAGTTTT
The DNA here is from genome assembly GCF_022539505.1 of Lolium rigidum. NCBI lineage: Eukaryota > Viridiplantae > Streptophyta > Magnoliopsida > Poales > Poaceae > Lolium > Lolium rigidum. The sequence continues at coordinate 192,502,695 of NC_061508.1, forward strand.
AGCCATAGCGGTACTACCGGTACCAGGAGCGGTAGTACCGCTACCCCTACTGGTACCGCTCTGAGGTACCGCTCTGAGGTTTCACACGATATTGTCCCACAGTACCGATTCACGGTACCTCGCGGTACCATGAGCGGTAGTACCGCTTGCAAGCGGTAGTACCGCCCATGGTACCGCTCAAGTACCGTAACTAGTTACGGCAGCACCGCTTCGGTACCGCTCCGGTACCGCTTTGAGTCCGAGTAGGTTTGGACCCTCTTCGCGGTACCTCGAGCGGTACCGCGAGCGGTAGTACCGCTCTGTGTCCACGTGGACAAGTTCTGTGGGGATTTCGAACTCAGAGCGGTAGTACCGCTTGCACAAAGCGGTAGTACCGCTTAGGCCAAAACTGCACATAACGGTTGGATTTGGGGAGACCTATATAAAGGCCTCTTCTTCTCCAGCTCGATTTCAGCTCTTCTCTCTCTCTCTCTCCTCCATTGTTCCTGAGCTCAAACTGAGTGGATCTCCCTCCCTACCCAATCAATCTTGCTCATACTTTGAGGAGTGGTGGAGGAGACCCCGATCTATCGTTCTACCGAGAGAAATTTCACCAATTCGTGGTAGTCCCTAGTGGATCTTGGTGGTAGGGTTCCTATGGTGGAATCTTGGAAGAAGTGCACCTATGGAGTCTAGTTTGGTGTTGTACTAGCCCCATAGGTTGTTGGGAGCCTCCTTGTGGTGTGGAGCTCGCCCCAACCTTGTGAAGGAATCACCGCCTCGACCGGTGCCACAGTGGAGAAGGGGGAGCCCCTTCGTGGATCTCTCTCGAGGAAGAAGGTGAGGCCTTCCTTCGTGGTGTGGCCGTCTAGCCTCTTGTGAGAGGCTAGCACCGCCTCAACGCAGACGTACTCCCTTTTGTGGGAGGAACTGCGGGAAACAAACCTCGCCTCGTCTTCGCGCCCTTCGGTTGTCCCGCTCCTTATCCTTTGCTTGTTGCACTTGTCTAGAATCATTGTAGGAACACCCCCATCACTAAAGCTATCACCATTACCTTCCGTTGCATTAAAAATCGAAAAATACTAAAACTTGACGTAGCGTCCATTCACCTCCCTTTTGTTCGCTATGATCCATTCAGTGTGGGTCCCCAAGGCACCCCACCGACCAAAATTCTTCGCCTATTTGTACATGTTCTCAGGAAAACCCTGGATACCCGAGCCTCCATCCACGAAAAGTTCCATCGCGGCCGTGATACGTCTCAAACGTATCTATAATTTCTTATGTTCCATGCTACTTTTATGATGATACTCACATGTTTTATACACATTATATGTCATTATTATGCATTTTCCGGCACTAACCTATTGACGAGATGCCGAAGAGCCGATTCGTTGTTTTCTGCTGTTTTTGGTTTCGTAAATCCTAGTAAGGAAATATTCTCGGAATTGGACGAAATCAACGCCCGGGGTCCTATTTTTCCACGAAGCTTCCGGAAGTCCGAAGAGGAAACGAAGTGGGGCCACGAGGTGGCCACACAACAGGGTGGCGCGGCCCAAGCCCTGGCCGTGCCGGCCTACTGTGTGGGCCCCTCGTGACGCCCCTTGACCTGCCCTTCCGCCTAGTTAAAGTCTTCGTCGCGAAACCCCCAGTACCGAGAGCCACGATACGGAAAACCTTACAGAGACGCCGCCGCCGCCAATCCCATCTCGAGGGATTCAGGAGATCGCCTCCGGCACCCTGCCGGAGAGGGGAATCATCTCCCGGAGGTCCCTTCATCGCCATGATCGCCTCCGGATCGATGTGTGAGTAGTCCACCCTCGGACTATGGGTCCATAGCAGTAGCTAGATGGTTGTCTTCTCCTCATTGTGCTATCATGTTAGATCTTGTGAGCTGCCTATCATGATCAAGATCATCTATTTGTAATGCTACATGTTGTGTTTGTTGGGATCCGATGAATATTGAATACTATGTCAAGTTGATTATCAATCTATCATATATGTTATTTATGTTCTTGCATGCTCTCCGTTGGTAGTAGAGGCTCTGGCCAAGTTGATACTTGTGACTCCAAGAGGGAGTATTTATGCTCGATAGTGGGTTCATGCCTCCATTAAATGCGGGACGAGTGACGGAAAGTTCTAAGGTTGTGGATGTGCTTGTTTCCACTAGGGATAAAACATCGATGCTTTGTCTAACGATATTTGTGTTGATTACATTACGCACCATACTTAATGCAATTGTCTCGTTGTTTGCAACTTAATACCTGGAGGGGTTCGGATGATAACCTGAAGGTGGACTTTTTAGGCATAGATGCATGCTCGGATAGCGGTCTATGTACTTTGTCGTAATGCCCCGATTAAATCTCATAGTACTCATCATGATATATGTATGTGCATTGTTATGCCTTCTTTATTTGTCAATTGCCCAACTGTAATTTGTTCACCCAACATCTGTTTATCTTATGGGAGAGACACCACTAGTGAGCTGTGGACCCCGGTCCTATTCTTTACATCTGAAATACAATCTCATCTGCAATTGTTCTTTATTGTTCTTTGCAAACAATCATCATCATCCACACTATACATCTAATCCTTTGTTTACGAGCAAGCCGGTGAGATTGACAACATCACCGTTACGTTGGGGCAAAGTACTGTGATTGTGTTGTGCGGGTTCCACGTTGGCGCCGGAATCCCGGTGTTGCGCCGCACTACACTCCGCCACCAACAACCTTCAACGTGCTTCTTGGCTCCTACTGGTTCGATAACCTTGGTTTCTTACTGAGGGAAAACTTGCTGCTGTGCGCATCACACCTTCCTCTTGGGGTTCCCAACGGACGTGTCAATTACCGCATCAAGACTGTTTTCTGGCGCCGTTGCCGGGGAGATCAAGACACGCTGCAAGGGGAGTCTCCCACTTCCAATCTCTTTACTTTGTTTTTGTCTTGCTTTACTTTACTTTATTTACTACTTTGTTTGCTCTTATATCAAAAACACACAAAAAATTAGTTGCTAGTTTTACTTTATTTACTGTCTTGTTCTCGATATCAAAAACACAAAAAAAAATTAGTTACTTGCATTTAGTTTATTTTATTATCATGTCTAGCTCTGTACCTGTTACTTCTTCACCTGAGGATTTAATCTTTACTTTTAAACAAGGGGATGAGGAGAGTTTTAAAGATGCTTGGTCTAGAATTTTTGATTCTGATCGTAAAGCTGAACCTCAAATGACTCTAAGTCTGCTCCTTAGTAATTTTTATTTTGGACTTATGATTCGCTATAGATATGCCTTGGATGCTATAGTAGGAGGAGATTTCCTTCATTGCAATGGTGATCAAGATTTTAATGCCATAAAAAAATTGGTTGCATCACATAGTTCAGCTAATAACTTTGATTCAGCTCTTATTAGCATTTATAATAGATTAAACACTCTTGAGACAAGTGCATCTTGCTTGAAAGAAAATTATAGTTATGTTCGTAACCGTCTTGATCAAGTTTTAGTGAACTGTGAACCTTCAATATGGGACCCTACTATTAAAGTTGTTATTGGTGGTGAAACTTTTCATGCCCATTGTGATATTATGTCTGAATTTTGCCTTGTGCCTAAGAGTATTTATGAATCTTTGACACTTTGGGGACTCGTTGAAGGGGGAGAAGGAATAACTCTTATTGATAACTCTGTTATAATTCCTAAGGGAATAGCCGAGGGTGTGCATACAACCATTCTTGGAAGAACAGTATCCACTGATTATCTTGTTATTGAATGTGTAGGAACGGGACAAATCACACTTGGAAGATCCCTGCTGAAACTATTGGGAGCAGTCATAGATATGGGAGAAGGCACCCTAAAATTCACCTCTACACCGGGAGGTAGACATGTATTCCCTAAACCAAAGAGTAAGAAAAAGAATAAGAAGGGTATGCATAAAGCCCGAGGTAATGTTGATGCTTCATCTCTTGATAATACTTGATTCACACTTTCGCGCCTAGCTGAAAGGCGTTAAGAAAAGCGCTTATGGGAGACAACCCATTATTTTACTTCTGCACTTTTGTTTTATATTTGAGTCTTGGAAGTTGTTACTACTGTAGCAACATCTCCTTATCTTTATTTTATTGCATTGTTGTGCCAAGTAAAGTCTTTGATAGTAAAGCCAATACTAGATTTGGATTACTGCGCAGGAACAGATTTTCTTGCTGTCACGAATTTGAGCAGTAGTCTCTGTAGAAAATTTATAAAAATCTGCCAATTTACGTGCGTGATCCTCAGATATGTACGCAACTTTCATTCAATTTGGGCATTTTCATCTGAGCAAGTCTGGTGCCTCTTAAAAATTCGTCTTTACGGACTGTTCTATTTTGACAGATTGTGCCTTTTATTTCGTATTGCCTGTTTTGCTATGTTTGATGGATTTCTTTGTTCCATTAACTTTCAGTAGCTTTGTGCAATGTCCAGAAGTGTTAAGAATGTCACCTCTGAATATATGAATTATGCACTGACCCTCTAATGAGTTTGTTTTGAGTTTGGTGTGGAGGAAGTTTTCAAGGATCAAGAGAGGAGGATGATACAATATGATCAAGAAGAGTGAAAAGTCAAAGCTTGGGGATGCCCCCGTGGTTCATCTCTGCATATTTTAAGAAGACCCAAGCGTCTAAGCTTGGGGATGCCAAGGCATCCCTTCTTCATCGACAACTTATCAGGTCACCTCTAGTGAAACTATATTTTTATTCCGTCACATCTTATGTGCTTTACTTGGAGCGTCTGTTTGTTTTTGTTTTTGTTTGAATAAATTCGGATCCTAGCATTCTTTGTTTGGGAGAGAGACACGCTCCGATGTTTCGTATGAACACATATGTTCTTAGCTTTATCTTTAATGTTCATTGCGAAAGTTGGACTATTTCATTCATTGTTATATGGTTGGAAACGGAAAATACCGCATGTGGTAAATGGTTTAATGTCTTGAATAATGTGATACTTGGCAATTGTTGTGCTCATATAGATCATGTTTAAGCTCTTGCATCATGTACCTTGTACCCATTAATGAATAACTGCATAGAGCTTGTTAAAATTTGGTTTGCATGATTGATCTCTAGAGTCTAGATATTTTCTGGTTGAGGTGTTTGAACAACAAGGAGACAATATAAAGTCTTATAATAGTTACAATATGTTCATATGTGAGCTTTGCTGCACCTTTTATACTTGAGTTTGCTTCAAACAACCTTGCTAGCCTAGCCTTGTATTGAGAGCAATTCTTCTCGTGCATCCAAATCCTTGAGCCAAAAACTATGCCATTTGTGTCCACCATACCTACCTACCACATGGTATTTCCCTGCCATTCCAAAGTACATTACTTGAGTGCTACCTTTAAAATTCTATTCTTTGTCTTTGCAATATATAGCTCATGGGAAAGTAGCCTTAAAAACTATTGTGGTGAAGAATATGTACTTATGTGTCTTATTTCTTACTAAGCTGCTTGTTGAGCGGTAACTATGTTTCTGGGGACGCCATCAACTTTTACCTTTGTTGAATATCATGTGAGTGGCTATGCATGTTCGTCTTGTCTGAAGTAAGGGCGATTTTCATGATCAAATGGTTTGAGTATGCATACTGTTAGAGAAGAACATTGGGCCGCTAACTAAAGCCATGATCCATGGTGGAAGTTTCAGTGTGGACAACTAATCCTCAATCTCTTATGAGAATTTTAATTGTTGTTGAATGCTTATGCATTAAAGAGGAGTCCATTATCTGTTGTCTATGTTGTCCCGGTATGGATGTCTAAGTTGAGAATAATCAAAAGCGAGAAATCCAATGCGAGCTTTCTCCTTAGACCTTTGTACAGGCGGCATCGAGGTACCCCTTTGTGACACTTGGTTAAAACATATGCTATGCAATGATAATCCGTGTTAATCCAAGCTAATTAGGACAAGGTGCGAGCACTATTGGTATACTATGCATGAGGCTTGCAACTTATAAGATGTCTTATACATAACACATATGCTTTATTACTACCGTTGACAAAATTGTTTCTATGTTTTCAAAATGAAAAGCTCTAGCACAAATATAGTAATCCATGCTTCTCTCTGCGAAGGGCCTATCTTCTACTTTATTGTTGAGTCAGTTTGCCTATTCTTTCTATCCCAGAAGCAAATGAGCAAGGTTGTCTAATTCTCTTTGTTCCTGGGTGGCCGTCCACAAGTGCGATACACCTGGCGGTTCAGAGGTTCGACGACATGACCCCAGGGAACCACTCAACATAACCCGAGCAATACCAATTCCACCCAGGTAGTTCATTAAACTTAGTTGTTTTTCCATAACTCACTAACAAAATCATTTCATAGCATAGCTGAGCAACAACTAAATTTAATGGCGACAAAGTAGTCAAGTAGGGGTAGCTAGACTACTGGGATTGCATAGCAAAGCATATACCCTACACATGTATACTACAAAAATTCTCTACTGTGCATAGATAAAAACTGGGACATTTGTGAGGGTGTGTCACTTGCCTTTTTGGTAGTTGATGAGCGTTCTCTTTTCTTTCAACAAAACACGTCGCTCTCCATACGAACTATAAGATAAAAAAAATAGCACAACATAAAACACACCATTCAACAACAACATCAAAATAAAAAAGATAACAATTGGAAAATCGCTCTATGGTACTAAGGTGTGCCATGAGTTTTGGCTTGCAAGATATGGTTTGATAGATTGGAAGGGTCATGTACTTTGAAAGAAAAAGATTATCCATGTCAAATGCTTAGGAGGAAAAGATTGACAAGGGCATATGATCAAGGGTTGTTTGCTACATCGGAAAGAATAATTGGAATGATCCATGTGATAGAATCATACGAGTCTCATATGGCGTAAAGCAACATACCATTATGGAGAGTGTGACAACACTCACCAATGGCAAGAGGAAAAAGATTAGATAGGAACTAGTGATATGAAAATTTACTCAAATAACTCAATTGCTATTTGAATTATGTTGTGTAAGATGTGATCATGGAACATAATGAATGTGTCTAAAATGAGTTTCATAGTCAAAGGATGGTATTGCGGATCCTAAAAATACCGTGAAAATAAAGTGTGCACAACTGACATGTAAAATGTCTGAAGTTATCTACATATTTTACTGATTCCAAAGATATAAAATTTGTTGAAAATCGACGTGTAGAACTAAAAATATTGATTTTATAATTCACGGTTAAATTCTAATGGTGTCCGACAAGTTGTCCGAATAAGTTGTTCGGATGGAAAAACTTTCTACACGAAAGTTGTAGAGAATCTAATTATAAACTTAACGGAAGAACCACTATCCTAAACGGAGATCTGGATCTAAAGATATGGATTTTCAAAATTTGCATAGGTGAGTTAGCTAGCTCAATCCGCACTTGATCGATCGGAACACGAGCATGTCAGTCATTAGATATTATCTTAGAAAAAACAAAGGTTGTGTCTGGCTAGGACCCGTATGCATATACGAATCTAGGCTTAGTAGACATTGTGTGTTCCTTTTTGAAGTGTGCTAGCATGCATCTGAATACAGTGATCAAAACTAATACTATTGCATATTTGCATGTTCGTACAGTGTTAATTAGCACGAGCGCTGAAACGTTAAAGGCATAGCCAGAACCATACCACCGATCGTGCACGTAGTCGACGTTGATGTCCTGGACGGCGGCGCTGGCACGGAAATCGTCGGAAAGAAGGCTGCGGGAGTCTAGCAAGTAGCAGAAATGTAGTGTGCGCTGTGGTGCAGTTCATGGGTACCAGTTCATGCGTCGTACAGACACGGACAAGCGAGAGTCGCCTCATGTCCTGCTCGCGGAAGAATCCTCCGACTGCGAGTTGAGAAAGGATGGCATCAGCATATGAACACGGTATAGCAGAAAGGAAATAACCAGGGCCCGAGTCCCTTGTTATTCGACAAAAACGACGGCGTCATTACCGTGGCCGGCGGAACAACGGCGACGCGACAAACAATGATAACAAGGTGTACAACTATGTCCTGGAGGTAGGCCTTGACGAGGAGAATGTCTTGGTCCAGGGAATCGACGAAATGATCACCGATGACAACGGAATCTAACGATGAACTCGAAGTTGGGGCTGATCTTGACATGGATGGTATGAGCTGTACAAAGGATCTCTTGGAAAAGTTTAAGAACGAAAGAGATGGGGACGAATGAGAGACACATGGTGCTCCTCTTAGTTTGCATTGATATGGTCTGAGGGGAGAGATCGGGAGGTGTATGCCGATGGGTGGCATTCGGTTCACCGTTTGTGTTTGGGAAATTAAGTCCACTAAATATAAAATTAATTATCTAAACGGATTCCCCATCAAATACTGAGTAATTTTCGTGTTTAAGTCGAGAAGAAACGGTCATGTAATTGACAGGGAAATAAAGTGGAAGGTAACATCAGCCGTGGCTGTAACGTACGTGCTCTACTCTGTACATGAACGCACGAGGAAGACGACCAGGTAGATGGCCTAGTTGGGCCATGGGCAGGTGCGGCCCAAATAAAGAAAGTAGTGAAATTTATATAGAAAGAATGAAGATTGGGTGGGATGGCCGGCTCATTTTTTTTATTATCTGATTTAGTTTTCAACTTTTGATTTAGGGCTCGAAATGAAGTAAAACGAAATTTTAGAAACTTGAAAAAAATCAATATAATGTTTTGGGACATAAGGAACCTATTTATTGTCCATATTGAAAATACAAAAATAATTTTATGCTCTTTAGTCTATATGGCTACATGGGCATCGATATCCAACGTTCATAAGGTGTGCGGCTTTTCTCTTAAAAATAAAATAAAATAAAAACATATATGATTGCAAAACCTTAAAATAGAAATAGGTTTGGTTTGGAATATTTTTAAATCAAAAGGTTGTGAAAAATATATTTTGGAAAATACTTCAAAAAGTTTTATTTCCTTGTGAAAATTCAACAAGAAAAATCAATCAAGCAATCTATTTTTTTTAAACATTCCACAATTTGGAAAATTTTGGGATGTTACAGACTACCACCCTTAAAAGAAATCTCGTCCCCGAGATTTGAAAAGGCTAGAAAGGAATTAGGTTTGGCATATGTTGAGGTGGGCTACCACCCTTAAAAAAAACTTTTGTATGTAGACTATATCTCAGGTTGATAGTTGGCTCAACTAGGGAGTGACTTGGCATTGGATCATCTCTTGAAATATCTATGGCTTCTGACCCACAATAGGTGGTTGATTATTCACATATAGTGAACAACATATCTCTTCAAGGTGAATTGAGTAGGCTTCCTGAGGGTTGGGTTTCATATGGGCGGGTGGTTGAACTACTCCTGACAGAAGGGGTCACTCTTTGTGCCAAACGAAAAACCAATATGAGATTACTTCAAGGCAACCTTCATCTTCTTACTTGAAGGTCTTCCACTATTTTTCATCTAGTGGTTGAGTCTTCAAACTCACCGTAGTCCTACTTTTGGCAACACTTGCCTACTATTCGGGTATAATATTTATCCATCCTAAGGTTCAGGCTTATCAGCGACGTCTCACTTGTAGGTATGTCGCTCTAGATTTACCATTCCTCATAACAAGAGCAAACAATATGAGTAGTCGTCATGGGGGCCAATCCATGTCGCACCCAATCATTTCCTTGTATTCAGTTTGGTATATCCCGTATTCTAGCTCTTGGTCAACCTCACAATTTGATAAAATTTTCATGGAGAATTGATTCAATGTTTTAATCCCCGTTATTGAACTATTTTGAAAACATTTCTATCGTCCTTAACTAGGGTTTTCCGTATCTCACACTCCATCCTTTTTCATCTTGATAGGAAACATCAAGGTTGGTTTCACTAATGTTGTCTTCATGGCGAGTTGTCGAGAAAACATTCACTGGGTTGGGTATAGATGAGAATAGATAGAAAAATTCTAAAGAAGGTTCCTACCCAAACACAACAGATCAAGGTAATTCAGCAAACAACAATCATCTAACAAACATCAAACAGCATGGTTCAAACACAAACAAACTAGTATGGTCATACCACAATTTGGTAAGATCATTACTTTCTTATGCTATCGTTGGTTCAACAAAAGAGAACTAATTGTGGACCGGTCTATTTCTATCTCGATTGCTTCAAGTTCCTCTTTTACTTTCGATTTGCTTCTAGGTATTGTGGAGTCTAGAGAGAAGTCTTTCTTCAAGTCCTCTGTTGGTCTTCAATGTAGTGAACCATGATGAATTGAGGAAATAACATATGAAGTATCGGTCTTTGTGCTTCAGTCTCTTGGGCATCAGTGGTCTGTTCTTGATCGTTTCCATGGGGTAGATCATCTAAGGAAAGAGGAATGCATTTTTAAGGATGGAGCAGGTGAGAATACTAGAAGTTCACAAAGCAACCATCTTTTTAATAGAAGTAGGATTAGATAAAAATTTCATCATAGGGTCTTCCTATTTCTAATCCAATCCTAGGGTCACGAACCTACGATCAACACAATGCTCTGATACCATCTGTAGCAACCTCACCCTTTTAAGGTGCCGATCTCTGTGTGTATCTGTGCTAGTCCTTGGATCAATCGCTAGCACACACAGTACAAGATGTAATACCAAGAAACAATGGTCTTTATTACATCGTATGATCCAGAATTTACATAAATGATTACAAATTGCATAGCCTAAGGCTAGCATATCATCAGAGTTTCACAACGAATAAACATAGACAGCATGGAGTCCTTCGTCTTCATGTGCCACAGGCGAGCATGTCGAGGATAGACTCGTAACCCTAATCATCGTAACTCACTCGTCTTTCAAAACATCTGCAACATGAAAAGTTACAGCCACGAAGGGTCAATACTTTGAATGTATTGGCAAGATGACACTATGGTGGACTCAAATGGCAACCTAACACTTAAGTGTACATTTGGCTGGTAGAGCTCAGGTATGATTTGCATAAAGCCAGTTTTTCTCCTATCAATTGTCAAATCATTTTCTTCCCTTCTAATTAGGCGGTTCCATTGATAGAAATCAATGAACTCCGGAATACCACTGATGGAAACCAGTGAATTCCTCCTACCCTTGTTCACCCATCAAATTTTAACTTAAGAAGTTGGGATGAGGAGACTTTCGAACAAGATCCTTGTCAGTTCGCTCAAATTGTCCGTAACCGGGGACACGGCTAAGTACTTAGTTTTAACACTCTGCATAGGTTGTACAAATTTACCCACATGACCTAGTCTGTTCTTCTTCCATGATGCACATTTTGCTCAAATGGACAGATGTCGACTAGGACGAGACTTTTCCGAAGTGATCACCCAGACCATCCTCTATGGACCCGCTCCAACCTACATTCCCCTACATCATCATGTCGCGTAGGGCCCAGGTTCACACAACGTACTCTGATGGCGTGTATTTCACACGTTCGTTGGGCAACCCCAAGAGGAAGGTATGATGAGCACAGCAGCAAGTTTTCCCTCAGAAAGAAACCAAGGTTTATCGAACCAGGAGGAGCCAAGAAGCACGTTGAAGGTTGATGGCGGCGGGATGTAGTGCGGCGCAACACCGGAGATTCCGGCGCCAACGTGGAACCCGCACAACACAACCAAAGTACTTTGCCCCAACGAAACAGTGAGGTTGTCAATCTCACCGGCTTGTCTGTAACAAAGGATTAACCGTATTGTGTGGAAGATGATTGTTTGCAGAGAAAACGAGTAAAACAAGTATTGCAGTAGATTGTATTTCAGTAAAGAGAATTGGACCGGGGTCCACAGTTCACTAGAGGTGTCTCTCCCATAAGACGAACGAGCATGTTGGGTGAACAAATTACAGTTGGGCAATTGACAAATAAAGAGAGCATGACAATGCACATACATATCATGATGAGTATAGTGAGATTTAATTGGGCATTACGACAAAGTACATAGACCGCCATCCAACTGCATCTATGCCTAAAAGTCCACCTTCGAGGTTATCGTCCGAACCCCTCCAGTATTAAGTTGCAAAGCAACGGACAATTGCATTAAGTATGGTGCGTAATGTAATCAACAACTACATCCTTAGACATAGCATCAATGTTTTATCCCTAGTGGCAACGAGCACAACACAACCTTAGAACTTTCTGTCATCGTCCTGGTGTCAATGCAGGCATGAACCCACTATCGAGCATAAGTACTCCCTCTTGGAGTTAAAAGCATCTACTTGGCCAGAGCATCTACTAATAACGGAGAGCATGCAAGATCATAAACAACACATAAGCATAACTTTGATAATCAACATAACAAGTATTCTCTATTCATCGGATCCCAACAAACGCAACATATAGAATTACGGATAGATGATCTTGATCATGATAGGCAGCTCACAAGATCCGACAATGATAGCACAATGGGGAGAAGACAACCATCTAGCTACTCGCTATGGACCCATAGTCCAGGGGTAGACTACTCACACATCACACCGGAGGCGACCATGGCGGCGTAGAGTCCTCCGGGAGATGAATCCCCTCTCCGGCAGGGTGCCGGAGGCGATCTCCTGGATCCCCCGAGATGGGATCGGCGGCGACGGCGTCTCGGTAATGTTTTCCGTATCGTGGCTCTCGGTACTGGGGGTTTCGTCACGGAGGCTATTTGTAGGCGGAAGGGCAAGTCAAGAGGCGGCACGGGGGGCCCACACCACAGGGCCGCGCGGCCAAGGGGGGGGCCGCGCCGCCCTAGGGTTTGGCTCCCCCGTGGCCCCTCTTCGTCTCATCTTCGGTCTTCTGGAAGCTTCGTGAGAAAATAGGCCTCTGGGCTTTTATTTCGTCCAATTCCGAGAATATTTCTTTACTAGGATTTCTGAAACCAAAAACAGCAGAAAACAGCGAATCGGCACTTCGGCATCTTGTTAATAGGTTAGTTCCGTAAAATGCACGAATATGATATAAAGTGTGCATAAAACATGTAGATAACATCAATAATGTGGCATGGAACACAAGAAATTATCGATACGTTGGAGACGTATCAGCATCCCCAAGCTTAGTTACGCTCGTCCCGAGCGAGTAAAACGATAACAAAGATAATTTTCGGAGTGACATGCCATCATAAACTTGATCATACTATTTGTAAAGCATATGTAGAGAATGCAGCGATCAAAACAATGGTGATGACATGAGTAAACAAGTGAATCATAAAGCAAAGACTTTTCATGAATAGAACTTCAAGACAAGCATCAATAAGTCTTGCATAAGAGTTAACTCATAAAGCAATAATTCAAAGTAAAGGTATTGAAGCAACACAAAAGAAGATTAAGTTTCAGCGGTTGCTTTCAACTTGTAACATGCATATCTCATGGATATTGTCAACATAGAGTAATATAATAAGTGCAATAAGCAAGTATGTAAGAATCAATGCACAGTTCACACAAGTGTTTGCTTCTTGAGGTGGATAGAAATAGGTGAACTGACTCAACATTGAAAGTAAAAGAATGGTCCTCATAGAGGAAAAGCATCGATTGCTATATTTGTGCTAGAGCTTTGATTTTGAAAACATAAAGAGAGCATAAAAGTAAAGTTTTGAGAGGTGTTTGTTGTTGTCAACGAATGGTAGCGGGTACTCTAACCCCTTGCCGGACAAACCTTCAAAGAGCGGCTCCCATTTTATTTTATTTTTGGATGGCACTCCTTCCAACCTTTCTTTCACAAACCATGGCTAACCGAATCCTCGGGTGCCTGCCAACAATCTCATACCATGAAGGAGTACCTTTTTATTTTAGTTTTATTATGATGACACTCCTCCCAACCTTTGCTTACACAAGCCATGGCTAACCGAATCCTTCGGGTGCCGTCCAACAATCACATACCATGGAGGAGTGTCTATTTTTAGTTTGTTAATTTGGGACTGGGAATCCCATTGCCAGCTCTTTTTGCAAAATTATTGGATAAGCGGATGAAGCCACTAGTCCATTGGTGAAAGTTGCCCAACAAGATTGAAAGATAAACACCACATACTTCCTCATGAGCTATAAAACATTGACACAAATAAGAGGTAATAAATTTTGAATTGTTTAAAGGTAGCACTCAAGCAATTTACTTTGGAATGGCGGAGAAATACCATGTAGTAGGTAGGTATGGTGGACACAAATGACATAGTGGTTGGCTCAAGTATTTTGGATGCATGAGAAGTATTCCCTCTCGATACAAGGTTTAGGCTAGCAAGGCTTATTTGAAACAAACACAAGGATGAACCGGTGCAGCAAAACTCACATAAAAGACATATTGAAAGCATTATAAGACTCTACACCGTCTTCCTTGTTGTTCAAACTCAATACTAGAAATTATCTAGACCTTAGAGAAACCAAATATGCAAACCAAATTTTAGCATGCTCTATGTATTTCTTCATTAATGGGTGCAAAGCATATGATGCAAGAGCTTAAACATGAGCACAACAATTGCCAAGTATCACATTACCCAAGACATTTATAGCAATTACTACATGTATCATTTTCCAATTCCAACCATATAACAATTTAACGAAGGAGAAACTTCGCCATGAATACTATGAGTAGAAACCAAGGACATATTTGTCCATATGCTACAGCGGAGTGTGTATCTCTCCCATAAAGTGAATGCTAGGATCCATTTTATTCAAACAAAACAAAAACAAAAACAAACCGACGCTCCAAGAAAAAGCACATAATATGTGGCCGAATAAAAATGTAGTTTCGGGGAGGAACCCGATAATTTGTTGATGAAGAAGGGGATGCCTTGGGCATCCCCAAGCTTAGACGCTTGAGTCTTCTTGATATATGCAGGGGTGAACCACCGGGTGCATCCCCAAGCTTAGAGCTTTCACTCTCCTTGATCATGTTGCATCATACTCCTCTCTTGATCCTTGAAAACTTCCTCCACACCAAACTCGAAACAACTCATTAGAGGGTTAGTGCACAATATAAATTGACATATTCAGAGGTGACACAATCATTCTTAACACTTCTGGACATTGCATAATGCTACTGGACATTAGTGGATCAAAGAAATTCATCCAACATAGCGAAAGAGGCAATGCGAAATAAAAGGCAGAATCTGTCAAAACAGAACAGTTCGTATTGACGAATTTTAAAATGGCACCAGACTTGCTCAAATGAAAATGCTCAAATTGAATGAAAGTTGCGTACATATCTGAGGATCATGCACGTAAATTGGCATAATTTTCTGAGCTTCCTGAAGGGCAGTGGGCTCAGATTCTTGACAGCAAAGAAATCTGGAACTGCGCAGTAATCCAAATCTAGTACTTACTTTTCTATCAACGGCTTAACTTGGCACAACAAAACTCAAAACTAAGATAAGGAGAGGTTGCTACAGTAGTAAACAACTTCCAAGACACAAAATAAAAACAAAGTACTGTAGGTAAAAACATGGGTTGTCTCCCATAAGCGCTTTTCTTTAACGCCTTTCAGCTAGGCGCGAAAGTGTGTATCAAGTATTATCGAAGGGTGGTACTTCTACAGCGGGGTGTGGGCTTTTCTCGACCAGGCATATTATATTAGATACATAAGTTTCAGCATCTCCCTTTTCATTAGTCTTAGGCGTGCTACTCTCGTCAAACAAATTTTCAGGAACAAGCCAAGCATAGTTATTTTCTAGTGCATCATTCATAGCTAGGAGCTTACATGGTATTGGTGCTTTGATCTCCCCTCCATCATCAATATTATTAGTGTATCTTATTCTATCCATATCCATCTTTTCAAGGAGACTAACAAAATTAGTAGGAGAACCAAGCATATTAAATTTAGCAAACACCTTTCTAGCTTCTCTTGCTAGACCACCAAATTCTCTAAGAAGGGTTTCTAATACAAAATCTTTCTTTTCCCCTTCTTCCATATCACCAAGTGTGAAAAACATGTGTTGGATTATAGGATTAAGATTAACAAATTTAGTTTCCAACAAGCGAACTAAATGCGCAGCAGCAATTTCATAAGTAGGCGCAAGATCTACCAAGTGTCTATCTTCAAAATTTTCAATGGTACTAACATGGTTGAAGAATTCTTCTATATTATTTCTCCCAACTATAGACCCACGTCCTACCGGTATGTTCTTTGTGGTAAAATCAAAAGGAAACATGATGAAATAAGTAAAGTAAATGCAAGTAAACTAATTTTTTTGTGTTTTCGATATAGCAAACAAGATAGCAAATAAAGTAAAACTAGCAACTAATTTTTTTGTATTTTGATTTAGTGCAGCAAACAAAGTAGTAAATAAAATAAAGCAAGACAAAAGCAAAGTAAAGAGATCGAGAAGTGGAGACTCCCCTTGCAGCGTGTCTTGATCTCCCCGGCAACGGCGCCAGAAAATATGCTTGATGGCGTGTATTTCACACGTTCGTTGGGCAACCCCAAGAGGAAGGTATGATGAGCACAGCAGCAAGTTTTCCCTCGAAAGAAACCAAGGTGTATCGAACCAGGAGGAGCCAAGAAGCACGTTGAAGGTTGATGGCGGCGGGATGTAGTGCGGCGCAACACCGGAGATTCCGGCGCCAACGTGGAACTCGCACAACACAACCAAAGTACTTTGCCCCAACGAAACAAGTGAGGTTGTCAATCTCACCGGCTTGCTGTAACAAAGGATTAACCGTATTGTGTGGAAGATGATTGTTTGCAGAGAAAACGAGTAAAACAAGTATTGCGAGTAGATTGTATTTCGAGTAAAGAGAATTGGACCGGGGTCCACAGTTCACTAGAGGTGTCTCTCCCATAAGACGAACAAGCATGTTGGGTGAACAAATTACAGTTGGGCAATTGACAAATAAAGAGAGCATGACAATGCACATACATATCATGATGAGTATAGTGAGATTTAATTGGGCATTACGACAAAGTACATAGACCGCCATCCAACCGCATCTATGCCTAAAAAGTCCACCTTCGAGGTTATCGTCCGAACCCCCTCCAAGTATTAAGTTGCAAAGCAACAGACAATTGCATTAAGTATGGTGCGTAATGTAATCAACAACTACATCCTTAGACATAGCATCAATGTTTTATCCCTAGTGGCAACAAGCACAACACAACCTTAGAACTTTCTCATCACTTGTCCCAGTGTCAATGCGGGCATGAACCCACTATCGAGCATAAGTACTCCCTCTTGGAGTTAAAAGCATCTACTTGGCCAGAGCATCTACTAATAACGGAGAGCATGCAAGATCATAAACAACACATAAGCATAACTTTGATAATCAACATAACAAGTATTATCTATTCATCGGATCCCAACAAACGCAACATATAGAATTACATATAGATGATCTTGATCATGATAGGCAGCTCACAAGATCCGACAATGATAGCACAATGGGGAGAAGACAACCATCTAGCTACTGCTATGGACCCATAGTCCAGGGGTAGACTACTCACACATCACACCGGAGGCGACCATGGCGGCGTAGAGTCCTCCGGGAGATGAATCCCCTCTCCGGCGGGTGCCGGAGGCGATCTCCGTGGATCCCCCGAGATGGGATCGGCGGCGACGGCGTCTCGGTAATGTTTTCCGTATCGTGGCTCTCGGATCGGGGGTTTCGTCACGGAGGCTATTTGTAGGCGGAAGGGCAAGTCAAGAGGCGGCACGGGGGCCCACACCACGGGCCGCGCGGCCAAGGGGGGCCGCGCCGCCCTAGGGTTTGGCTCCCCGTGGCCCCTCTTCGTCTCATCTTCGGTCTTCCGGAAGCTTCGTGAGAAAATAGGCCTCCGGGCTTTTATTTCGTCCAATTCCGAGAATATTTCTTTACTAGGATTTCTGAAACCAAAAACAGCGAAAACAGACAATTGGCACTTCGGCATCTTGTTAATAGGTTAGTTCCAGAAAATGCACGAATATGATATAAAGTGTGCATAAAACATGTAGATAACATCAATAATGTGGCATGGAACACAAGAAATTATCGATACGTTGGAGACGTATCATACTCCGTCAAGCCAGAGCCCATATAGCATGTGGCTGTACGGTAAGCTAATGAGCAAGGTTGTCTAATATCTCTTTGTTCCTGGGTGGCCGTCCACAAGTGCGATACACCTGGCGGTTCAGAGGTTCGACGACATGACCCCAGGGAACCACTCAACATAACCCGAGCAATACCAATTCCACCCAGGTAGTTTATTAAACTTAGTTGTTTTTCCATAACTCACTAACAAAATCATTTCATAGCATAGCTGAGCAACAACTAAATTTAATGGCGACAAAGTAGTCAAGTAGGGGTAGCTAGACTACTGGGATTGCATAGCAAAGCATATACCCTACACATGTATACTACAAAAATTCTCTACTGTGCATAGATAAAAACTGGGACATTTGTGAGGGTGTGTCACTTGCCTTTTTGGTAGTTGATGAGCGTTCTCTTTTCTTTCAACAAAACACGTCGCTCTCCATACGAACTATAAGATAAAAAAATAGCACAACATAAAACACACCATTCAACAACAACATCAAAATAAAAAAGATAACAATTGGAAAATCGCTCTATGGTACTAAGGTGTGCCATGAGTTTTGGCTTGCAAGATATGGTTTGATAGATTGGAAGGGTCATGTACTTTGAAAGAAAAGATTATCCATGTCAAATGCTTAGGAGGAAAAGATTGACAAGGGCATATGATCAAGGGTTGTTTGCTACATCGGAAAGAATAATTGGAATGATCCATGTGATAGAATCATACGAGTCTCATATGGCGTAAAGCAACATACCATTATGGAGAGTGTGACAACACTCACCAATGGCAAGAGGAAAAAGATTAGATAGGAACTAGTGATATGAAAATTTACTCAAATAACTCAATTGCTATTTGAATAATATGGACTAAGATAATATGTTGTGTAAGATGTGATCATGGAACATAATGAATGTGTCTAAAATGAGTTTCATAGTCGAAGGATGGTATTGCGGATCCTAAAAATACCGTGGAAATAAAGTGTGCACAACTGACATGTAAAATGTCTGAAGTTATCTACATATTTTACTGATTCCAAAGATATAAAATTTGTTGAAAATCGACGTGTAGAACTAAAAATATTGATTTTATAATTCACGGTTAAATTCTAATGGTGTCCGACAAGTTGTCCGAATAAGTTGTTCGGATGGAAAAACTTTCTACACGAAAGTTGTAGAGAATCTAATTATAAACTTAACGGAAGAACCACTATCCTAAACGGAGATCTGGATCTAAAGATATGGATTTTCAAAATTTGCATAGGTGAGTTAGCTAGCTCAATCCGCACTTGATCGATCGGAACACGAGCATGTCAGTCATTAGATATTATCTTAGAAAAAACAAAGGTTGTGTCTGGCTAGGACCCGTATGCATATACGAATCTAGGCTTAGTAGACATTGTGTGTTCCTTTTTGAAGTGTGCTAGCATGCATCTGAATACAGTGATCAAAACTAATACTATTGCATATTTGCATGTTCGTACAGTGTTAATTAGCACGAGCGCTGAAACGTTAAAGGCATAGCCAGAACCATACCACCGATCGTGCACGTAGTCGACGTTGATGTCCTGGACGGCGGCGCTGGCACGGAAATCGTCGGAAAGAAGGCTGCGGGAGTCTAGCAAGTAGCAGAAATGTAGTGTGCGCTGTGGTGCAGTTCATGGGTACCAGTTCATGCGTCGTACAGACACGGACAAGCGAGAGTCGCCTCATGTCCTGCTCGCGGAAGAATCCTCCGACTGCGAGTTGAGAAAGGATGGCATCAGCATATGAACACGGTATAGCAGAAAGGAAATAACCAGGGCCCGAGTCCCTTGTTATTCGACAAAAACGACGGCGTCATTACCGTGGCCGGCGGAACAACGGCGACGCGACAAACAATGATAACAAGGTGTACAACTATGTCCTGGAGGTAGGCCTTGACGAGGAGAATGTCTTGGTCCAGGGAATCGACGAAATGATCACCGATGACAACGGAATCTAACGATGAACTCGAAGTTGGGGCTGATCTTGACATGGATGGTATGAGCTGTACAAAGGATCTCTTGGAAAAGTTTAAGAACGAAAGAGATGGGGACGAATGAGAGACACATGGTGCTCCTCTTAGTTTGCATTGATATGGTCTGAGGGGAGAGATCGGGAGGTGTATGCCGATGGGTGGCATTCGGTTCACCGTTTGTGTTTGGGAAATTAAGTCCACTAAATATAAAATTAATTATCTAAACGGATTCCCCATCAAATACTGAGTAATTTTCGTGTTTAAGTCGAGAAGAAACGGTCATGTAATTGACAGGGAAATAAAGTGGAAGGTAACATCAGCCGTGGCTGTAACGTACGTGCTCTACTCTGTACATGAACGCACGAGGAAGACGACCAGGTAGATGGCCTAGTTGGGCCATGGGCAGGTGCGGCCCAAATAAAGAAAGTAGTGAAATTTATATAGAAAGAATGAAGATTGGGTGGGATGGCCGGCTCATTTTTTTTATTATCTGATTTAGTTTTCAAATTTTGATTTAGGGCTCGAAATGAAGTAAAACGAAATTTTAGAAACTTGAAAAAAATCAATATAATGTTTTGGGACATAAGGAACCTATTTATTGTCCATATTGAAAATACAAAAATAATTTTATGCTCTTTAGTCTATATGGCTACATGGGCATCGATATCCAACGTTCATAAGGTGTGCGGCTTTTCTCTTAAAAATAAAATAAAATAAAAACATATATGATTGCAAAACCTTAAAATAGAAATAGGTTTGGTTTGGAATATTTTTAAATCAAAAGGTTGTGAAAACTATATTTTGGAAAATACTTCAAAAAGTTTTATTTCTTTGTGAAAATTCAACAAGAAAAATCAATCAAGCAATCTATTTTTTTTAAATATTCCACAATTTGGAAAATTTTGGGATGTTACAGCACTATTGGTATACTATGCATGAGGCTTGCAACTTATAAGATGTCTTATACATAACACATATGCTTTATTACTACCGTTGACAAAATTGTTTCTATGTTTTCAAAATGAAAAGCTCTAGCACAAATATAGTAATCCATGCTTCCCTCTGCGAAGGGCCTATCTTCTACTTTATTGTTGAGTCAGTTCACCTATTCTTTCTATCCCAGAAGCAAACACTTGTATCAACTGTGTGCATTGATTCTTACATGTTTACCTATTGCACCTGTTATATTACTTTGTGTTGACAATTATCCATGAGATATACATGTTGAAGTTGAAAGCAACCGCTGAAACTTATATCTTCCATGAGATATAAGTTTCAGCGGTTGATACAAGTGTTTGCTTCTGAGATAGAAAGAATAGGTAAACTGACTCGACAATAAAGTAAAAGATAGGCCCTTCGCAGAGGGAAGCATGGATTACTATATTTGTGCTAGAGCTTTTCATTTTGAAAACAAGAAACAATTTTGTCAACGGTATTAATAAAATACATGTGTTATGTATAAGATATCCTATAAGTTGCAAGCCTCATGCATAGTATACCAATGGTGCTCGCACCTTGTCCTAATTAGCTTGGATTAACACGGATTATCATTGCATAGCATATGTTTTAACCAAGTGTCACAAAGGGTACCTCTATGCCGCTCGTACAAAGGTCTAAGGAGAAAGCTCGCATTAGATTTCTCGCTTTTGATTATTCTCAACTTAGACATCCATACCAGGACAACATAGACAACAGATAATGGACTCCTCTTTAATGCATAAGCATTCAACAGCAATTAATTTTCTCATAAGAGATTGAGGATTAGTTGTCCACACTGAAACTTCCACCATGAATCATGGCTTTAGTTAGCGGCCCAATGTTCTTCTCTAACAGTATGCATACTCAAACCATTTGATCATGAAAATCGCCCTTACTTCAGACAAGACGAACATGCATAGAAACTCACATGATATTCAACAAAGGTAAAAGTTGATAACGTCCCCAGAAACATGGTTACCGCTCAACAAGCAACTTATTAAGAAATAAGACACATAAATACATATTCTTCACCACAATAGTTTTTAAGGCTACTTTCCCATGAGCTATATATTGTAAAGGCAAAGAATAGAATTTTAAAGGTAGCACTCAAGTAATTTACTTTGGAATGGCGGAGAAATATACCATGTAGTAGGTAGGTATGGTGGACACAAATGGCATGGTTTTTGGCTCAAGGATTTGGATGCACGAGAAGAATTCCTCACAATACAAGGCTAGGCTAGCAAGGTTGTTTGAAGCAAACTCAAGTATAAAAGGTGCAGCAAAGCTCACATATGAACATATTGTAGGTATTATAAGACTTTACATTGTCTCCTTGTTGTTCAAACACCTTAACCAGAAAATATCTAGACTCTAGAGATCAATCATGCAAACCAAATTTTAACAAGCTCTATGTAGTTCTTCATTAATGGGTGCAAAGTACATGATGCAAGAGCTTAAACATGATCTATATGAGCACAACAATTGCCAAGTATCACATTATTCAAGACATTAAACCATTTACCACATGCGGCATTTTCCGTTTCCAACCATATAACAATGAATGAAATAGTCCAACTTTCGCAATGAACATTAAAGATAAAGCTAAGAACATATTTATTCATACGAAACAGCGGAGGGTGTCTCTCTCCCAAACAAAGAATGCTAGGATCCGATTTTATTCAAACAAAAACAAAAACAAAAACAAACAGACGCTCCAAGTAAAGCACATAAGATGTGACGGAATAAAAATATAGTTTCACTAGAGGTGACCTCGATAAGTTATCGATGAAGAAGGGATGCCTTGGGCATCCCCAAGCTTAGACGCTTGGGTCTTCTTAAAATATGCAGGGATGAACCACGGGGGCATCCCCAAGCTTTGACTTTTCACTCTTCTTGATCATATTGTATCATCCTCCTCTCTTGACCCTTGAAAACTTCCTCCACACCAAACTCAAAACAAACTCATTAGAGGGTCGAGTGCATAATTCATATATTCAGAGGTGACATAATCATTCTTAACACTTCTGATCATTGCACAAAGCTACCGAAAGTTAATGGAACAAAGAAATCCATCAAACATAGCAAAACAGGCAATGCGAAATAAATGGCAGAATCTGTCAAAACAGAACAGTCCGTAAAGACGAATTTTTAAGAGGCACCAGAGTTGCTCAGATGAAAATGCCCAAATTGAATGAAAGTTGCGTACATATCTGAGGATCACACATGTAAATTGGCAGATTTTTTTAAATTTTCTACAGAGACTACTGCTCAAATTCGTGACAGCAAGAAATCTGTTCTGCTGCGAGTAATCCAAATCTAGTATTGGCTTTACTATCAAAGACTTTACTTGGCACAACAATGCAATAAAATAAAGATAAGGAGAGGTTGCTACAGTAATAACAACTTCCAAGACTCAAATATAAAACAAAAGTGCAGAAGTAAAATAATGGGTTGTCTCCCATAAGCGCTTTTCTTTAACGCCTTTCAGCTAGGTGCAGAAAGTGTGTATCAAGTATTATCAAGAGACAAAGCATCAACATCAATAGGTATCTTAGATGCTCCCCCATCCGTAGTGGTGCTAAGGGCTTTGTCAATTTTAGGCCTATAATAGCTTTTTGGCTTAGGCACTTTAGAGGCATACATGAATTTTTGCTCCTTACCCACATAAGCTTTCTCCTTAAACTTAAGAGAAGAAAAAGTTGAACCCAAGGTTCCCATAGCTTCTTCAAGTTCACTAATCCTATGGGTTCGATTATCATGAGTAGCACAAGTTTCTAAAACGGCAATTCTCTCATTGATTCCACTAAGAGTTTTACCAAGTTTATCAGTCTTATTAAGTAATATTTCCAATTTAGTCTCAACACTTGGAAGATTTTTCTCTATGACCTCCAACTTTTTCATGACATCTTCAAGAGATATTTCAGTTTTAGCTTCATTAACATGTGGTATTCCAACTAGACTCTCAATAATGCAACTAGCTTCTAAAGCGGGAGTTCCTAGGAAATTACCTCCCGCAAGAGTATCAAGAACATACCTATTCCAGCTAGAGATACCAACATAAAAGTTCCTGAGTAGTATAATAGTGGAGTGTTTCTTAATGCACCTATGATGAGCATCGCTAATTCTATACCAAGCATCTTTAAAACTTTCTCCCCCTTGTTCCTTAAAGGAACGAACTTCAACTTCCGGATTACTCATTTTTAGCAGTAGTAATAAAGCAAATTAGATAAAGTAAATGCAAGTAACTAATTTTTTTATGTTTTCGATATAGAGAACAAGACAGTAAATAAAGTAAAACTAGCAACTAATTTTTTTGTGTTTTCGATATAAGAGCAAACAAAGCAGTAAATAAAGTAAAATAAAGCAAGACAAAAACAAAGTAAAGAGATTGGATGTGGGAGACTCCCCTTGCAGCGTGTCTTGATCTCCCCGGCAACGGTGCCAGAAAACAGTCTTGATGCGCGTAATTGACACGTCCATTGGGAACCCCAAGAGGAAGGTGTGATGCGTACAGCAGCAAGTTTTCCCTCAGTAAGAAACCAAGGTTATCGAACCAGTAGGAGCCAAGAAGCACGTTGAAGGTTGTTGGTGGCGGAGTGTAGTGCGGCGCAACACCAGGGATTCCGGCGCCAACGTGGAACCTGCACAACACAATCACAGTACTTTGCCCCAATGTAACAGATGAGGTTGTCAATCTCACCGGCTTGCTGTAAACAAAGGATTAGATGTATAGTGTGGATGATGATGATTGTTTGCAAAGAACAAGTAAAGAACAATTGCGAGTAGATTGTATTTCGGATGTAAAGAATAGGACCGGGGTCCACAGTTCACTAGTGGTGTCTCTCCCATAAGATAAACGGATGTTGGGTGAACAAATTACAGTTGGGCAATTGACAAATAAAGAAGGCATAACAATGCCCATACATATATCATGATGAGTACTATGAGATTTAATCGAGGCATTACGACAAAGTACATAGACCGCTATCCAGACATGCATCTATGCCTAAAAAGTCCACCTTCAGAGTTATCATCCGAACCCCTCCGGTATTAAGTTGTAAACAATAGACAATTGCATTAAGTATGGTGCGTAATGTAATCAACACAAATATCGTTAGACAAAGCATCGATGTTTTATCCCTAGTGGCAACAAGCACATCCACAACCTTAGAACTTTACGTCACTCGTCCCGCATTTAATGGAGGCATGAACCCACTATCGAGCATAAATACTCCCTCTTGGAGTCACAAGTATCAACTTGGCCGAGCCTCTACTAGCAACGGAGAGCATGCAAGAACATAAATAACATATATGATAGATTGATAATCAACTTGACATAGTATTCAATATTCATCGGATCCCAACAAACACAACATGTAGCATTACAAATAGATGATCTTGATCATGATAGGCAGCTCACAAGATCTAACATGATAGCACAATGAGGAGAAGACAACCATCTAGCTACTGCTATGGACCCATAGTCCAGGGGTGGACTACTCACACATCGATCCGGAGGCGATCATGGCGATGAAAAGACCTCCGGGAGATGATTCCCCCCTCCGGCAGGGTGCCGGAGACGATCTCCTGAATCCCCCGAGATGGGATTGGCGGCGGCGGCGTCTCTGGAAGGTTTTCCGTATCGTGGCTCTCGGTACTGGGGGTTTCGCGACGAAGACTTTAAGTAGGCGGAAGGGCAGGTCAAGGGGCGTCACGAGGGATCCACACAACAGGGCCGCGCGGCCAGGGCCCAGGCCGCGCCGCCCTGGCGTGTCGTCGCCTCGTGGCCCCACTTCTTGATCCTTTCGGTCTTCTGGAAGCTTCGTGGAAAAATAGAACCCTGGGCGTTGATTTCGTCCAATTCCGAGAATATTTCCTTACTAGGATTTCTGAAACCAAAAACAGTAGAACAAGAATCGGCTCTTCGGCATCTCGTCAATAGGTTAGTGCTGGAAAATGCATAAATATGACATATAATGTGTATAAAACATGTGAGTATCATCATAAAAGTAGCATGGAACATAAGAAATTATAGATACGTTTGAGACGTATCAA
>NC_061508.1:192528723-192573749 GCF_022539505.1 Lolium rigidum
TTCAACAATTTAACTGAGGTTCGACGGAATTAGGGTTAGCAGTTCTGAAGCCCTCATAGGGGTACAATTAGTTCTTCTAAAACAACTAGGGTTCAAAGTTGTTTATCAATGCATTATTGTGTAACCAAATTGTACATCTCATTTTTCTGAAAATTTTGATATATTACACATATTTTTCTGATTAAAATGAATTACTTATGAATTTTACAAGTTTTATTCATTTTAAATCATTTTCTAGAAATTCTAGAAAATAATAACAATCTGACAGACTGGACCCACATGTCATAGTTTTATTCTTTTCCTAATTATTTTTGAAATTAATGATAATCTGAGAGAGTGCCCCAACTGTCATGTTATTTTTATTTATAGAAAAAATAGAAAAAGAAAAGGAAAAACAGGTGCGGGTCCCACCGGGGTCAGCGTCGGTGGTCAACTCCGGCGGACCGCGCCGGTAACAACGCAAAGGCGGCGCTAGAGCGCGCCCGTGGACGTGCGGAAAGGCGCGTTCGACGCGGGTGACTGCGGCGAGCAGTTTGGTGGCGGCGCTGTTAGCTGGGGGTGGCCGGAACGACGATGGCGGCGAGCTACTGCGACGGCACCCGGTGGCTGATGGTGCTTATCATAACACAGATTGCACACTGTTGGGGAACCCCAAGAGGAAGTTATGATGAGCACGGCAGCAAGTTTTTGCTCAGTAAGAAACCAAGGTTTAATCGACCAGTAGGAGAAAGGCGAGACTTCTGAAGGTGTTGCTAGCTGACTATTGATAGGGCGCACTACCGACGTCAGCAACGATGTGGAACCTGCATACAACACAACCAAAGTACTTTGCCCCAACTTACAGTGAGGTTTTCAATCTCACCGGTTTTGCTGAACACAAAGGATTAGATGTATCGAGTGAAAAGAGATGTTTGTAGTAATTAAAGACAACAGTGCTCGCGGAAAGTAAATAGAGCAGGATTGCAGTGGATGAATTTATCTGTGTAAAGGAAAGGACCGGGGTCCACAGTTCACTAGAGGTGTCTCTCCATAAAGATAAATAACATGCTCGGGTGAACAAATTACAGCTGGGCAATTGACAGAATAAAGACCATAAATGACAAGATGATTACTCTGAGATTCGTTTGGGCATTACAACATAATACATAGACCGTAATCCACTAATCCAACTGTGTCTATGACTAATAATCCACCTTCCGATTATCGTCCGAACCCCTTCCAGTATTAAGTTGCAAGCAACAGATTATCGCGCTACGCAATGTGCGAAAAGTAAACAACAGAATTAACCTTGGATAAAACATTGTTTTTTTCTCCCTTGTAGCAACAACACATCTACAATCTTAGAAGTTATTGTCACTCTTCCAGAAAACTAGAGGCATGAACCTAATATCGAGCATAAATACCCCCTCTTGGAGTCACAAACATCTACTTGGCCAGAGTATTTACTAGCAACGGATGCAAGATCACAAATAACATATGACAAGAATATATAATCGACAACATGTAGCATTACATAAGGATGATCTTGATAATGTAGGGCAGCTCACAAGATCTAAACATGAGGCACAAATTGGAGAAAACAACCATCTAGCTACTGCTATGGACCCATAGTCCAGGGATGAACTACTCACGCATCACTTCGAAGGCGGGCATGGCGATGTAGATGCCTTCGGCGAATATTTTCCCCTCCGACAGGGTGCCGGGAAGAGCTTCAGAACCCTCCCGAGCTAGGGTCTGCGATGCCGGCCGTGACGGAACTTTTTGTGGAAGGAGGCTCGGGTGTTTAGGTTTTTCCCGAGATCATGAATAAATAGGTGGAAGGGCAAGGTTGGTGGAGGCTAGGCGGGCCCACACCACCCCTTGGCGTGGGCCCAGGCCTGGCCGCGCCAAGGCATGGCGTGCCCGCCCTGTGGCTCCTCTTCGACCCCCTCTGGACTTTGTATTCGTTACGGAAAAATATTGACTTCGGCTTTTGTTTCGTCCAATTTCTAGAATATTTCCTGTACAACTTTTCTGAAATACAAAACAGAAGAAAATAGGGAACTGGCACTGTGGCATCTTGTTAATAGGTTAGTGCCAGAAAATGTATAAAAGTGCAACGAAGTATGAGCAAAACATATATAAATTGGTGTAAAACAAGCATGGAGCATCAAAAATTATATAAACATTTGAGACGTATCAAGCATTCCCAAGCTTAACTCCTACTCGTCCTCGAGTAGGTAAGTGATAACAAAATAATTTTTGAGGTGACATGAAGCCAACACAATCTTGATCAAGTTATTGTAATGCATTGTAAGCTGGGATCAAAGTACTCTAAACATAGGCATGATAGATATAATTCTAACAATAGAACTTAGCAACTACGTTATAGCATGAGAAGTAACTCAAACAAAGGATAATGAATAATAATGCATTGGAAGCAACTATTTGTTTATGAGCATAGAGAAAACATAGCAAAGTGGTACTCAGCATGTCCTTTATGAAGTAGGAAAACATAAATGATAGGACACCTTTAAAGTTCAAAGGGTGACTAGATACAAATAATTTAAGAACAAGCAATAGCATAATCATGAATCAATCAATAATAAGTTTGGAACTATGCACATTGCACTAAGAATGACAACTATGCTCTCTTCATTGGTGCATAAAGAAGAAGATGAAGACTCAACATAAAAGTAAAAGAAAGACTCTTTGTAGAGTAAGCAAGATTAACAAGTTTTATAAATATTCCAAAAATTATGGTACTTATTAGCTTTAAGCTATCATTGCCCCTATCATAAGCATCTTGAATGGTTAAAGTTAATGTGAGGGGAAATATGAGCTATATGCTTGACAAATCACAAGTAGAAAATCTCGGGCCCCATGAATACAAGTACCTAAACCTCATGCTACTCAACTTAGGTCCCAAATAAGTTCTTGTCATTGTAAGTATACAAGTAGCATCGAGAACCGCGAACGGGGTACCTCCTGCCCCATGATATGGAAGTACTCTTGTAGGAGAAATCCAATGCAAAAATGACAAGACAAACAGATAATGAGTATCTCAGCAATCTTTTTTATTTACTATGGGTATAGCTTTTTTATTGAAAATGCTTCATAGAATGCTCACTATGGTTCACTATAAATTTCCACCATGAATGATGCATGGCTTAGATTAGCGGCTCAGGCGTTTCTCTAACATATATGCAAACTCCATGGACTTACAAGTTTCCATTTTATTTCGCACCGCTAGGCATCCATAAACAAAAGAACATGACATCAACCAAATATGAATAAGTGCAATGTTGAAAGCGTTACCCATGAAAGGATGGTTGTGCTAACTCCCAACTCGCAATTTGTAAACATATAAACTTCATAAGATAGTCACAATGATCAAGTTTATTAAGTGCAAGAAAGTAAATGTGCCATCAAGTTCGTGAGAGCTTTACTAACTTATTTTCTCATGGCAAAATTTAATTTGAAAGATAAATAAAAACATGATGAATATACTTGGAATAGAAATAATGCTAGTAGGTATATATGGTGGACACAATTGGCAAACTTTGGTTATTGGTGGTTGGATGTACGAGTAGAGTTCATACTCAGTACATGTGAAGGCTAGCAAAAGACTGGGAGCGACCAACTAAGAGAGCAGTAATGGTCATAATCATGCATAGCGACAAAACATTATCAATCAAAGCATCAAGTGATATTACAAGCGAAAAAATGAATGATCATAGAGGTTTTAGTTGACAGGTTTGTAGTCATAACATGGTATAATCATGTGCCAAGTCAACCCAATAAAGCATCAAAGGAGAATACCACAATATTATGCTTTGTATGATGGAAACAACACATGATTATTTCAATAGCACATTATTCACTCTCAGATATTTGAGACAAGTCATACTACAACAATAAATACTAAGCATATGACAAGAATAACATCCAACATGACATGCCAAAGTCTATGCCACGGTCTAGACAAGCTTCCTTTTGCATCACTATAGACATGAAACATTTTACTCGTCTCCAACACCAATCAACTTATTTGAAATAACTCTCAGAGATGAAAAACAATATCCACCCGAGAGCTAATCATACATAAATAAATAATACTAACGAGCTCTGAACAAAATTCGAGTGAAAGAACAAGAGCTAAACGTAGTACTAGAAACTAGAACATTCGCAGAACAATAAGAGCGAAAACTAGAGCGTTCTATGCAATTAAAACAGAGCGTGTCTCTCTCCAAAAAAAATATGCCGGGATCCAACCATATTCTACATCAAATAAAAAAATAAAACTAAAAACAAAACTAAAAACAAAAATAAATACGCACCAAGAACAACACATAGCTTATGAAGCAATACAAATATAGCGCATAGAAAGATGAACTGTTGCTTTGTTGATGAAGGGGGGATGCCTTGGGCATCCCCAAGTTTTGAAGCTTTTACCTCTTGGATATTTCTTGGGGTGACATGGGCATCTCCAACCTTGAGCTTTTGTCCATTCTTCATCTCATTGCATCATTCTTCTCTCCCTACACTTGAAAACTTCCTTCATACAAAACTTCACACAATTCTTTATTAGCAGCATTAGTTAATCAAAATAACAAATCCACTTGGGTTAAGTTATAACATATATCAAACATATATTAAAGTATTAGGTACTGTAGAAACCTCTTCAAAAAGATCTTTGCTCAAAAGAACTCAAAAAGAAAGAGATTAAGAGGCAAATGCAAATAGTGGCAGAAATCTGTCAAAATAAAACACCAGGGAAAGATCGATTTTTTCAAAACTCTTCTGTTTCTCAAATAGAAAAGTGTTAAACTAACGAAAGTTAGATAGTAACTTGGAGCATATGCACAAACAATTTAAGCTCAAAATTCCGCTTTGGCCGTGAATACAAATATTTATGGTGACAACACAGAATCTGTTTTCAGGATAGCAACTTCCCCAAATCATACTTTCTTCCTATTAAAGGCTATTCTTGGCACAAAAACAAAATAAAAATGATAAGGAGAGTTTATTAAATAGTTAATAACTTCCAAGACTCAACAAAAGAAAACTTACAGAAATTAAACATGGATTATCTCCCAAGAGTGCTTTTCTTTAACGCCTTTTTAGCTAGACGCAGGAAAAGAGCTAGCATTAGGTATTATCAAGTGAAGAAGCATCAACATCATAATTTGTTCTAATAATAGAGTCATAAGGTGACTTATTTCTCTTTGTAGGAAGTTTTCCATACCTTTCTTGAGTGGGAATTGATATTTAATAATCCCATCTCTCATATCAATAGCAACACCAACAGTTCTAAGAAACGATCTTCCTAAAATAATTGGAAGAAGCATTGCATTCAATATCCAAGACAACAAAATCAAAGGGTACAAGGTTATTATTAACCATAATAAGAACATTATTAAGTCCCCCCAAAGGTTTCTTTGCATCAATATCAACAAGATGAACATCCAAATGACATTGTTCCAACGGTGGCAAATCAAGCATATCATAGATTTTTCTAGGCATAACAGAAATAATTGCACCAAGATCACATAAACCATTGCAATAAAAGCAATCTACTTTCATATTAATGATGGGCTCCCAGCCATCTTCTAACTTTTTAGAAATAGAAGCTTCACACTTTAATTTCTCTTCTCTAATTTGCATGAGAGCATTTGTAATATGCTTCGTGAAAGCCATATTTATAGTACTAGCATTAGGACTTCTAGAAAGATTTTGTAAGAACTTAATTACTTCAGAGATATTGCAATCATCAAAATCAAAATAATTTTTATCAAAGGTGAAAGGACTATTGTCTCCCATACTCCGAATTTTTTTAGCACACTTATCAGGAGCAATTTCAGTGGTTCTGGGCAATTTTGTAGAAGGAGTGGGGATTTTTCCTATACCAATTATTTTAACATTAATAGTACAAGGGTGGCTAGAATTTGAAACTTCATTAATAATGGTGGTGGTGATGGTACAAATTTTAGTCAAATTATTATTTCTAGCAATTTCATCTTCTCTTTCCCACCTAGCATGCAATTCCGCCAACATCCTAACATTTTCATCAATTCTAACTTGGATGGAATTCAAAGTTTTACTTTCTTTAACATCATGAGGCATAAATTTTAATTTAATAAATTCAACATCATGAGCAAGGGTATCAACTTTAGAAGCAAGAACATCAATTTTGCCAAGCTTTTCCTCAACAAGTTTTATTAAAAGCAATTTGTTTACTAATAAAATTCTTAAGCGTGACTTCAAGATCAGAGGGTGCAATTTTATTATTGCTATAGGAATTACCGTAAGAATTTCCATAAGCATTACCATTATTAGAAGGATATGGCATATAATTATTGCTACAAAAGTTACTCCTATAAGCATTGTTGTTGAAATTATTATTTTTAATGAAGTTCACATCAACATGCTCTTCTTGAGCAACCAAAGAAGCTAACGGAAATTATTTGGATCAACATGAGCTTTACCATTAACAAGCATAGACATAATAGTATCAATTTTATCACTCAAGGAGGAGGTTTCTTCGATAGAATTTACCCTGTTACCTTGTGGAGCTCTCTCGGTGTGCCATTCAGAATAATTTATCATCATATCATCAAGTAGTTTTGTTGCAGCCCCCAAAGTAATGGACATAAAGGTACCTCCAGCAGCTGAATCCAGAAGGTTTCTTGAGGAAAAATTCAATCCTACATAAAAAGTTTGGATGATCATCCAATTAGTCAGTCCATGAGTGGGACAATTCTTTACCAAAGATTTCATTCTTTCCAAATCTTGAGCAACATGTTCATTATCAAATTGTACAAATTTCATTATGTCACGTCTCAAGGATATAATCTTAGCAGGAGGATAATATTTTCCAATAAAAGCATCTTTGCATTTAACCTAAGAATCAATACTATTTCTAGGCAAAGATAGCAACCAATCTTTAGCTCTCCCTCTCAAAGAGAAAGGAATCAATTTTGGTTTTATAATGTCACCATCTACATCCTTATATTTTTGCATCCCGCAAAGTTCAACAAAATTATTAAGGTGAGAAGCAGCATCATCAGTACTAACACTAGAAAATTGCTCTTTCATAACAAGATTTAACAAAGCAGGTTTAATTTCATAGAAAGCTGCTTCAAAAGCAGGTGGAGCAATAGGTGTACAAATAGAATCATTGTTGTTTGTGCTAGTAAAGTCACACAACTTATTATTTTCAACAGAACCCATTTTAGCAAAATTAAAATAGAACAATAGAAATAACAGCTATAATAGAAACTAATTTTTTTGTGTTTTTGATATAAAGAAGCAAACAAGACAAAATAACATAAACTAAGCAAAACAATAACAAAGTTAAGAGATTGGAGATGAGAGACTCCCCTTGCAGAAATCCTCTTTCTCCCCGGCAACGGTGCCATAAAACAGTCTTGATGGTGCTTATCGTAATGCAGACTTCACACTATTGGGGAACCCCAAGAGGAAGGTATAATGAGCACAACAGCAAGTTTTCCCTCAGTAAGAAACCAAGGTTTTGCTGAACACAAATGATTAGACGTATCGAGTGGAAAGAGATGTTTGCAGTAATTAAACAGAACAATGCTTGCGGAAAGTAAACATAGCAGGATTGCAGTGGATGAATTTATCAGTGTAAAGGAAAGAACCGGGGTCCACAGTTCACTAGTGGTGTCTCTCCATAAAGATAAATAACATGTTGGGTGAACAAATTATAGTGGGCAATTGAAAGAATAAATACCATACATGACAAGATGATTACTATGAGATTCGTTTGGGCATTATAACATAAAACATAGACCGTTATCCAACTGCGTCTATGACTAATAATCCACATTTCGGTTATCGTCCGAACCCCTTCCAGTATTAAGTTGCAAGCAACAGATTATCGCATTAAGCAATGTGTGTAAAGTAAACAATAGAATTAACCTTGAATAAAACATTGTTGTTTTCTCCGTAGTAGCAACAACACATCTACAATCTTAGAAGTTATTATCACTCTTCTAGAAAACTAGAGGCATGAACCTATTATCGAGCATAAATACCCCTCTTGGAGTCACAAACATCTACTTGGCAAGAGTATCTACTGGCAAGGAAGAGCATGCAAGATCACAAATAACATATGACAAGAATATATAATCGATCTCAACATAGTATTCAATATTCATCGGATCCCAGCAAACACAACATTTAGCATTACATAAGGATGATCTTGATCATGTAGGGCA
Source organism: Lolium rigidum (assembly GCF_022539505.1). Taxonomy (NCBI): domain Eukaryota; kingdom Viridiplantae; phylum Streptophyta; class Magnoliopsida; order Poales; family Poaceae; genus Lolium; species Lolium rigidum. Next base: position 192,536,946 of record NC_061508.1, read on the forward strand.
GCTCACAAGATCTAAACATGAGGCACAAATTGGAGAATACAACCATCTAGCTACTGCTATGGGTCCATAGTCCAGGGATGATCTACTCACGCATCACTTCGGCGGCGGGCATGACGATGTAGATGCCTCCGGCGATGATTTCCCCCTCCGACAGGGTGCCGGGAAGAGCTTCAGAACCCTCTCGAGCTAGGGTCTGCAATGGCGGCCGCGACGGAACTTTTCGTGGATGGAGGCTCGGGTGTTTAGGTTTTTCCCGAGATCGTGAATAAATAGGCGAAAGGGCGGGGTCGATGGAGGCCAGGGGGCCCACACCACCCCTTGGCGTGGGCCCAGGCCTGGCCGCGCAAAGGTATGGCGTGGCCGCCCTGTGGCTCCTCTTCGACCCCCCTCTGGACTCTGTCTTCGTTACGGAAAAAATATTGACTTTGGTTTTTGTTTAATTCCGAGAATATTTTCTGTACAACTTTTCTGAAATACAAAACAGCAGAAAACATGTAACTGGCACTCTGGCATCTTGTTAATAGGTTAGTGCCGAAAAATATATAAAAGTGCAACCAAGTATGAGCAAAACATATATAAATTGGTGTAAAACAAGCATGGAGCATCAAAAATTATAGATACGTTTGAGACGTATCAAGTATTCCAAGCTTAACACCTACTCGTCCTCAAGTAGGTAAGTGATAATAAAATATTTTTTAAGGTGACATGAAGCCAACACAATCTTGATCAAGTTATTGTAAAGCATTGTAAGCTGGGATCAAAGTACTCTAAGCTAGGATCAAAGTACTTAAAACACAAGAGGGCGCGTGGTTCTCCCCGGCAGCAAATCTACTGACGGGAAAATACCATGACACTATGTAATAGCTATCTATGTTTAATGAAGTGAAGAAATATGTATCTTACTTTATGTGCCACTTTTTTGCGCAGAGAGAACATATAATATTGACCAAGACTCTTTTACAGAGAAGCCTAGAAAGTGAAGAAAATTACAAAGAGGTCCAACTGAGCCCAATCATCATCTTCGTCGCGCAGCACGTCACGCCGGCGAAACCCGCCGCCACACCTCCACACAAAGCTTGGACTGGGAGGCTTCCCCGACCGGCCGGGAAGTCGACGCCCCTCGGCACCTGAGCACCTCCATCCTGCACCACATCGGACGATGAAAGCTTGGTCAACATCAGCCGCTCGCTCCAGATCTCCGGCCACCGGAGCCGCCACCACGGCCTCCGGTAAGGGGAAAGCGCGACCCGCAGCTCCACCGAACCGCGGACGCCAAAGGACGGAGGATACGCCATGGAGCTCCACCGGAACACCAGGGCGAAGGAAGGGACCGCCATCCTCAAAACGCCTCACTGACGCCACCGCCGCTTCCTCAGCGCCGCCAGTAGGCAAACCACCGCTACCTACACTATGTACACGGCGAGATCCGTCGATTCCCTATCCTCCCGCCGCCGGAGCGGCCGCCGGAGGGTGAGGAATCGGCAGGATTGACGCTGGCGAGGTGGGAGTGGAGGAAGGGTTCAAGAAATCGCCTTATCACTGTAGGAGGGGATAAGAAGAGAGGTCCAAGCACTCAACAATACACGTAATTCTTACTTTATGTGCCACTTACTTGCAGGCTCAGCCCTGACGCCCACGGACAGCCGAGTGGTTAACGTGGCCACATTGCTAGCACAAATTTAGATCAGCAATGAGTCAATCCTTGCACTGGCTCTTTAAGTTGTGTTTTTTTGTGTTCTCCTCTCCACACGAACCAAAACAAATCACCTTATTCCGTTTGAATCGCGTCGCTAGAGATGTGCTAATGACCCCTGGTGTTAATCACACTATTTGCGTGCCTATGCGTGCGTGTAACGTCCTCACATGTTTTAGGGCAGAGAGGTAGTAGATGTAGAATCTGTTTCCATGGTTCCGGTGGTTCACGCCGATGCCGTGGCCATGATGAACCGATCGAACCAGCATTACTCAACGAGAGCACCATGAGAACTTACGGAAATCCAGTTTTAAACATGGAATCATATGCTTCTGTTATACCGGAAAAACATTTTAAAATGTTAAAAAGATTTATCATTTTCGACGCTATATAATCGCATGTACCATATATATCAAGTGAAATACGGGGCCATACACAGAGACATTCCCATTTCGTTATATATATGGTGACCTATTGACACTATCTACTAAATACCGGATGGTTTGATTTTTTTTTTGTTTTTGTTTTTGCAAAACACAGTTTAAATGCGGACACTCATAAATACATACATATACCCACCTATAAATCGTATGTAGTCTGAGATATTGACAAGTAGTAATAGGTTGTAGAAGCAGCGGTTGGGAAGAGGTTGACGTGCCGACAATGCTGACGATGCCAACGACCACGATCTTGGGAGATTGCTGCCCGGAGAAGCTAGTACCAAGGTGGGCTAGGAGATAATCCTAACGCAGAGATGGGAGACACAAAACTTGGAACTTCCCGGACAAAGCCGCACCTGGCTAAGCTTCATCAAGCGGAGGCAGAACTACAGGACACCAGTACGAAGCAACATCATCCCCTCACTGGACGCCGCCGCCATAGACCGACACTTTCATGTTAGACCTAATGCCCAACGATCGACTCCACACTCCAGCCCGTTAATGCTCGATCATCTGAGGAAGAAAATCGATTCGAGACGGACTGAAGTACCTTTATTCTCATCATCGTCGATGCCCCTACACCGGAGGCAAAGAACTCGAAGACCGTACGGAAACCGGACATCCGATTTGACATTCTCCCATCCTCCAGCCACTACAGCGATGGAGGGCAAGGAAACTAGCATCAGAGGTATGGTGCCGGCGGCCGAGGGGAGCAAACGCATGCTGATCTCCTTGGCTGGAACCCTAGGTAGACAAAATGCTCCACAAATATAACGTGTGTGTTTAAGTTCCTTCAGATGCACATGTATTACTACTAAGATGTAAATATGGCTTTGATCACGTACACACTTACTCCCTCCCTTCACAAATAAATGTACCTATAACTTTATTTTAAGATTGAACAACTATATAGATCGAGTAGTAATATGACATCAAAACGGTATATTGCAAAACTATATTTTTAAAATGAACATAGTGATATTTATTTAATGTTATAAATGTTGCTACTTTTTAATAAAGTTGATCAAATTCTGCTACTCCCTCCAATTCATATTACCTGTTACTAGTATGGATGTATATAAAACTAAAATATATCTAGATATACTATATTAGTGGCAACTAATTTGGATCGGAGGGAGTAAAAAATTTAATTACATACAAAGGGTAGAAGTACACGGAAAGTAATGCACTAACAATTAGCTATAACTTGGAGACGCACCGTACTTTAAATGTACTCCTTCATCAGTTCTACTTCATCCGGTACGGTTTATCAGTCATGCCCGTATTTTTAAATTAGTAATTTAATCAACTTAATATAAGGTATACTTGTAAAAATGTATCATTAGAATTTTTAAATATTAAAATTTTATATTATATATAGATTAAATTGACAATCTAAACCAAGAGGGAATATAATAGTTGTCGTTGTTTAAGTTAAAGTTTTAAAACCACGAATTAGAAAAGAGGAAGTACGTAGCTAACTTTTTTTTTGCAAACAAATACATACATACTCCTTCATTCTGATTTAGTCTATATTTTAGAAAAAATGAGATAAAAAAGTATTGCATTTACTGCTAGTACTTAGATATGTGAACAACCAATTTAAACTACATTAAAAATAACAATGTTCAATAAAGAGAATAAAATCACTTCGTTTTTTGTGTTGTTCACTAAAATCTAGAATGTAGATTATTTCAGAACAAATTTTAGAGCTACAATGTAGACTAATTTTATAACGAAGGAAATACACCCACCTCTATGAACACGCACACATACCTCTATGAGCACCTCCGAGAGACTGGATCCAAGTATCATCAACCAGTCAAAATCAAAAAGGAAAATAAAGAAGCATCATGGAACACCATCCGCTCCGTACGTGCTATTGGTTGTATGATCGGACGGTGGAAAAACATGTTGGGCACCATCTTAATTTCTGCCAACCTTGGATAAATGCATAGAACGGTCCAGAACACGTTTTCTTCCCACTTTAATTTTCTTAGCAACAATGTCCAGCACATATTGACGAAGAGCAAAATCAAAGGCCTGCCTATCTAATTTTGTTGTTTTTGGAAATACAATTAGAGCGCATTATATACTTCCATTTTTACTACGGAAATGGATCTTCTCTCTCAAAAAAAGGCTGCTGCTGCCTGTCTCTCTCCTCTTCTATTCTCTCTTCTCCTTTTCCACCTTTCAAAACCCACACCACGCCGAAAGAAACCAAAACCTTCTCCCCTGCTGCGCGCAGACACAGGGCCGCGTAAGAGAGAGAGAGAGAGGGAGTTGGTGGTGCGCAGCGAGTACGTGGGCGGAGGGTCCATGGCGGCGGCTGCGGGGGTGGTCGCGGCGGTTGTCTTGGCGCTCGCCGCCGTCGCGGCGTCGGCGTCCGCGGCGGCGGCCGGCGGCGCCACGTACGAGGTGCGGTGGGAGGTCGGCTACATGACGGTGGCGCCGCTCGGCGTCTCGCAGAAGGTTCGCGCACGCACCCGTATCGTTACCTTCCAGGAACAAGTCAATAACTGCTTCTATCTCTTTGCTCTCTCTTCTTGATTCTTTCTTCGGACATGTTATTTCTTCCTCCCGTAGGTTTCGGGTCCGCCGAGTTCTCCAAATTTCAGCGAAAAACGTCTCCTTCATCACTGTTCTTGACGTTTTTGCCGATGAACTTGTGTTAAAAACGCCACCTTTCCTTCTTTTTCTCTCTTCTTCTCCCACGTGCCGCTGCTTTCGCGGTTTCGAACGCACGATCTCGTCGTGGTTACCTTCGGTTCTCTTTCAGGGGTTCCTGATCTGGTGGGTTATTTGTTTTGAAGGCTTTAACTTTAATATTTGTGAAATAAAAAATCGTCTGCGCTGCGTGGGTTTTAATTTGTCTTAATTAAGGACACCGTAACGGCCCTAAATTTTTACAGAAATCTGTGATCCCGCGATCTTTTTCTAAAAATAGGATGTCGCAAAAAACTATTGAGTACCCGTAGGGACTCTTGATTTTCCATAGATCAAAGCAATTTTTTTTTAGATCAAAGCAATTTGGGTGGGTTGGATCGATTCTGCCATGTTTACCTCTGTTTCTTGAGGTTCTGTTTCCACGGTTCCAGTAGCATTTTATCTGGTACAAATTTTGTGACTAAACATTACTAGGAGTAGTAGGTTTTGTTTCTTACAAGTTTTAGAGTGATTGGCATTTTTATTAACCGTCCATCTGCCCCGATTTAATGGTGATAATTAGACGGAACCAAACTGACGGAACCGGAACCGCGGGACCGGAACCAAAATTTGTGGGACCAGAACCTCAAATATAATTTACCAACATTATAAAAGATAAACGTCCGTTTGAATGGCCGAAGCATCTGATTAGTCTACACAAATCTTAAGGCAACAAATAATTCATCATATTTACACATATCTTAAATCTGCCCGGTGTAAACCAAAATCAAACCACCTCATATGTGGGGAATTTTATTTTTGCCCCCTATTTACCTAGGAACTATACGATTTGCCCTTATTTACATTAGACTCTTTTTTGCCACTATTTACTTTACCAATTGATGATTTGCCCTTTTGAATTATTTTTGCTTCTTTTGAGGATTTAGGACAAACTCCAGGACAGAACTGCCCCTAGCTGCACAAGGGAATAGAATCAGATCGGTCCTTTTCTCCTCTGTTCAGAACAGGATTGGGGCTGGGAAGAACTGTCCGCGAGCGCAGCTGCCGCCGGCGCCGCTCGCCACTGCAGCACTTGCGCAGCTCCAACGTTCCGAAGAACCACCAATTGCCAACATGGCCATTAATGATTAATCTATGCTCAAACACGAAAAAAGAAGTGCTCCACGTAGTGCTAGTATCTGAGTATTCAAATTCAGATTCGGAGAACGGAAATTGTGTCGAGGAACAGTTGGACACATAAATGAAAAATGTCCCAATCACTTTCAGCAGTCGACTGGAAATCCCAAAACACAACCAGATTCGATCCGGGCAGGCGGGCCGACGGGCGGTGACTCGCGGCGGCGTCTGCGGGGCGGGGGCAGCGGGGCGGCGGCGGCGGCTGCGGGGCAGCGGGGCGGCGGCTGCGGGGCGGCGGCGTCGGCTGCGGGGCTGCGTGGCGGCGGCGGCGTCGACGGGGCGGCGGCTGCGTGGCGGTGACGGGCGCTCCTGGTTTTCTATCGAGATGTATCACAATCCTCTATCGAGATGTATCAAATCCTCCCATCAAAACGTCCGTTCCGGAGCTCTTTTACGTTGTAATATTATTATAGATCTTACAGAAAATTTATCACAGATTTAATCAACGGTCACAAAAAATTACATTAGACGGAACCAAAATTCAATTAGACGGAACCAAAGTTCCATGCCAATCACCGTAAAAGAGCTCTTTGTTTCTACCTCAAATTTATTTGAATAAATTTAGATTCATATCAGACTAAATATAGGTTTTGCGTGAGCATGTCAAAGAAAATGATGTACGAGATGCAAAATTTTCATGGCATGGATGCAAAAATGGTTTTATAGTGTATATGATTAAACCTTTTTCTACAGGTGATTGCAATCAACAATCAGTTCCCTGGCCCACTCCTGAACGTCACAACCAACTGGAACGCAAGGGTGAACGTCCAAAACAACCTGGATGAGCCTCTCCTCCTCACATGGTAGGCACCATTCTAGATTCAGAAAAGAACCATTAATTTTGCATAAATCACCTCCCTGTGAAAATATACGCATGCATCTTATCGATCATACAAGTTTGTGACAATGGTGACTGAGTTAATGATTGAATTGTGCAGCTACATCTTTACTACTAGTTTCTGTTTTTTGATGACTTCTTAGCTGTACTACTTCCATTTGCATGGTGCCTACTGGCAGATATTAGGCTTGGTTTCATGCAAATGCCTTACTGAATTTGGATGCCTCTGCATTAGACGGCATTTATGGGACCATGCCATGGCATTACCATTTGTGCACATCACTGTGCTTTCTTCCATTGATTTTCTCAGCTCATCTGTCCATAATTATCTATATCCTTAGCCCTCAATATATATTTTTTTTTTGCAGAACTAGGTCAGTTCTTATACTGTCTCTACTTTTACATGGTTATAAACTTACAGAAAATACATCTTATTTTCTTTAAGTACATATTCCTGAATTAGATCTACATCCAGTAATCAAATGTTCCGCCTTGCAATTGCAATCACAACAAAACCATTGGATATGTTTAGTCATAATGTGGGACATGGTAGAATGCTACTTTTTCAGGGGCCTTTCTGTAGATTCGAACATTAAAAATGTGATCTGAAGCCCCTTGCACACAAGCTGCCTGTGGGCGCCATTTTTTCTTTCAAGATGAACTGAAAAGGTCTAATCTCTTATGCATGGCAGGGATGGCATCCAGATGAGGATGAACTCATGGCAGGATGGCGTAACTGGCACCAACTGCCCTATCCCTCCCGGCTGGAACTGGACCTACCAGTTCCAGCTCAAGGACCAGATTGGAAGCTTCTTCTACTTCCCTTCGCTCGGACTCCAGCGTACCGCAGGTGGTTATGGACCGGTCACAGTGAACAACCGCGCTGTTGTACCGGTCCCCTTTGACCAGCCCGATGGCGACATTACCTTGTTCATCGGAGATTGGTACACCAAGAGCCACACTGTAAGCCCTGATTCTGAGCCTTGTGTGTGACTGTGTCTGTAATTTGCAGTTTATTGACAGTCAGTATTTCATAGATAAATAATCTGAGAGAGCACACTCTGAGATTTCTTGATCCCTGTCACTATGTCTTCCTTGATTCCTGGCACAAGGATGATACTCTATAGAGTTGATTCTTATAATTTTTCTTGTAAGATATAGGCAAAATCTTAGTGTTCATCAGAAATTGGTTGTTCAACTTGGCCCGATAATTGGTGAGGGAATAAGTTTTCTACAGTTTTGCCTGCTGTATGGACTATGATCTTAGCATATCTGCATAGTAATTTTGCCTTTTGCCTTGAAATGTCAAAGTGTTCTCTGTACGATACAGGAATTGAGGGATATGCTAGATGATGGCAAGGATCTTGGGATACCTGATGGCATCCTGATAAATGCAAAGGGCCCTTACAGATATGACACCACACTGGTTCCGGAAGGCCTTCAATATGAAATTGTGGGAGTTGAGCCAGGTAACCAGTGTTTGATCACATATAAAAACCCTTCAAAATCATCATCGACATTCTCACATTTTATATATTATTATTTATTACAGATTTAAGCTAGTTATTATAACAAGTCAGTTGGAATCAACAATATGTAGATTATCGCATTTTCACCATTAAAAATAATTGGTATATCTAATGTTGTGTGCAATAGTGTTATGTATTGCCATTGTAAAAAATATCGCATTTTGCATTTATTGATTTCAATTGGAATTTACATGAGTGAAAGAAACAACGATTGAAAATTATAACTGCACTTCAGTGTAAATATTGTTTACATATACTCCCTCTGTCCCACCAAACATGTCGGAAGTTTATCTAAATTTGAATGTATCTAGTTACTATTTGGTGTCTAGATACGTTCAAATTTAGACAAATTTCCAACATGTTTCATGGGACGGAGGGAGTACTATACATCTTCCTGATCTGTTATCAGCACAAACTCTGTCATGTGAAGTTAGTGCTAAAAATCTCAATTCTCAAATCAGGTAAAACATATCGCTTCCGTGTTCACAATGTCGGCACCTCAACCAGCCTCAACTTCAGAATCCAGAACCACAACATGCTTCTCGTAGAGGCTGAAGGAACCTACACTAATCAGCAGAATTACAGCAATCTCGACATCCATGTTGGACAGTCATACTCTTTCTTGGTGACCATGGACCAAAATGCGAGCACAGACTACTACATTGTTGCAAGCCCAAGGTTTGTGAGCAGCGAGGCTCGCTGGCACGATGTCAATGGTGTAGCAATCTTGCAGTACTCAAACTCCAAAGGCAGTGCTTCTGGCCCTCTCCCTGATGCTCCAAATGATTTCTATGACAAATACTATTCCGTGAACCAGGCAAGGTCTATCAGGTCAGTACATCTGAAATTATCAACATTGTTGTAATATCTTGTTCATATCTAACTTACGAATTTGTTTCGCACTTGCATTACAAATTACAATTAAATCTTGGCTGGAAACTTATTCTCCATGATGCACTCTTGTCATTGTCCTCACAGAATGAATACAAGTTCCGGGGCTGCTCGTCCAAACCCGCAGGGATCATTCCGCTACGGCTCGATCAACATCACACAAACCTTCGTCTTGAAGAACGAGTCCCCCTTGCGCATCGATGGGAAACGTCGAAGGACGATAAACAGGGTTTCATACTCACCTCCTGAGACTCCACTGAGGCTTGCTGATCTCCACAACCTGACCGGAGTCTACAAAACTGACTTCCCCACAATGCCAAGCGATGCGCCTCCAAGGAGCTCTTCATCTGTGCTGAATGCTTCTTACAAGGGCTTCCTTGAGATCGTCTTTCAGAACAATGGAACCGATGTTCAAACCTACCATCTGGATGGCTATTCATTCTTTGTCGTCGGGTATGCAACGATGAACTTCAGTTTTAAGTTTTCCAATTTTGAAACCATCTTCATCATGTAAATCAGCACTATTATATTGTGAATTTCAGGATGGATTATGGTGAGTGGACACCAAACAGCAGGGGTTCATATAACAGGTGGGATGCCGTCTCTCGCAGTACTACTCAGGTAAACACCTGTAAAAGATCATCTGATCATGTGTCAAAGCCATAAACTTGTCAACACTGATGCATTCATGGTCATTCTTAACAATGCATACAGAAGTCTGATTTTTTATTTTCCTTTTCCATCATCAAAAACAGGTTTTCCCCGGAGGGTGGACTGCGGTTCTGGTCTCGCTGGACAACGTAGGTATCTGGAATCTCCGCGCCGAGAAGCTGGATAACTGGTACAGTGGGCAAGAGGTGTATGTGAAAGTGGCTGATCCACTAGGCTACAATGTCACCGAAATGATCGCTCCAGACAACACTCTTTACTGTGGTCGGCTGGAGGACCTGCAAAAGTATGTTCTGAGCTGAACAATTCAGTTATCCTCTGCACCCTGCTCTTGAGCTGTGATCTCTTATCTTGTCTTGTGATAACCTTTCAGGCCGCAGATACACCCTATAAGCGACAAGTCGTCAGGACATGCCCTGGCTCGATGGAGCACCAGGCTTCTCACAGCTGTGTCACTGATCGTCACAGCTGCGATTTGCAGTTAAATTTGACAAATTGCTAAAAGTTTGTTAGTTAGGCATTGTGGGGAACTGGGGATTGGTAGAAAATACATGTGGATGTCAGCCATATACAGATTGTAACAGGAAGAGTTTCAATTTTCCTACGCGTTCTAATGGTGATTCTGAGTTTTTGAACATAGAACATCTTCAGAACCTATTTGCTCAAAGGCCAACAAAAATATTTTGAAATGAAATGCTTATGTTATATATTTTATCAGGTAGGATAATGTTCAAGAAATCGTTAACCATTAACATATTAGTCGGCCTCAAAATGGCGATTAATCTCTTATCGGCTGATAAATCGATTTCATCGGTCGGCCATTTAACGGCTTACTTTGTGTAAATACTAATTTAGGCACTAAATTTTCTATAATATGCTATATAGAAATAATATAGAGCATTGAATATAAGTATTACATTCATTCCTTGCATTTGAATCAAAAAAAAATGGAAATTTTGAGCTAATATTGACTGACTGGCTGAATATGAGCGAAACTACATCAAAAATCGGCAGAAATCACTACATCACAGTATAAGATTTGGGGCATTTCAAAGTGCCCCAAATTTAAACCAAAGTGCCACTAATTAGCTATAGGGGCACTTTTTGAAGTGCCACCTTTACTTGCGTCTCTAAAGATATTTGGGGCACTACCTAGGGGCACTTCTCAAGTGCCACTAAATCCAATTAGGGACACTTTCCAAGTGCCACTAAATCCAATTAGAGGCACTTCTAAAAGTGCCACTAAATCCAACTAGGGGCACTTTGCCAAGTGCCACTAAATCCCATTAGAGGTACTTTGAGATGTGCCCCAAAACCTATTTTGTGGCACTTTCAAAATTCCTCAAAAACCATTTCATGTGCTACTCGCTATCATACAAGAATGAGCACATAATATGAACATTATGTTATACAAGAATGAGCACATACTGTCATACAAGAATCCAAGAATAAGTACACACTGTCATACAGGAATCCAATACACTTTGTTGCGATCAACATAATATCTCACTATGTCTCACAGAGCAAAACGGAGACGAAAATTATGACACTCTCAGTTTGTAGTAATTTGATTCAGCAAAAGGGAGACAAAAATTATGACACTCTCAGTTTGTATACAGTCAAAATCATCACCATATTTCGACTTCGAATATCATCACTGATAGCATCACCTTCAGTTGAACCCAGGCGACTACCTTCAGTTGAACCCAGGCGACTGAGATGGTACGGCATCAGCGATCAGCATCACCTTGAGTATTTAGCATTGTACCTTGAGAGAAGTAGTAATATGATTCAGCAAAACGGAGATAAAAATTGTACTACCAAAAAAGCATGTTTTAGCCAAGTAAACAAAGGTAATAGCAGGTAGGCTAAAGCTACAGAATAGATTTCAGCCGCAATTCACCAGGTGCACACTAAATTGTACTGTATGATATGTAAAAAACGGTTTCTAGGAAGGGGTACAAGCACCTCCTAGATAATAATTCCTGCGGCTCTTTCTACCAGGTTGGATAAAATGAAAAACTAGTATACACGCAGCAAAAAGGGGGGGGGGGGGGAATTAAAGGATAATCGGCATAAAATCTGCGGACCTGTTAAAGCACAATAGGTAAGCTACTCTCACCAATGAACCGGCTGGGCAACAAGGAAACAGTCATACAGATAAATAGCAAATCTTTAAATGTAAAGGAAACGTCAGTAAGGAAACGTCACCAAAGCAAAGAAAAAAAGAGTAGAGGGGAATGCTGCAATACTTGTGCATTTAATCAGTTGGGTAACAAGGACACATACTGTCGGTGCTTGCACTGCATCAGGCCTACTATTGAGAGAACTGATAGCTCTAACAATCCCCTGTACAGAGAGGCAAAGATCAGCAAACTTTATATCAAGACTATGGACCAATATTAGTTGCTCTAGTACTTGAAGCCATGGCATTTGAGCATGTCAAACCATATACAGAATTTTACCGTGTATTTTAAACCATCTTTGCAAGGAAATGATGCCTTCTAAAAATAAATAAGACACACAAGAAAATGATACGATGCCCCCAAAAAGAAAATGATACGATGCCCTCAAAAAGAAAATGATACAAACCAGCTAATACGTTTATATGAAACTGAACCCACGCATATGGACATAAGAGAGGACTTCACATACAGGTAACTCAGCAAGATAGTTTCTTATATGCACATGTCAACCATCAGAATAATTTCTAAAGACAAATGAACAGAGTAGTGTCAATACTTGTGGTTGATCATAGAAATTGTACCTCCATCTCTTTTGTAAAGATTCTGAAGATGTCACCCTTCAGTTGCCTCAAATCTTCCTGCATTTGCTTCAGGATTGAAAGTGTCGATAATATCTCATCGAGTTTGCTGGTGTGGTTGTTCAGAGCACTCATCTGGTCAGGATTGCTTTTTGTGCTGCCTTCAAGGAGCGCCTTGAGATCGTCTTGTCCCTTAAGCCGCGGTAGCATGTCTCAATAAACGAAACTTTGTTGTTTTAGAAAAGGTAGGGAACAGAACTGAAGCAGCGAAGATGCTTACAATTTGCTGGAGAGAGGTCTCTACGAGCACAAACTTTTTCTGTATGCCTGCGGAAGAAAACAAATACATGCGCTTAGTTAGTTGATGCACCAGTTGTTAGCAACGTAGTTTGAGTGCAAAACTCATGAACAAAAGTTTCAGTAGTTATGGACACCCTTATGATCAAAGTAGAAATAATGGTGAGCTTACAATCTAGTGATACCTCCTTCATGGCTCTGTTTAAATGCATAACATCATTTTGAACAGAGTCTAATACCATTCCCATCTTATGCACTGAACTTGCAACATGCTGAAATTTGCGCTCAACATCCTCATTAATCTGACATGTTGAAGCACCATCAATTGGACATTTCAGTACAAAATATAGTACTTCTAAATTTATTTAAGACAATTTGGCAGCTTAGAAAAATAATCTACAGTGTATGTTTAAAGAACCTTCAGGTGCACAGCATGCACCAGTCAACCTTACAAACTCGATAAATGATATGATTCTTTTGAACCTACTCAACATACCAAATTAATTGTGCTTGAAGTGCATGTTAATGAAATGAAAAATCTGTCAGGCATAAACTTGAGAAGCATTTTTAGGAACGGAGGATATAAGCCATATAGTTTTTGGCATGAAAAATAAAGAACACACATTGAGAAATAATTACACCAGACACACTAAACAATTGGCATGAAAAAATAGAGAGCCTTGCATAAGATAATTTTCTTTTGTAAACTAATCCCTTGAAAAATTCTCCAAACAAGTATTGCGCCGCAACACAGATGTATTCCTCCAGGAATCAATCGACAATTCCCAAGACGGATGTATATGATACCTGATCGCGCGCAGGAATTATACATCTATAGATGAACGAATATACACCCAATTATAAAACCAACATACGACATTAAAACGATCATCTATAGTGCACACTGCAGTTGAAGCAAAATACCACTTATTATCCAATGAAGAAACGTGGCAGCAAAAGAAAAAAAACACATTAGTTAAGTTAGGATGAAGTGACATGGATAACAGAAGATAAAAAACAGGTAACACAACAAAGTAACTTCTCCTTGCTGAATCCAACAGACCCTGTTATTCTAGCAAACATTTGTTCATCAGTTTGCAAGGTAGAGATCAATAGCACCACATATACATCACTACATGTACAAATCACGTTTGCGCACTCAACACAGGGATATGATTGGAAGGAAACTAGTGAAGAACTAGCATGATTTTAGAAACTCGCCAAAGTAAAAAATGGAGCATAGCTTAGCTTGACTGCAGATGAACGGGGAACCGAAGGGAAACCGCCCTCCCAGCCTGATGCAGCGTGCACCTCTCGTCGTTGTTGTGGTAGGTTGAGGACCACTCCACCGCCAGATCCTCTTCCACCACGTCCGTGCCCCAATCCTACGCCCAGTGCCGCATCTGCTCCCGCGCTAGGGTTCCGCTAGGGAGGTGCATCGGCGGTGCGGGGGACCTTGAGGAGGTGCGAGTCGGCGGGTAACCAATGGAGGAGATCGAGGCGGTGATATTCCGGCGGCGGAAGCGGCCGAAGCCGGCCAGGAGCGGCGGAAGCGGCCGAAGCCGGCCAGGAGCGGCGGCAGCGCGTGGCATCCAGGCCGGGCTTGTGGAGCAGGGAAAGGGCGTGTTGCGGATGCGCACGACGGGGAGGCGCGGAGGAGAGCAACGAGCTGGCTGCGGTGGCGCTGGGTGTGGCGGCGGCGGCGGCGGCGGCGATGGGTGTGGTGGCTTCTGGCGCCGGTGAGGTTGGGGCAGAGGATTTGGGGGAGAAAGAAATTGGGCGTTTGGTTCTCTCGATTCTTCGACCTCTGGCTGCGGGAGATGGCGCGTCGCCCGCCCGATGAAGATCGTGCGGCACGCGTAGTGAGCACACGGTAAGCCAGTTTGCGGTCAGCCAGAAGATAGAAATTGCCAATATGCCCATATGATTTACCGGATAAATTACCCCCTCGGAAACCATATAGCTATTTTAAGCTGATTTGATAGTGGTTTTGGGCTTTTGGCCACATAGATTATTACGGTTTAAGGGCATCTCCAACTCCAACGGAGCGACGCATACCGCGCGTCCGTTTGTATCGGGTGGCTCCAGCGGCACGACGGATTTTATTTTCGATTTTGCATTTTTTTAACATGAAAACATAATTGACATAGTAAAAGAAAGGAAAATAAAAACCCTAAAACGCCTGCGCCTACTGGTTCTCGTCGTCGATGTCGATCACGACGAGCTCCGGTACCACCCATGGCCAGTTGGGAAGCGGCCGAACATACGTCGGTGTCGTCAGCGGTGGTGGAGGTGGAGCAGCCCAGGCCGGTGGTAGGCCAGCGCCCCGTTGTAGTCCCCAAGTACAATGAGACCAAACCAATCATTGGCGAGAAAGCACACTCTGATAAGAAAGATCTAGCTGAGTACCTGTGCAAACTCTGTGACGACATAAAACTCTTGAGGGGTTTCAAAGGCATCGATGATTTCAATTATATTCTCATGTTTGAGTTTCCTCAGAATCTACACAAAAATTGATGAGACCAAACATTGAGATGGTAAATTGAGATAATAAACGATGTGTTATGAGATAATAAATGCAGCTACTCCTACATGGGAACTATTGTAAATTTCTGGCTATATGCTTATCGTTTGTTCCATACATGACACACGTCTGATGACTGTCCCACTGACTGAAATAGAGATGATTATAGCAACAGTTACCTCGATCTCCTGCCTTAGGTTGTGGATGTCCTTGTCGCTCTTCCCATGCTTAAGTATAAACTTCATGGCAACCGTCTGAACCAAATTCAGACAGGACAATGGATTAAACCAACTTTATGTGGAGAAGAAAAAATCTCACAAATCGTCCGCTCCTTCCAAGGTACCACCGGAAACCAGTAGAACGGAGGGGTTTGATGTGAACCTGTGTAGAGTACTTGCGCCTCCCCTTGTAGACCTTCCCGAAGGACCCCTCCCCGATGAGCTCCACCACATGGTAGTCCTCCACCCCCATCTGCCGCTAGCCTCGCAAAACCCTAGCCCGAATCAGCACCAGGGTCAGAGATGCCCCCGAAACACCCCGAATTCGAGCGGCACGCCTAGAGGAGCGGCGGAACCGAACTCACCGTGGACTGGCGACGGATTGGAGCGGCACGAATCGGGGCGGAGCTTTCCCACCGCCAGTCGAATCTGGCCGAGGCGAGGCGGGGAGAGGGCCTGGGGTTTGCGGCGAGTCAATCCGCGCGCGGCTTGCGGGCGGATCGGCGGGGGCGGCCGGAGCAGCTCGCCTGATCTGTGTAGGCAACGGCTGGAGTTCCGCTCTCCTCCCGACTCCCGTGCGCTCGCTCCGGAGTTGGATTTGGAATTTCCTTGAAGATGACGGCGAAGCGCGGCCTGGCCCTCGACGGCGAGGCGCGGCTGGGCCGTCGACTGCGAGGGCGAGGACCACCTCGACTGCGACGGCGAGGCGCGGCTGGGCCCTCGACGGCAAGGCGCGGCGACGGCGATGGAGCGCGAGGCGCGGCGACGGCGATGGAGCGCGAGGATGGCGTCGTGGATGGCGTGGAGGAGTTGATTTTTTAATATGTTTAATTTTTCAATTAAATGATGTCCTAAAAACATTAGTTGAGGCCAGATTTTTTAACACGTTAGTTGAGATGTCCTTAATAAAGATTAAATATGTCCTTAACTAAAAAATTTAGCAGATTTGAACTAATTCTAAAAATTTAGCAGAGCTAAACTAATTCACTAATGTTTTTATTAGTTAAAAAATCTTGTTATTATTTCAAGATGAACTAAAGATCTCAACTAATTCACTCATGATGAAAGATTAAATAAAGATTTTTTAGTTCATCTCAACTCTGGCAGATTTTTTTTCATTCTGCTAAATGATGTCCTAAAAACATTAGTTCATCTCAATTAAAAACATTGGCTAACTAATAATTATGCCTGATTTTTTAACACGTGTTTGATTAATATGCCTGATTTTTTCAATGATCCCTGTTTTTTCATTAGTAATAATTATTAACATTGGCTAATATTATGGGTGCCATTTTACAATGATCCCTGATTTTTCCATTTGTTTATTTTGATTTTAATTTAAAAAAATTATGCAAGTTTATTAAACAAAATCTACTAATTCCTAGAAGATCACTAATACTCAAATTCGTGCGAGTGAATCTTGTTCCCGCCGGTGACCGGGGAGCAGTTCTCTATCTTCTTCATGGCGTTGTACCTGACCTCCGACGAAAGAAGGGGTAAGTTGTTGATTTATTATGTACAAAACAATGTATGTTAATCTATTATTAAAAATCAATTCACCATTGTTTTATTTAACACCTTGCTATATTTCAGAGATGGAGGTGGGGAGCACGGAGTTAAATCCTATCGTGCTCTCTGATGGTGAAGAGGAGATGCCGATGGAAAGTGATCCGGACATGGACATCCCGGTGCAGCAGATTGTGCTGGTTCATAGGGGTATGTGTCTTCACATTCCTACAAATATGTCGTCCACGAGATAAACGGATATGTCTCTCACATGTACAACTATTATCTGCAGGACCGCGTATAACTGGCAACGAGGAGTATGATAAGCACTGTGTTTGGGGAAACAATCTAGTACTCAATGAAGACCAATGCAAGGCCCTCACAAATTTGGTTTGTCAATTCCCAGGAAAACCATTCAAGTACTATGTGTACACGATGAGCAAATCTTCTGTCATTCAAAAAAAACTGCAAAATGGTGTGTACTTATTTTAACTCCTTGCATAAATTCTGAAAAAAATACTAGTACTTTAGGAAGAATACAAATATTCTATCCTAATGATTCTCAAATGTTTCTATTTTGCAAGGAATTTTCCGCAAAGTTCACACATAGGTACCTCAAGAAGTACCTAGATGATGCAATTGAGCTACCAGTCCAATGTGCGGGATATCAAAAGTCTTACAATGTCAAGATGAGGCTGGGACTAGATCTAAAGAGGGCAATGCTGATAAATGGTTGGGCGAAGGCTGTAAGGAGGTTCGGCTTAGAAGAAGGTTGCGTCTACATCTTCTGCTTCTCTGTCGATAAGAATGGCCATAACCCTTGGCTTCTCATCGACCCCCTGGAAGCATGAAGACGGTGCCAACGGTACCTGAACCCATGAAGACGGTGGCAACGGTACCAGTGGTAGCATTTTGGTTTGGTGGTAACATTTCTCATAGCACTGTTGTGCTAGTTTGAAATGTTGGACTTCCGTAATCTAGTTAAGTAATGGACTGTTAAGTAATGGACTGCTAAGTACGGACTGTTAAGTGACTGTTAAGTACTGCTAAGTATGGACTATTAGAAATGAACTGCTATGTTTCTATGCTACTGTTAAGTACTGCTACTATGCAATATGAGTAAGTCTGAATGAACTGCAGTGTTAGTATATATGTATGGAATATTGCTTCCATGTGCAGCTTTTCCTCTTTCTATCAGATTATGAAAAGATTGCACTAAATTTTCTATCCCTGTTAACTATAGGATTGGTAATGCTACTAGCTGTTATGTTTGTATATGCTAGCTATAGGATTACCAATGCTACTGGTGGCTGGCTGCTATAGGATGTTTGTATATGCTACTGTTATGTTTCTATCCCTGTTAACTATATGCTAGCTATAGCATTGTTTACATTGTTTTATCCAAGTAATGATCAATTGTGGCACTTAAAAGTGCCCCAAAAGGTCAACATCTATTGGGGCACTTCAAAAAGTGCCCTAGTAGGTATACACATATTGGGCCATTTGAGAAGTGCCCCAATAGGTATACAATTAGGGGCACTTCGGAAAAGTGCCACTAATTGGCTACTATTAGGGGCACTTTGACAAGTGGCACTAGGACAAGTGCCCCTATATCTATACCGTGGTGTAGTGAATATCAGCCATCATACTGCAAATCGAGCGAAATATCGGCTGTCGGACTGAAAATCAGCTAAAATATCGGCGCCGGTGCCGGTGATAAATCAGCTGATATGCCGAAATCTTATCGGTTACCACCCGATTCACGATAAATCGGCATCTCGGTCGATTTTTCACGTACCACGATGTTTGATTGACTTCTAAGCATCATTCAAGACCACATTAATTTACAGGAATGATTCTTTCCAACTTACAAGCAATTTTAATTTGCACTGAATTTTGGGCAAGAGGAATGCATTTCCACAAATCACTATTCTGGTTGTTTATAGATAGACATATTCGCACCTATCAGTTTGTTAAGTAGAATTCGCACAAAAGAATATGTATCAAGATATTTCTGAATCCATTATACTCTTGCGTGTAGCTTCCATCACGATTCGAGCTTGATGGCACTTGTAAACCTGTTTGACAAGAAAAAGGAAATTCAGATTCAGGGCAGTGACGTTCCAGCAAATAGCCAATAATATTAGTCAATGTCATGCTCATTCCTTGTATACTTTCTTTTCCCTATCCGTTTTAATGAAAAGATGCATGATCAAGCTTCAAAAAACAAAACAAAAAGAGCACCGGCAAAGTTCCAAGTGAGATGAATGAAGATTACCTTGTTTACGGGTCTTGGAACAGGCGTATCTCCATGCGTCTGCTCCTGTCAAAGTACCGGACAGTGGAAATGTGCTGGACTCTCGCCTTGTCCTCACCTTGGATACCCTCCATGAATTCATCATGCATGTCCACAAGCATCAAATTCTGCAGAGACACGAGGAACTCGATGCCATGCGGCGCCTCTTTGAGCTCAGGGAGTTTGAACAGCGCCAACCACTGGAGGTTTTGCACCGTCTGCCGCTCCATAACCACTGACTTCACATTTACAAGATCACCCATGACAAGTGTGTGGAGCTTAGGCAACCACCCGCTCTCGAAGAGCACGCTCTCCCCAACGTATGCGCCTATAAACTCGAGCACTGCCAGATTGGAGAGATGGGAGAAGGATGCAAAGGGATCACTGCTCAGCTTACTGCGTAGGAGAGTGAGCTTCTCGAGTCTGTTTCCAACTATCTGGAAGAAATGAGACTCCATTACACTCTGGTGCAACCTGCCTTCAAGGCAAAGCTTGCGCAAATTCTGGGGAGGGGAGTTGAGTTCTTGGAAGTTGATGTAGTTCCCTTCAGCTGCCACAACCTTCAGCGTGCGAAGAAACCGCATGTTGCTGATGGATGCAGAGAACTTGGGGTGGTGCGCGTCTCTGACATCTCCGATTGACAGTGTTCTCAGCTGTGTCATGCTGCCCAATTGGACAACAAGATCCATACTGGCGAGAACACCTTTAAGAGTTTGCAGCTCCATTGACCCCCACGACCCCTTGGGAGTTTCAACACCTCTGGACTTCTCAACGACTCCAAACAGCGGCGTCATCGTCTTCCCTGCAAGTAGGTGCCTTACTCTCTTCAGTTTGGTGATACCAGCTGGCAGCTTCTCCACATTGGTGAGGTAAACATCGATTGTCTGGAGGTTGAACAGCTTCTCGATTGACCGAGGCAGCTGCCTTATCTTTGTTCTTCTCAAGCCAAGGTACCGCAGATTGAATAAGCTTGACACTTCTTCTGGTAGCACAGTAATAGCAGCATCTTGCAGCTCCAAAACGTTCAGGTACCTTCCAGTGCGCTGTGTGCTCACAGAAGGAAAAGAGGAACAAGAAGCATCAAACTGGTAGAGAGAGCGAAGGCGAGAGGAATATGAAAGTGGCTGGAATCTATCACTGTGCTCATGGATTGACAAACGGCGGCACTTGTATTCAGATTCGCTGGGCTGTGATTTACTATATGTCATGCAGAATGTTTCCTTCTCTGATATGGAAATGGCCAACTCCCGCACAATGTCGTGCATCTGGAATTCTTTCACCTTTCTGAAGTGCTTCCTCTCCACAACCTTGAGCAAGCATCGGTCTATTAGCTCATTCAGGTACTCCTCTGCAACTTCTTCTATTGTTCTTCTCTTCTCTGGCTTGACAAGACCCTCTGCTACCCAGAGCCTAACAAGCCTTTTTTTTGTCATCATGTAATCCTCTGGGAAGATGCTGCAGAACACGAAGGCGTTCTTTAGGTGGCTAGGCAAGTGCTTGTAGCTCAGGTTCAGAATCTTCATCACTGAGTTCAGCTCCTGGCCATGCAATCTGTCGCGCAATTCCCAGATTAGGTGATCATAGTACTTACTCCACTCTTCTGTAACCGGTTTCTTGAACGAGAGTGTGTTGCCAACGGTCACAATTGCTAATGGCAAGCCATCACATTTGTCTATGATCTCTCTCCCCAATTGCTCCATTTCTTGGGGACAAGATCTATCCCTGCAGCTCTTGAATGCCCATCTGCAAAACAGACTCCAAGAATCTGCCTCATTTAGCTTATGCAGCTCAATAACCTGATCTTCACTTGCTAAAGAAGCAACTTCTTTAATTCGAGTTGTTATTACCACCTTATTTCCACTGACATTATTGTTTCCTATTATGCTTGCCAGGTCTATCCAAACATCTACACTCCACACATCATCCAGTACAAGCATGAACTTTCTCTGTTGCAATGTTCTCTGAAGGATTTGTATGAGATCTCTACCACTAACGGTGTCGATGTCAGATGGACATGCACCTTTCAGGATGTGTCGAATTACTTTCCTTACGATACCATAAGCATTGAACTTCTGCGATACTGTGATCCAAATATGACAATCAAATTGATTCTTTATCATCTCATCTTCATACATGATGTTGACAAGGGTAGTTTTTCCAGATCCCCCCATGCCCCACACCGCAATGACCGAGGTCGAACTTAATCTTGCAGTTAACCATTGCATTAGCTTTGTTCTTTCTTTCTCAATGCCCACCATGTCATTTGCTGGGTGAGAAAGATAAAGAGGAAGGCAATGATCGTCAGTGCTAGCTGAAGCTCTATCACCACCTGGCAGTTGAATCTCATATTGCACCCGCAAATCCCGGAGATTCTGAAGGTGAGATTGCAAGTCCTTGAGCTCTCTTGCAATTTTGTGCCAAGGAGACTTCCCGAGTTTACGGAAGTAACTCAGGAACTCCCCGGTAAAGAATTTGCTGTTGTGCCGAACAGACAGGTAGATAAACTCATCCATGATATCCTCTATTTCAGATGCTAGATTCCTTACTTCCTGCAAGTACACCTCAGTGGGCTCATTGTAGCCTTCCTGGTTTTGTGCTTGGCGCAAGAATGCTTGCATCAACTTGAGCTCAACTTCAATCTGCTTTATTCGGCTCTCAATCTCGCTTATTATTGTCAACTTTGCATCTAAACGAGAAAACATTGTTATGCTTGCGGATGATGCTAAGACAGATCCAATTTTGCAGAGAGCGCCAAACACCACAACCTCTGCCATTTTGTATTCGTTTATCTGGCATGAAATTTTTAGTGTATTAGAAACCAGTCACGATCATCTCAATTTATTAAATTAAATGCATTAATCATGAAAACTGAACATGTGACTTATAATACCAAATGGTGTGTCAACTTCGTTATAAATACATATCATCCTCAATTCACTGAAGTACTTCATGAAATTTCTGGAACACTAGATACAGGTAGAATTAACAAAGAAATTATGATTCTAATTAAGCATCTAAGCTTAGATTAATAGGCCAGAGAAGAAACGGGTACAAATATGCAGAGGCCGGGGTTATACTCCCCTTTTGAGGAAAAACGAAATGGGTACAGATGAAATATAAGAAATCACTACTCATGTGGAAATTTGTTTTCTGCATTTTTCAAATACGTCTGAGTTTGAAAATGAAATTTTATAAGTTGTTAAATATGACCTCCTGACATTTCTTAGAACTTTGTAAATCTTGTAAACACGATTTCAAAAGAGTTCACACAAAGAGGATGGTTTGCAGCAATGAATTGTATGAACTAGGCCCCTAGTTCACCATTCAAAAATTTATGAAAACATTTGAAAGTGCTTAATCAGCATGTCTTTCACAAACCACAAAACTTGAGGTCAAATTCCACCCACACAGAAAAAAAACCGTGGTTAAAGGGTGGAAGTTCTCTACATTAACTGTATGTTGTCAGGTAGTAGAAACGAGGCACTTGCCGTGCGGAGGCTGAGCCTCGAACGCTGGTGGGCGAGCACATGGGTGTGCTCTCTAGCAAAAACGAGCACTGCTCGGTTCTGGAGGTCAAAATGTGATCCACACACCACAAATGAAAAATGATACAAATTGGGTTGTGAATAGTACTACCTCTGTCCCAAACTATAAGATGTTCTGGTAGGCCATTTTAGCATTGAGTTACGACGATACAAATTTGGATGATGTCCTTTTGGTTTTGAAATTTTTCATTATTTTTGAATCTCTGGTGATAATTAGCACAAATATTACCAAAAAGGTCCATCGGAAATCCCAAGGGTCCATACATTATTTATCGGGATAAGGATTATATCTTGTTCTCGCAGTATCCTATACTCAGATTCTAGCAAATCTACTCGGCAATCAAAGAAAGAAAATGCCTCTAAAACAAGATCGATGGAGCATTGCTTACCTTCCGTCCTTCTCTCTCCTCCCGCAAACCCCTGCTAGTTTCCTCCCGTCAGCCGTCGACGCGCCGATCAACCCCCTAGCTAGCTGCTGCGGGTATGTGCGCCCCCGGCCGCCGGAGAACCAAGCGTTTCTGATTTCCAAGGAATTGGTCAGAATCCCATCCCCATGCCTGGGCTTACTGGGTGAGGCAGGCGGGGGAAGAGACCATGAGGGAAGAGAGACCGTGATTGGTTCAGTTTGGTGCTCACTTGGGTTTTTGATGTTTACAGCTCAGAAGAAGAATGGCGTTGCCGTCCCGGTCTTATATAAGTACAGTGCCGCATCTGCATATTATGTTCAGTTTGCTGTTGTTGAAATTATTTTATAATCTGCTCACTGAAGGAGAAAAGAAATAGTTAGCAGAACACAAAGATAGCGAAGAAAAAAGTGGGTGCGCCTTTGTCTCGGCCAACTAAGATTACTACTACAGTAATTCTAAGTCTATTTTACAAACAATTTCATATAGATGTGAGAACTCACCAAGCTACATCCGAGAGAATCCCAGTACACCTCACAAATTTGTTCACACAAATATGTAAATATGTCCACCGAGCTGTAACTTTTTTTTTTCATCTCATGAACATAATGAAATATTTTGCCTCGTAGTTCAAACAAATATTAAATCTTGTGAAGATCTCAACATCGGATCAACGGTTCCCAATGTTATCTAGGAACTAAAGAAATCTCAGAGCGAATTAGCAAAAAAAATGTAAGAAAATGATAGTTCTCATAATTGATAATCCATCTCGGTGTAAAAGGAAGCGAAGACTCTTAGTCTTAGGGCTTTGTGTAATTTCACGGGATTGCAATATATAGTTGCTTTCTGTTAAGAATCTTTTCGCGGGTTTTGTAAATTGTTGCATAGAATTTTGAAAATATAGAGTAAAAAAGTGTGACCTATTTGTAATTTTTTATTAATTTTAGATTTTCTTGTACTGTTTGGGATTACGAATAGATTGGTGGGCTTTTTGCAAAATAATGGTATTTGGAAGTTTGCCGCTTGAGTGGGATATTAGTGCGCTTTTTTTTCATGTGTTATATACGAGTGATGTGGAGGTGTAGATCGCTGGATATTGATCCATTTTTTTTCAGAATGCAGATGAAAGAACAGAAATTTCATCTATAATTCATCACTAGACAACCTCTTTCTTTCCACCGTATTTCATTGGAAAATAAAAAAGAGAAACAATCACAACAGAACCTTAAAAGTGGATGTTCTCGTAGAAGAAACAGCTTTGATAATAGTTGAGGGATAATAATATCTCATTACTTCATTATTTAAGATCATTACCCTATAAAGAAATAGTAGAAAAATATTCCCTTATATATTGGCCCAGTCTAAGTTCTATCTTTGAATGTATCTTTACAGATTAATAAAATGTTACAGTAGGCTGTTCTAAAGTGTATAAGTGTATACTACTAGTCTTTCATTAGTTCGAAATTTGGTTACAGTGGCTAGTGCATGAAACTTGATAGAGGCAACCCTACATATTGCCGAGACACAATACTAAAAAATATTAGGGTTTCAAGTATTAAAACCGTCTAGATTTGGTCTTTAATCCAAGAAAGTGGTTTTAGCCATGGTATGACGCCAATTTTGCACACTTAGTCAACACAATAATTGACAACATATGAGAGTTGGGGGGATATTTTTATATTATTTAAAAATTCAACTAATCTAAATAAAAAGTGGGAAAATGAATTAAAAATTAAAGCAAAACATGAAAATAATTAAGTTTAAGGTGAAAATTTGCATGAAAATATCTATAATTCTTGAACGAAGATTTACAGGTAAATCAGGAAAAGGTCACATAAAAAATAAGTATGCAAAATATAGTGAACATAATCCAAAAGATGAAAAACATGGGGTTTTGGATTAAAACTAATAATGACCTTACTAACTTTCATTCACGATGCATTTGTAACATTTGTAACAGAGGGCTTTGTACGAAACACCCCGCGTCGCCTAACCCTAGGCGGCACGGGGGAGATCTCCCGCCGCCGGCCGCTGCCACCTCCCTCCTCGCCCCGTCCTCCTCGCCGCCGCCGGAATACCCGCAGGGCAAAGCCCTGGCGGCGACGGTGGCGGCGGGGGCTTCGTCCATCGCGCGGTGGAGGCTCCCCGGCGGCGGCGACGTACGTCTCCGGCGACTCCGACGGCTCCGGCAGTGAGCTGGCGCGGGAGTGCAGCGGCGTGGACGTCTCCACGGTGGTGGAGCAGCTTCCAGCGCGATGGATCGCCCTACTGGCGGTGGATCTTCGGATCGCCGGTGGTAGGGGCCCCTAGGGTCTCGGGAGGCGCTGTCGAGATGGTGGAGGCGGCGTCGCGTCAGAATAAAGGTGCTGGAGCTCGGTCCCCATCTCGGCAAGGCCACATGTGGTGGCGCCGGCGAGCTGCTGGCCTGGTTTCCTCTCAGATCGATGGATCTGGGGAGGGTGGTCTCTCCGAGCACGGTCGTATGTCGACTCTGCCGTGGAGCTTTGGGAGTCTGACGGCGGTTGTTAGTGCTGTCTTCCCCTCGGCCGGCCGTGGTGGCGAGGGAGGGGAAGGGGACGATATAATCGCCTTCCTCGTTAGGGTGTTTAGGGTCGTTTTTTTGAGATGCGACTGTCGCGTCGTGAAGCTTCCTCCGGCCGGCCATGGTGGCGAGGGGAGGAGGTGGCTTGACGTGGCGTCGATGGTTGGGACCTACTGCTCGGGGTCCATGGATTGGAGGTTCTGCTTGGTCTCCACCAGCTCCCGCCTGCCCGATGGTCTGGAAAAGATTACTAGCTCTCACCTCTCGGGGTGGGCACTCCTGCGGTGTTCAAAGCCCAATGTGGCGAAGGTGGCGGCGGTGACTCGATGGTGTCTGAAGACGGGCGGCTTCCGGATTCGGTCTCTGTACTTGGGTGGTGACGATGAGAACGATGGGCTTGATTGCGATTTGGGAGTACGGTGTGTGGTCTTCTGGGTCCATATTGTATTTTCCTTTTTTTGTGGAGTCGTTTGTAATCGGTTTTACCATTGTTGAATTCCATCAGTTGTTATCTCAAAAAAAACTTTCATGGTCTGCTAGAACTTCTTTTTCCAGAAAATAGTACTCCCCATATTACAATGTTACAATGAAAGAGTGGTCAAACGGAGGCGTTGTGGCAGTGTGTGCCTACTACGAAAATGATGCGCCAGAAAGAAAAACTCTTTAGCGCGCGAGCCGTTACCGAGTCAGTTGAGCCAAGCTCAAAAAATGTTACAATGAAAGAGCTGCCACGTGTGTAAAATCGCCACCACATCATCTAGTCAGCGGAGGGGTAAGGAAAAAGATTAGACGATTTTGAACTTGGAAGACCAAGACTTTCTGGTATAGGAGTCGTGGGACCAAACGTACGATATAGTCGATACGAACCACTGTAAAAAAAGAAGGGCTACGGTAAGCAAGTTGTACGTAGGACCAATGTTTAATCGGCAGCTGTGTGAACTCCTAGAAAATCTAACACGTCGGGTCGTCAGACCACGATTTCAAGGTATGGTGGTATGAACTTGGTGTCCATTTCAACACCTACTGAGAGCTTGACTTAGCACAAGTCAGGATTTCAAGGGTGGCAATCTGAGTCCACTGCACAATGACGAAATCAGCTAAACTAAAAACCGAAAGAAAACTAACCACTGAGTAGATGAACTCAGCAATTGGGCGTACGTTGCACATTTAAGTCTGCATGGTTGATTTATGAGCTTGATTATTTTAGAAGAACTGTGAATAACTTTATCGCCCGATAAGCATAATAGTCCTGGCATTTGAAGAACTTAACTGAACACTGGTGACCAGCTGACTGATTAGCGACTAACATATTCCAAAATCCCAGCAACGTCTCCATTTTCTTTCCCCATCACTTAACTAAAAGAGTATAAATAAAGCCAACTTTGGGAGAACCCATTGGAATGGAAAAGGAACTGTCAAAATGGGTTGTGCCTTGTTAAAAAAAAAAAGGTTGTGCCACTGTTGCATCTTGGGTAAAATGCATGTCATCTACTTGCTTGTACAGGGCATGCTGTTAAAGAAACAAAATCAGATGCACGGTGCGAAAACAGATGTGAGCCCGTCAATCCAAGACCGCTGCGATGTATCTGCTTCATATTCGTGTTAGTAGCTGTTGAGCGACACTATCAGCGCTGGTGTGTCGATGTTTTTCTGCGCCATGTGGAAATGGAACTGTGGAAGCTTCTGTTTCCTCCATGTGTCCAAGGTGGTTAGTACTCTTCAAGACAGTCATCCAAGCTGCCATCGTTACCTGATTGTCTCTAACCAGTTTGAAGAACTTGAACTTGGCAAAGCGAAGTCCACAACATCTACAGAGTACATAGTATATTTGAAGTCAATCATCTTCAAGCTTCCGACAGATTGTCATTCCGTCCCCAATTGGCACCTGCAAACTCCACAATAATCCAATATCAGTATTAAGTATTAACTTAAATCGATACTAGTATGCATGGCTGGGATATGATGCACTGAATCATGGCATACGCACATAAGATTTTGAAGCTGTCGAATAAATATTAATATATTGAAAACCCGAAGAGAACTCCAGAATTCTAGACAACTAAACGGTGTTTTGATAAGAGAGATTTCTTCATAAAATATGCGATTTACCTCAAATTTTAACTAAATCCAAGGGTCCTCAAGGTATGACTGGTTTGAATATGACTAGGAAAATAAATTTCTTAAGTTTTGCTGGGTACTGTGCTGATACTGCACTACTGCCACACATGCTTGCGGGTGCTCACTTGTTCTAAACAGCAGAACAAAGTGCAGACATATGCAGTAATTAAGGCTTCACAATCACCATATGCAAGCAGTGACTAATAAATACACACATGACTACGTCACAGGAGGAGAAAGGAAGGTACCATGCTGATATTAACACGTGTATCCTCCAAAAGTTTCTTATTGAAGTCCCTTATACTGATCGTCTTTGGGTCATTCACCTATGTAAAAAATGCCAGACGTGTTATCTAATCCAATATCTACCCTGTAACATATATATATCATGTCAAAGGTAAAAAGAAGACCAGAAAATTAACTTACTAGCGGGTCAGCAACCCTTCCGTACCACAGAACATTGTCCATTACAATTAAACCACCAACTCTTACCTGCAACACAACAAAATATAAGCTCATTGTATAGAAACAATAAATGCTACCATCACTGTATACAGAATCATACTAGTTACAATCATAATAGTTGTTCAATGGTGGGTGGACATAAGCTGGAAGACGACATGTATTATAGATCAGAACAAGCAAACCCAAAAATAAACTGCAAGTTGAATCTTACTAGCTTAAGTAGAAGTTCAAAATATTCCTCATACATTTTCTTGTCTGCGTCAACGAATGCAAAGTCATAACTAGGAAAACCCAGAAAAATAAACGATTAGTTAGAACATGCATTATATGAAGTAATCCGATGATGGATTATACCATATGGAAAGTGTTTACCTGGAGGCTTCACCAGATTCGAGCAGTGACTTCAGAGAATCCACAGCTAAAGCATGCTTGACATCAACCTAAGCATTTTTTAGACAAACAAGTATTGAAAACTGGAAAACAAGAATAGAAATTGGTCTTTGCATATAGTGTGCTACACATTCTGCGGGATTCCAAAGAAGGGACTAGTTCAGTTAGGTAGGTGGTTCAAAATCATTAAAACATCAATACTTATTTGATAATCCTACACAAATTAGACTCCCTACAAAACGGATGTGATGTATTAGATAAACTATAGTGTGCTACATAAGTCAGTACAAGGTTAAACAAATCCAAGAACATAAAAAACTAAATAGTACATAAAGCAGGAAAAAGTTAAACTGAATTTTTTCAGACTGTAACTTTTTGCTCCAGTTCTGAAGTTATTCTCATTGATCTAAATGCTTGAGATTTTAACATTACAGCAGAGACAAGTTCTCCAACCTACTGAAACATCACATACAGTTGGTTGAAAAATGCTAGCCAAGGATCAAGAAGTAAACTACAAACATAGGAAATCATGTACTCCCTTTATGGGATTGGTAATTAATCTAAGACATCCTTTATGGGACGGAGCGAGTAATTAACTTGTTCGATTGACAAATATCATAAAGCAAGAGGCTGAAAGTAAACACCTTGTGTGCAACACCAGCAAGTCGATAGTATCTCTTGGCAACTTCTAGACATCTTTCATCCCTTTCACAAGCAACCAAGCGACCTGATTCAGGAAGTGCCAGTGCAACAGCCAATGATGAATATCCCTGTGAAAAGATTAGAGGAATGCTAAGATAAGGTTAGTAGATTTCTAACAAATTGTTGCTTTTGAACAGAAGTAGCTCCTTCACAAGGTATAGAACGACTACTAAACATTTGCAACATCATAAAAGTCAACATACACAATAAATGATCCAACGGTATTTATTGTAAAACACTAGTATTTCAAGAAAAGAGAACATATGCAAGGTCCAGGATTCAGCATTAAGAAAAATATATATGGAAAGATACACTACACTAGTTCTTATTCACACATACACAAGCGAGTTATTTTCAGGTAAATGAGGGATTCCAGAGATCTTCAAGATGATTAGTTGACCCCACTAAGGTATATTAGTTCATGTTCACACATACACATGTTGGTTATTTTCAGGTAAAATGATTGATACCGGAGATGCTCAAGGTGATTAGTTAACCCACTCATACAAGTTTATGTTCAGTTGTTCACACATACAAGTGTGGATTTCACAGTTTGTACTAGGATAAAACATCGGAAATTAGTATAACATCCATGCTTCTGGTACAAGTATTAAACAGTGGAAGGCATGAAATTCTAGATAACAAACCACTCATTCACGTACAGTAAATACGCCAACTTCAATGCATCTCTGTGCCCCAAGAATTTGCACAAGCATCGCCAGAAGCTGAGCCTGTGCGGGTGAAACCTACAAAGACAAAGCAACCAGTTGAAAGGGACTTACCATAATACAAAATTTGGGTAACAAACTAGACAAATGTGTACCATCAAAGAGACAGTAGTACACATGCATCCTCATTTTCGAAAAAAAGTAGTACACATGCATTCTATCACTCCATGTATAGCCAGAAAGCATACCAATTTGCACTTGCTATTTTCAAACATTTGCAAAACCATAGTAGGCACTTGAAAGAAACAAACCATGCAATGCTGATAAAATGCAAATGAAAAATGGCACACAGAAGCTGGATTAACTGGCACATCCGGTGTTTGGGTCTTAAGTCTTAACACATGAAAGGAGGATACAGTTGTCACAAAAATGCACCTTGTGGTGTCAATGCAAATATGCAGTGAAGGTGGTGCCATGAATGGATTGCTGCACCATGCATGAACGCACTGACAATGTTAAGACTCTTAAGCTGTGACGTCGTGGCCGCAGTTTTCAATTATGTACCTGCATCTGGCTCCCTCTCATGGCCGCCGTCTCTTCCCGGAGGTCCCGGAGGATCTAATCATCAACCAGGGTAGGATAAACAAGCACGCATTGGGTGAGACCCTGACCAGCAG
The DNA here is from genome assembly GCF_022539505.1 of Lolium rigidum. Lineage (NCBI taxonomy): Eukaryota > Viridiplantae > Streptophyta > Magnoliopsida > Poales > Poaceae > Lolium > Lolium rigidum. The sequence goes on from NC_061508.1 coordinate 192,567,965, forward strand.
AACTGCAGCAAAATTCGGTCGGAATGGAAAGGGGGAGAGGAGGGGCGCACGCACGGGGTGCTCGCGGACGTTTGCGAGGAGGTAGTCGTAGAGTGGAGGCTCCATGCCGAGTTGCTTCCTCCCGCGCCGCGCCTCCTCCACCGCCAGCGCTGTCGTAGCCGCCGCTGATGCCGACGACGCTGCCGAGGAGGCGGAGGAGCACATGCTGCTGCGGCGGCGGTGGCATGGCGGCAAGCAGCTGCCTAAAGGAGGGGAAGTGGTGGCTGCGGCAGCCATCGCGAGGGATTGGAGGGCGCGAGGAGGCGCGACGCCGAATCCGAGAGCCGCGGCCGCCGCCGGAGGAAGGGAGTGGCGAGCCACGGCGGAGCGACGCATCGCTTTTTTTTTGCCCCTCTCTTCTCTTTTTCTCGGCGAAGAGGCAAGGGCTGACGAGACACGGATTAGCTTAGCGTGTGAAAATGGACCAATTTGACTATTTTCGGAAATTTCAGCACAATAGTAAAGTTGCACGTGCAATGCACGTTTCCATTAAAATAAATTATTTAAGGGAATGGCGTATATTCGAAACTATCCGACATATTCCACTATTCATAGTTAATAGCTTACACACAAAATATGAAAAATAAATAACATAAAAAGAAAGCCAAAAAACATTGTACAAACGGTCAAATCCTATTGAAATACAGTGTCAATTCTACCACGCAAAATTCAAGCGATTCAACTATACAAAATATATCTTAACACCGATACTTAGATTGCCACTGCTTCTCATCTCAATTCATAGATTGTTTACAAATGATGGAACAGTTTTGCTCATGTCACTCCTATGCAAATTGATCAACACTGTAGTCAATCAAGAGGCTCCACCTATACTCTGCTTCTTATAAGCTTTCTTCGAGTCCTCTAAAGCAGCATGAGCACAAGCAACTGAAGATCTTTTCATTGTGACAAGTAAGTGAACGGTGTTCCCATTTAAGATAGAAAACCTTAATTGGAGCTCCCAACAACAAAACTTGATAGTCCCTACAGATGCTGAAATACTTATAAAACGTAGGTTATAGAAAGCACTGCCATTGTCCCGGGCAGTACCGCACTTATGTAATTCGTTAGCCACACCATTTGACTAAACAAAACTTGTTAAAACAACTGACAAAAGTAGTAAATAATTAACTAATGCATCAGATGCGTAAATGCATAACCGGAGGGTCATTAGTCCATGCTTCATAAGTATAAGTAAATAACCACTTACTCTTATGTTAAACAGTAAATATGTACATTTACAAAAAAAAAAGTAAAAAATGTGAACATCTTGCTAAGGTAATGACTCATATTCTGGTGTAGGCAATGAAAAATTATACAGACTCCGAAAACGTAATCAATTAAATGCAAAAATATCTGGTTACGGCCATGCATGCCTCCTTTGTTTTCAGACTGTCATGCTTAACAAGAACTGAATATACATTTTGGGAACTCATGAAACACTCATAGAACTACCCGCTCTTTCCTCCATCCAAGATCACTTCAATACATTTATTATTTATTCACCACGTCCCCGTAAACACAATTTTGAAGCTTCAAAGCCTCAAGTCATGTGAACATAAACCAAAGAATACAAATCTACCCAAACAGCAAAACGTGGGTAACCTACAAATGTTCCATTGAAAATATATCTACTTATGTACCTTTTTGGAGGGGTTTAGAACCCATCTAAGCTCGATCAGGATCATGTTATTAGATGATGATCCATATCCAAAATAGATCAAATGGCATATACAACACACATAAAAACATCATATTTCACTACAACTGAAGATTACGCTCTATATCCTACAATCTTCAAATATATACATAAATTTAAATATCGCTGATATATGGAACTACAAATATAATTATTTCTCGAGAGTGATGGACGATATGTAAATGAGCAACTCCACAACGAAGCACTGGCATATGTATCATCATCTATTTACCTTCTAAAGCCAGCCCGAATACATCATTTTATTTGAAATCAGTTGTAGCTGAACATGAATATATTATCATGAAAGAATTCGGAAACACGTGATTACAAGGATGTATGCTTCCATCATACTATCACAAAATATTCATGCTTCAGGAGGATTTCACATATTACCTGGTACAAGACTTTTCCTTATTTTGCTAGATGGAAGACTGCATGGAACTTTTACACTATATTCAAAATCATTTTCTGTAAAGAAAAGGAAATTCCACTACAGCCATGTTACACAAAATGCATACATGCACTTTCATAAGAACTCTTAGTTTATCAGCGGTGGAGGAGTGGACAATCTGGAGGTTTGGATGAGGTGGAATGGGGGGGCAATCAAGAAAACTATACTAAAAAATATCACCGACCATACATTCTCTATGATAGAGTACATAAGTAGTGCAGACTCCCAATTGATTTAAGTTTCGTCATGGGTAGATTTATGAAAAGAACAAAGTTTGATCATTGGCTAAAATTATGACTCATAGAATGCATGGCTAGTTACTATGAGAAAGAATTAACTATGAAGGTGGGAAAGAATAAGTTTTTGTCAAGTTACCTATGAAGGTCGGATTAATATATTTTCTAAGCGTGTAATGAGATTAAATATTGTGCACCTTACACTATAGTCAAACGACAAGTCAGTGGTGGTACAATGAGATATGAGATGGGCATACCACACGTTTAAACACTGACTTACAGATGCATGCTAAACAAGTAAATAGTAATTGTAAAGGTGAAAATAGATTAAGTGGTACCAGATTATATGTGGGAGCATGGGATGGAGCATACTAAACAAGTAAATAGTATTATGTGAAGAGGATAATATGCTAAACTTATACAAAATGGGGAGCAGGATAAATTACTTGAGAGTTTCACTAATCATCCTGAACTACCACTCACTTGCTTTGCAAACTTATGAACGAAAATATCCAGTTATAGTTCTTACTACGTCTTAGTCATTCATGATTCTACCAAAACATTTACACTTTAGAGGATGCCATTTACAGTTTGGTATAATATCTATAATATCTTATTTATAGATTGTATAAGAGTACCCTTATGAAACCATGAAAGCACCAATTATAATACAAATAATAGAACAAAAAATCCTGATAAACAATGTGCCAAACAGAGTACCCTTTTGTTCGAGAGGACATAATAGGCATACATGATTTAAGAGAGTACATAGTGAGATTAAAAACAGTACCTTTCTAGTGATCAAGATACGTGTAGCATGTAGAAAAACAACCTTCAATATCTCTATATTATTATTATGTAGCAAATTTTGAGCTGGAAGATTAGCCTAGCAGAATTGCTGAATTAGATGCAGAATATATAGGTTCAGAAAACAGAAATATGAAAAGGATTAGTAAAAAAGGAGATGAGCAAGGTCCACAAAAAATAAGGAACAATGAGATGGATTGGAAAAATAGGATAATCAACCTGTTTCATCTCTTCAACACATCTCTGCAACCTGTTGTCAACAGGACATCAGTGCCTTTTACGGTGGGGCCTATATAAAATTATTGGCTTGGTTAACGTAAAAATATTTATGAAAAGAAAATGAAATTCCATGCCTGCTTAACCAACATTACCAAATATTGTTAGGCCACAAATAATGTTCCAGAAAATATAAATTCGAAGTGGTAACAATAAATTTCAATGCCTATTTGTTCAACCATGATGGATGTTACAATAAATCTTCATAACCTGCTGCAAATCGGCTCCTCTCCCATTGACTTAAAAAGTTTCAAGCGTGTGGTGAAGTTTGACTCATGAACATGATCAAAACCCGAGGTGGATTCTGCACAGAAACTAATGAACAACATGTACAAGTTCCGCAAACAAATAGCACGAACTAATGCAATCTCAATCAAGATTGTGCTTTCTATGGATGTTCTCTCAACTCTGAAAAAAAATTAAATGAACTTGCAGTACATAAGGATGGAGCTGGCCGCTGGCGGCACAGAAATTGAAGGCCCTCACTTGGATGAGAGACTACGGGGGTAAGGGAAACTCTGATTAGCTAGAAGTCCGGCGAGACGACGCATGACGTTGCAGGCACCCTGGTCCTTGGGCTGTCGCGGGAAACATACCTCATGCAAGCGTAAATAAAATTGGCGGAAACAGCAGACGTTGCCGACTTGTGGTGCGTAGTGCGTACGCCGTCGAGCTGGGTGGCTCTCCTTGGTCCGAGCGCGGCGGCCAATCTACAGCGGTGGATACTCCAGTTTGTTGGAAGCTCCACGTCAGGGGGAAAGGCCGAGCAAGTGGAGGCAGGGAGCGCCGTCGACCTACTCTTCGCCAAATCTGATGTAGGACGGGGCAGGGAGGGAGTCGATCTGTGCTTCAATTTCACATGAGATCAAAGCATAGCCACGATGGGGCACAGGAGGACATAACTCGTGAGCAAAAGCAGAGCGGGAGGGCGGCGGGAGTGCGGGACGCACCATCGGATCTGGGTGGCGGGGCGGTTACAATGGACATCGCGCATGTCGACGGCGGCTCGAGGATGGGGGCATCGGGGCCGGGGCGTACCCGAGCGGGCCGGGGGAGTGTTACGTCCTGCCCTCCTGAGTCCTGACGACGTTGGATCTTCGGTGGCATTGGCCAGTTTCGCGGCGGGCGCCGGGCGCCGGGCGCCGGGCAGCGCTGAATCGGGATTTCGCCCTCCGCACATCGTCGTGGAAGGCGAGCGGGCAGGTTGCGGCTAGGTGCGAGTACACACGGTATGTGAAAACTGCTACGGACGTGGGGATCGGGGCATCTTGAGCGAGCGTAGTCCGTCGGACGGACAATGTTTTCCGCTAGTCATCTTCATCGTTGATCGCAACATTGTACGGTCAAGATTTCTTGGATCACCGAGCAAGTGGTGAAATGAACCGGTTTTGCAAAATTTTCACAAACCGGGCTCTTTTGCATGACACCATAAGCACGATGCGGTTGTTACATTGCACTACGTCTTGGGGTAACTCGGCGTGCAATATAAACATGACAAGGTGGAGGCGGGTCTCGTGCAAATAGATCATATTGTGATATTTTTTTCACAACCAATTTATTTTATGTTGAAGTTTTAAAAAAAGTCAAATCAGTTAAATTTCACGTTTACCATCTACAAGATCGGACTCACGAGTAGATGGGATGAACAAGAAGTTGCGATTATGTGGCTGCCTTTTATTTTCTACTGATGTAGCTAAGATAGGTGCTTTCGTTGTAGCATTAAAATCATAGAACCGCTTTAACCTACTTGTTACCACGAGAATGTAGGTTGTGGTCGCTTCCATTGCTCGTGCCCTAAGGACGTGGCCAATGGTATGCTTCAACATACCACCCCGCAGATCCATGTAAGTTCGGATGTCTAGAAGCCAGAAAAGTAGCAGCCTCAAAAGTGGAATTGTAGCCTGCAGAGGAGGTAGGATCTTGAGCCAAATGTGAGGAAAAAAGAGTGAGAAGCATGACATAGGGAGACCGATGAGGCAGTATGTGGATTGCATATTGATGGTACAAGAGATGTTAGCTATCCAAACCTAAATGGCATGCACCGGGAAGTAGCAAGTATGTGCCACCGTTACTTATGCCCTAAGGTTCTCTTCTCCAAAAAGTTCACTGCCAAACTCAAAGCTATCATCAGGAGCTTTTGGTGGACAGGTATTCGTGGGGAATCAAATTCCAAGAGCCTTTGTCTTAGAGCTTGGAAAGACATATGCGCTCCGAAGAATGAAGGTGGACTTGGGATAAGAAGCTTGCAAGCAATGAACAAGGGTTTGATTTTAATGG
>NC_061508.1:192573849-192629434 GCF_022539505.1 Lolium rigidum
TTTGGTGGAGTATATCTTGCATATTTTGCTGTTGTAGGTAGCATGTTTAGTGAGCTTGCATGCTTGTTCTAAGTGGTAGAAACTAGTTTTGATGCATGATTAGTACTCTAGCAAGTTCCTATGGTAGTTTCCCTCGATTATATGTCACCAAATCAAGTTTTATAATTGTTTGTTGAAAAATTTCAGAAAATGGAAGGAGGTAGGCACCAACTCAACCAACATGAGTTGGAGGTGCAGAGTTCACCGAGAAGAAGGAGTATATCCCACTTACTATCCGTGCGTGGATTTCATGAGAAGTGCAGGGATCTTGCAGGACGTTCAAAGTTTAATCTCTCGTGCAGGGTTGGATGATTTTTTTGATGGTGAATCATGCCAATATGCAAAACTGACTATGTCAGTATTGCAGGATTTTAAATTCAATTGGTCACGATCTAACCCCATGGTTCAGTACAAAATTTATAATAAAACTGTCAACTTGCCATTCAATGATTTTTGTGCAGCAATCAGAGTGCCGCAATGGGGATCATGCGAGAAGATAAAGGGATCGCCGCAAGAGTTCTTGGACCTCTTCAAGATGATTTGTCATGGAAGAAGTTTCCCATAGGATGGTGGTAAAATCAGTAGCATTCATTTCCAAACTATTCGTTACTTTGCTTATTTCATTACCAAGTGCGTTCTCGCAAGGAAGAATGGAAGTAAATTATCTATCCAGGATCTAGCCTTTCTAGCTGCTGCATTACAAGGTAATAGGACTTATAACTTGGGTGCTTTGATAGCCAACAGACTTGCTACTAACCGTGAGAAGGGAGGAATTTGTGGAGGTCTCATTGCCTCTCGCTTATTAGCTATGCATAATGTAGAACCTCACCATCTTGATATTCAGCTCCCCATAGAGAAACTTGACATAGTCTCCATGATTAAGCATGAATTTGTTTCTGATTCGTCTAATTTGAGAAACCTGTCTTATAGAATAACATTTTACAAGAAATCTTGGACAATGACTAAGAAAACTGAAAAATTAGTAGGATTGCCTGCACCTGCTCTGTTTAACCTTGATTCCAGGGAGGATTGGTCAGTCACGGAAGGTGAACTGAAGGCATATATAGAGAGAGATGGCCATCGTGCAAGGGATAACACGGATGAGGTCGAGGAACACCTCGACTCGTCATCAGATGCAGCAAGCTCTTCGCATCAACACGTTGGGCATGAGGAGCCTCCACGCTTTTCTTCTGCATCGGTGCCTTATTATGACTACTCCATGTATGATCCACCAGCATGGAACCCAGACCCTCGTTGGGGTTGATCTCCACTTAGGCCAAAATCCTAAGCTTAGGGGGAGGTATACCCGCATCACTCATTCTTTGAATATTATGGTTGCTGGATACTTGTACATACTTGTTTAGTCTCTTTGAGTGGTTTTCTAATGAGAGGGAGATGATATTTGGGGAAGTGCTGCCTGAAAACAGATTCTGGACTGTTACTAGAAAAATTCGTGCGCACAGCCAGAACGTTATTTTGAGCTGCCAATTTTTGTGCATGTTCCCCAGGTTATTATCTAACTTTAATTAGTTGAACACTTTTCGAGCTGAGCAACGGAAGATTTTTGTAAAAATCGATTTCTGTACTGCTGTCAGGTTTTGGCAGATTTCTGCCATCTCACTTTTCTGTGTTTCTTTTAGTTTGCTATTTCTTGTTTTTGCTTTGTTTCTTTCCCAAAACATAAAAAGACCAAAAATATTTCTGTTGTTTCTCTTCACCACTTGTTTACTTTGGTTTCTTGCATTTGTTTCGCTTTATTTGCTATTGCTAGTTTGCTATAAGAAAACCCAAAAGATTTTGCTTTGTTTGCTTGTTTCCTTTTATTCTTGTTCTCAAATTCGAAAACACCAAAAATATTTTCTGTTCTTCTTTGGTTTGTAAAGTTCTTTATGAGTTCAATGGTCTTCGGTGGCTGGAGCGTGGTTTTCATTTCATATTATCCAAGCTACACAAGTGAAAAGGCAATAATGACGATATTCGACAATCTGATTGTGGTGAGAGGCTGGTATGAACTCTATTTGTTTTCATTTTTGTACATATACTCATCCATGTGAGCATGCTTAGTTGGTTCATGTGAGGTATATGTCATTTAAGAAAGTCTAGTAGTTCATGATCTCTCATGTTTAGCTCCAATTTATTAATATGAGTAGCATGTCATGGATGTTTGCTTGTATTATTTTATTCATAGATAGGTATGATATTGTGGTATCCTCCTCTGAATAATTCGTTTGAATTAACTTGGTACACGCTCACGCATGCATATGACTGAACAAGAGTCAATTAAGCCTCAATGATTTACATTGCTTCAGAGTTCTGGTATCACTTTTATGCCTCAGTTAATTTATTTTGCCGCAAGCATGATTATGACGATTCTTGCTCTCTTGATTTGTCGCTCCCTAGTCTTTTGCTAGCCTTCACTTGTACTGAGCGGGAACGCTGCTCGTGCTTCCAAACACATGAAAACCAAGTTATTCCAGAGCGTCCACCATAAATACCTATGCATGGCATTTCAAACCATTCCAAGTAAATTCTCATGCGCTACCACTGGCGGAGCTACGTGACGGCCGAACTGGGCCACGGCCCGCCCAGGATTTTTCAAAAAAGGCCTCTATACCTATGTATTGCTGGCCCAATTTGGTAGAACTGGTACAACCAAGCACCCAAGCCACCTAGCGACCAAACATCAAACAATGCCGGCAGCCTCGCGCAGCTATTCTGGTTCTGGCCGAGCCATGCCTGCAATTGCACACCATTCCCAGCTATCTTGTGTAGTGAGGCAAAATCCCAATAAGAAAATGGTCCAAGTAGACCCAATCTTTGGCTGCTTCGTTGATTGTCGTTGCTAATGCTAGTACGTACTCTTACGGAAACTCAATATTTAGTACTCGGTAGGACATATATCTTCGCTAGTCTAGCACCTGTGAATTTCTCTTTCCCCAACTTTTTTGTGAGCTATTAAATACCATGATATTTTTACTCAATTTCCTCAAATCATTATTTTTGACCCAAAAAATCCCCAAATTCTTAGCTATTCAATTAATTTTTTCTCTATTTCTGGCCCGCCCAACTTTTCCGTTGTAGCTCCGCCACTGTGCGCTACCTTTAAAACCTTCAAAATGCTTCTTAATTTGTGTTGATGTTTCATAGCTCATGAGGAAGTATGTGGTGTTTAACTTTCAACCTTGTCATTTACTCTTGACGGATTTTCATATGGACTAGTGGCACATCCGCTTATCCAATAATTTTGCAAAAAGAGCTGGCAATGGGGTTCCCAGCCCCGATTAATCAAACTTCACTAATAATTCTCTTCACATGTTTTGCTCTGATTCATCAGTAAGCAACTTAATTTTGCAAATAGACACTCCTCCATGGTATGTGATTGATGGAAGGCACCCGAAGATTCGGTTAGTCATGGCTTGTGTAAGCAAAGGTTGGGGGGAGTGTCATCTATAATAAAACTAAAATACGTGTGTAAACAAAAGAGAAGAGGGATGATCTACCTTGCTGGTAGAGATAACGTCCTTCATGGGAGCCGCTCTTGAAAGTCCGGTTGGCGAGGTAGTTGGTGTACCCATTACCATTCGTTGACAAAAACAAACACCTCTCAAAATAATTTTAGTCCTGCTTTACAAATGAAAAGCTCTAGCGCATGTTAATCCCTGCTTCCCTCTGCGAAGGGTCAATCTTTTACTTTTATGTTGTGTCTCCATCCTTTCTTTGAGCACTTTTTTGAGAGCACAACTGTTATTCTTAGTGTAATATGCTTGTCTCAAAATATGATTGATTGTGGTATAACTTTGATGCTTTTATCTTTGACAATCACTATTTCTAGTCTTTCTATGAACTTCAGAGGTGCTCGAGCATTTATGTTTCTGCTGATCAAATATGGGCAAGCGAGATACCACTCTATCATACTCTTTTATGAACATTGCAATCCTGCTTATATACATGATTCATGATGCTTGTTATTAATTGTTGGTACCTTTCCATGATTGGCATAGCTATTAGATGATCTTATTTGCATGTATCTTATTATGAACTGCCTAAGTGTTAGCCATAGCATGAGAATATTTACATCATATGAACAAATGTGTTCGTGAAAGTTCTTTTATCGCTCGGTTGTTAACCGAATTGCTTGAGGACAAGCAATAAGCTAAGCTTGGGGGGAGTTGATACGTCCAAAATGTATCTACTTTCCCGAACACTTTTGCTATTGTTTTGCCTCTAATTTGTGTGTTTTGGATGCAACTAACACGGACTAACGCTGTTTTCAGCAAAACTGTTCTGGTGTCTCGTTTTTGTGCAGAAATCCAACTTTCAGGAAAAACCTCGGGATTTTTACAGAAGGCCCTATTTTTCAAGAAAACTCACGGAGCCAGAAGGGCAAGTCAGGTGGACGCCCGAGGGCCCCACACCCTAGGGCGGCGCGGCCCAGGAGGGGGGCGCGCGGCCCTAGCGTGTGGCCCCCTCGGCAGGCCTCCGACGCCCTCCTTCGGACTACTTATCGCCCTCGACCTAAAAACGCACAGAGGGAAGTCGAAATCGCCAGAAACCCTCCAGAACGCCGCCACATCGCGAAACTCCGTCTCGGGAGCCAGAAGTCTCCGTTCTGGCACTCCGCTGGGACGGGGAATTGGAGGAGATCACCGCCATCATCACCACCGGCGCCTCTTCATCAACCAGCCATGTTTCCCCCATCCATGTGTGAGTAATTCCCTCGCTGTAGGCTGAAGGGGATGGTAGGGATTGGATGAGATTGGTCATGTAATAGTGTAAGATTGTTAGGGCATAGTGCCTAGTGTCCGTAATTGGTACTTTGATGATATTGTTGCAACTTGTTATGCTTAATGCTTGTCACTAGGGCCCGAGTGCCATGATCTCAGATCTGAACATGTTATTATTTCATCGCGATATTCATTGTTTATGGTCTTACCTACAAGTTGTATACACATATCGCTGTCCGGAACCGATGTCCCCGAAGTGACAGAAATCGGGACAACCGGAGGGGATGGTAGTGATGTGAGGATCACATGTGTTCACGGAGTGTTAATGTTTTGCTCCGGTACTCTATTAAAAGGAGTACCTTAATATCCAGTAGATTCCCTTGAGGCCCGGCTGCCACCGGCTGGTAGGACAAAAGATGTTGTGCAAATTTCTCATTGCGAGCACGTACGACTATAATTGGAACACATGCCTATTGATTGCTTTGTACTTAGACACCGTTTTATTATTATCTCGCAAATTCGCTCGCTTGATTGTTACATGAGTTTCTCTCATCCATGCAAAGCCCGTTATCCGTCCCCGTGCCTACGTATTTTAATCCTGCTCGTTTACTATAATCACTACTGCTGTTTCCGTTACTCTGCTGCTGTTATTTCACTACTGCTATCGCTATAAAGCTGTTACTACTTGATAAACTCTTGCGAGCAAGTTCTGTTTCCAGTGCAGCTGAATTGACAACTCCGCTCGTTAAGGCTTTCAAGTATTCTTTGTCTCCCCTTGTGTCGAATCAATAAATTGGGTTTTACTACCCGCGAAGACCGCTGCGATCCCCTATACTTGTGGGTCATCACCCCCCTTTAGTCGCGGTTGGGGAGGCGACCCGCGACTAAAGCGGTACCTTTAGTCGCGGCTGACTGCACTCGACCCGCGACTAAAGGCTTTTTTTCGCGGTTTTTCTTTCCGCGCGCACAGACCTTTAGTCGCGGTTGGCGAGGCCAACCGCGACTAAAGGTATTTTTCAAATTACTTTTTGTTTTTCAAAATGTTAATAATACAGAAAATCTCAGAAAAATAAAACTAATTCATTTCAAAATCATAAAATACAAATAATATACGAAAATTTCAGAAAAATAAAACTAATTCAATTCAAAATGTTTAAAATACATATAATATATCAATAAATTCAGAAAAATAAAACTAATTCATTTCAAAATCATAAAATACAAATAATATATCAAAAAATTCAGAAAAATAAAACTAATTCAATTCAAAATGTTTAAAATACATATAATATATTAATAAATTCAGAAAAATAAAACTAATTCAATTCAAAATGTTAAAAATACAAATAATATATCAAAAATTTCAGAAAAATAAAACTAATTCAATTCAAAATGTTTAAAATACATATAATATATCAATAAATTCAGAAAAATAAAACTAATTCATTTCAAAATCATAAAATACAAATAATATATCAATAAATTCAGAAAAATAAAACTAATTCAATTCAAAATGTTTAAAATACATATAATATATCAATAAATTCAGAAAAATAAAACTAATTCAATTCAAAATGTTAAAAATACATATAATATATCAATAAATTCAGAAAAATAAAACTCGCGGGCCCTCATCCGTCTTCCGCCCCCGCTTCCCACCAGTTCTTCCGGCCACCTGTGTCTTCCCATAAGTTCTCCCGGCTCGTCTTCCCGCCAGTTCTTTCCCGCCTCTTTCTTCCCGCCTCTTTCTTCCCGCCACTTTCTTCCCGCCACTTTCTTCCCGCCTCTTTCTTCCCGCCACTTTCGTCCCGCCTCCTGTCTTCCCGCCTCTTTCTTCCCGCCTCTTTCTTCCCGCCACTTTCTTTCCGCCACTTTCTTCCCGCCTCTTTCTTCCCGCCACTTTCTTCCCGCCTCCTGTCTTCCCGCTCCCATTTTTCCCGCCATTTGTCAGTACATATATGTAGCCCGGCTTGGCCAGCATTATCACATCTTTACAATCTCTCATCACTCTCTCATGGCTTCCACCGCACCCACTCTAACCTACCAGCAGGTGGAGGAGCTTTGCGCCTCGAACTACCCTTGCCCACCGGCTACCGCGTTCCCGCCGAGCCGGAGCCTAAGCGCCGGCGGCGTGCCGGTCCCTCCCGTCCCTCGGAGTACTGCGCGCCGGGCGGCCATCACGAACCACTACTACCTCGACCTCACACCGGAGCAGCGGATGAATCCCCGCTGGCATCCCGATAACCAGCATACTTGGGACGCCTTCTTCATCAATCGGCGTGAGAGGGCGCTCGCCAGGTATGAGGAGGACGGTATGCCTCATGGGAATTTCCACGAGGCCGGCCGTCGGCTATGGTGGTACGGCCGGACTGCGCGAGCGTCATGGACTACATCACGGTCGGCGATATCCCCCGCTGCGCTACCCTCGGTTCGAGCCACGAGCGCCGCCCGACGACGGCGACGACGGCGAGCGACGACGACGGCGGCAACTTAGAAGGCGACGATTACCAGTACAACGGCGGTGGCTATGAAGACTACGAGTATGCATATTATACGCCTAGGCAGGAGTATGACTAAATCACTCCAAATTTCATGTATCATCAGTGTGGTTTCTCGAATCATTCGAAAATGGACACCAAACACATCACGGGTAATATAATTCACATGATCCATTCAACAAAGTTTGGTACAATAAATTATTACACATCATTTCTTCCCTTGTGTCCCTGCTTGCTTACGATTGTGCCGTATCCATGGAGCATCCTCATCATTTAACTTAATGCTTGGGTCGGTGTTCACTTTGAAGGGCGGAATTTCACCAAACATATTATAATCTTCCGACATGTCTGTCTTGTCCTCCACTCCCACGATGTTTCTTTTCCCTGAAAGAACAATGTGGCGCTTTGGATCATCGCATGATGTACTCATCGTTTTCTTATCTTTCCGTTTCCTCGGTTTGCTACTCATGTCCTTCACATAGAAAACCTGAGCGACATCTTTCGCTAGGACGAATGGTTCGTCAAGGTAACCAAGATTGTTGAAATCCACCATTGTCATTCCGTATTGCTGGTCCACCTTTACCCCACCTTCTGTTAGCTTGAACCATTTGCACCGGAACAAAGGGACCTTAAAGGAGGGTCCATAGTCAAGTTCCCATATCTCCTCTATGTAACCATAATATGTGACCTTTTGCCCATTCTCGGTTGCTTGCATCAAAGCGGACACCACTGTTTTGGTTGGTGCTCTTTTTATCTTGGGCGATCGTGTAAAATGTATTCCCATTTATCTCGTACCCTTGGAAAGTCGTTATAGTCGAAGATGGTGTCTTGGCCAACATGTACAGCTGATCTACAACATGATCGTCATTCATTAAATGTTTTCTCAACCAACTGCCGAAAGTCTCCATGTGGGCCTTCCTAATCTAGGATTCAGGCTTCCCCGGGTTGTCCGAGCGTAAAATATTCTTGTGTTTCTCAAAGTACGGAGCCACCAAGCTGGAATTGGTCGGAACTGTGTGGTGTGCTTTAGTCGAGAGAATGGCCGTCCATACATATCGTTGATTTCCTTCCGATCGTGCCTTTTCCACTTAGTCTCCCCTCGTGCCGCGATCGAGGAAGACCAATCGGCTTAAGGTCAGGAACAAAGTCAACACAAAACTCAATTACCTCCTCATTTCCATAGCCCTTGGCGATGCTTCCTTCTGGCCTATCACGGTTACGAACATATTTCTTTAATATTCCCATGAACCTCTCGAAGGGGAACATATTGTGTAAAAATACAGGACCGAGAATGGAAATCTCATCGACTAGGTGAACCAGGAGGTGTGTCATAATATTGAAGAAGGATGGCGGGAACACCAACTCGAAGCCGACAAGACATTGGATCACATCGTTCCGTAACCTTGGTAGAACTTCTGGATTGATTACCTTCCGAGAGATTGCATTGAGGAATGCACATAGCTTCACAATGCTTACTCGAACATTTTCCGGCAGAGCCCCTCAAAGCAATCGGAAGCAATTGCGTCATAATCACGTGGCGGTCGTGAGACTTCAGGTTTTGGAACTTTTTCTCCGCCATGTTTATTATTCCCTTTATATTGGACGAGAATCCGGACGGGACCTTCATACTCGCTCGGGCATTCAAAAAAGATGACCTTCTCTTCTTTGGTCAGAGCGTAGCTGGCACGACCTTGAAACCATTCCGGATGCCGGTTATCAGGGTCTTTCAAACGTTGCTGGTCCTACCGTGCTTCCTTTGTATCATTTGTCTTCCCATACACGCCCAAGAAGCTTAGGAGGTTCACGCAAATATTCTTCGTAACGTGCATCACGTCGATTGCAGAGCGGATTTCTAGGACTTTCCAATATTCTAGCTCCCAGAATATAGATTTCTTCTTCCACATGGCTGCGTGCCCGTCAGCTCCCTTCGGAACTGATTGTCCGCCAGGACCCTTTCCAAAGATGACTTTCAAATCCTTGACCATATCAAATACCTCAGCACCAGTACGTTCCGCAGGCTTCGGCCGGTGATCTGCCTTGCCGTTGTAATGCTTGCCTTTCTTTCTTACTTGGATGAATTTTCGGAAGAAATCGACGATGCCCAAGGTACACGTTCTTCTTACAATTTGGCAAATGTACACTTTCAGTCTCATGTAAGCAGTGCGTGCATGCATTGTATCCCTTATTTGAAAGTCCCGAAAGGTTACTAAGAGCAGGCCAATCGTTGATGGTTACGAAAAGCAACGCTCGTAGGTCAAATTCCTCTTCTTTGTGCTCATCCCACACACGGACACCGGGTCTGCCCCACAGTTGTAAAAGTTCATCAACTAATGGCCTTAGGTACACATCGATGTCGTTGCCGGGTTGCTTCGGACCTTGGATGAGCACTGGCATCATAATGAACTTCCGCTTCATGCACAACCAAGGAGGAATGTTGTAGATGCATAGAGTCACGGGCCAGGTGCTATGGCTGGAGCTCTGCTCGCCAAAAGGATTCCTGCCATCTGTACTTAGACCAAATCTTATGTTCCTTGCGTCAGCTGCAAAATCTTTGAACTCTCTCTCGATCTTTCTCCATTGCGTTCCATCTGCGGGGTGTCTCAACTCCCCGTCCGACTTACGGTCCTCTTTGTGCCATCGCAACAACTTGGCATGCTCTTTGTTCCCGAACGGACGTTTCAACCGTGGTATTATAGGAGCATACCACATCACCTTGGCGGGAACCCTCTTCGTGGGTTTCGGCCCTCAACATCGTCACCGGGGTCATCGCCTCCGATCTTATAACGCAATGCGAGTGCATACCGGACATTCATTCAAATTCTCGTATTCACCGCGGTAGAGGATGCGGTCGTTGATGCATGCATGTATCTTCGAACCTCTAAACCTAGAGGGCAGACAACCTTCTTTGCTTCGTACGTATCGGCGGGCAACTCGTTATTCTTTGGAAACATATTCTTCAACATTTTCAGCAAGTTTTCAAATGCCGAGTCAGCTACACCTGCATGTGCCTTCCATTTCAGCAAATCCAGTGTGCAGCCCAGCTTTTTCGGACCATCATCGCATCCGGGGTACAACGCCTTTCGTGATCCTCTAACATGCGATCCAAATTCTCTCTCTCCTTTTCGGTTTCGCAGTCGTCTCCGTGCATCAGCAATGGTCCGACCAAGATCATCAACGGGCTCATCACGTGTCTCTTCTTCACCTTCCCCTTCACCTTCAGCATCCTCCATGAAAGTATCACCGAAATGAGCAAGATAGCTTTCATCGATGAAATCATCCCCTTCTTCATCTTCTTCCATTATAACCCCTCTTTCTCCATGCTTGGTCCAACAATTATAGCTTGGAATGAAACCGCGCCGAAGCAGGTGCATGTGAACATCTCTTGAGGAAGAGTAACCCTTCTGATTCTTACAGTTAACACATGGACAGATAACAAAACCCCCCTGCTTGTTCCCATTAGCCACTACGAGGAAATCTTTCAAACCCGTAGTGAACTCGCCGGAGAGTCGGTTACCGTACATCCATTGCCGATTCATCCGCATTATTATAATATAAAATATATAATTAACCATCATGCATTTGTTAAACTAACTAGCTACAAACAATATAAATTAAACAATGAACTACACACATGCATATTTTATCAATGACACATGAAAGGTTCAAGTTGCTAACCGCGATCGAGGAGGAAAAAATAAATAAGGAAGCTCAAGTGTGGCTCCAACACTTCATATCATGTTTGTTTCATGCTCTTGGGGCATTTTTATCAAACACCTTGTGTGCATAAGAGGAACCAAAAGCAAACCTACACCCCCTTGTGAAGCTTGTGAAGAGAAGTGGCACCAAATGGCTAAGTGCTGTGAGCTGAGGCCCTTTTATAGGGATGGGCCTTTAGTCCCGGTTGGCCTGGCCAACTGCGACTAAAGGCCTTTAGTCGCGGTTGGCCTGGCCAACCGCGACTAAAGCCCCTCCCGTTCACCAGCTGGCCAGCGAGCGCGCTGGGCCCAGCTCTTTAGTCGCGGTTCGCCACCCGAACCGCGACTAAAGACCCCATTAGTCGCGGTTCCTATATTTTGGCGACTAATGGGGCTGGACGGAAGGCCATTTTTCTACCAGTGCCAGTCATACAGAAGGGGTTACCTTTTGGAAGACCTAAGGCACAATTGAAGTAATCTTCACATGTGAGTATATAAGTGAGCATATAGCATCGCGAATTGAGTATTTTCAAGCATATCTTTTATATAGAGATAGGAAGTTTTAACCTTTTTCGGAAAAAAAGAGTAACTTTCATGCATTCTACGTATGGATATTGATCCATGTAGGATCCCACTAAAGCCCCACTTGCGGTTCATTTTGTAGGTTTTAGTTTAAAATTTAGCCCCAAAATTTTGAACTAAAAGACGCAAAATAAACTACGAGTACCGAACTTTGGTGCCCCAAATTTTAAATCAAAAAATTGTAAAATAAACAATAAGCGAGACTTTGGTGGGATACACTTACGACCTCACCTACGTTTCATTTATGTTATATTTTGTCTCGTTTATCTACCAGACTGATTTGCGGCCATGGACGGTTACATCATATTGCTTGGTGGGCGGCTGCACATAAAAAACTGTTCTCTTTAGACTTCTTAGCTCGGATGAAAGTTGACCAAAACGAGCAAAAAAACATGATCCGTTGGTATGGCAAGCATATGCGATTTGTTGTGCTTACGGCCGGGGAGGAGGTATCGCATTTCGATTCATCGGCAGCTAGCTGGAGAAGAGACCACGTAGGAGACTAAGAGTAATG
Organism: Lolium rigidum; assembly: GCF_022539505.1. Classification (NCBI taxonomy): domain Eukaryota; kingdom Viridiplantae; phylum Streptophyta; class Magnoliopsida; order Poales; family Poaceae; genus Lolium; species Lolium rigidum. The sequence continues at coordinate 192,585,902 of NC_061508.1, forward strand.
ATGTTTGTAGCACGGCGGATCGAAGCAAAGTCAAACGAGCTAGTGACTATAAACTCGAGCATGCACTTTTTTCCGAGGAAAAGGGATCTCCCAGCTTCCAATTTTCATTTCACGATGAAAAGCCAAGGTAATATACTACTTAGCTCTCTATAGAAGGTAATCTATATAGGGCCATAGCCAATGTACGGTGGAGGAATTTAAAGGTTTCTCCATCAGCAGATTTCATGTTGTGTGCACCCTTAAATTAGTTGATTTTGTGGAATAGATGGAACAATTTGACTCTTTTGAGCTATGTAGACCTAAGTAGCCGGTGTCATTGCCGGCGGCAGCTGTTGGCGTAGGTCGAGCTTTGCCGAGGGCCAAAGCTACGCCGACAACACTGCCAAGAGAAAAATAGAGTAGGTTGAGCTATGCCGACAGCTATGTCGCAGGCTAGGCTTTTTGAAGATCTATGCCGATGGTCTTAATAAACAGCGGCCGGTATAGGTTTAGCCGTGGACATCTAGCCTATTTCCTGTAGTGATCGACTGTACATGCGTACTCATGTTCTATTTATCAATGAGTACTACTGGTTTTAGGTAGGCTAATAGAATACCTAAAATGTCTTAGGCTGGTGCCAATGCAGGCTATAGCGCGGGTGATACCGCTCGCAGCAAGGCGGTAGCGGGGCGGTAGGCGGGCGAGACGGTAGCGGCGGGCGGTGGTTCCACCGCCCGGCGGTAGGGGCGGTACCGCCCGTCTATAGCCCGCGTTGGAGACGAGAGCGGGGCGAGAGGGAGGCGATAGCGGTGCTAGTGGGGGCGGTAGGGAGGAGAGAGAAGTGAGAGCTGGCACTATAGCCCGTGCACTGGCACCGTGGGATGAGAGTGAGGTGCGAGTGGGGTGATAGTGAGGATAAAATCTGACGTGGCGAGGCTATAACCGGTGATGCATTGGCACCAGCCTAATCTTGAACAAAGGTAGCAGATCTTAGCCCAAATTACCATCACTAACTAACTCTTTGTAGATTCAGTGAGTCACGGACTTTACAAGCTGCGCATGCATGTGACCTTTGAAGCAAAGAAATGTAAAAGCAGATTTCTCAAAAGTGCAATCCGTGCTGTCGCTGATTTTGAAAATCGGCGCTCGATCTTCTTCCATGTGTTTGCACACGTAAGTACTAGCTGCAAAATCCTAGACGTTGCTAACTTCCATGTGTTTGCATGTGCTTTAATGCAAACTCGGTACACTCCTCCGCAGTACTCCTATATATAGCTCTCCTGGTACGTTGCTCATTTAGATACGCCTCTTGCAGCTAAGCACCGAACAGCATCAGCAGCATCACCGGAGATATGATGGACAGCAAGCGCCTGGACTACGTCCTGGTGCCGTTGGGTCTGGCGGTGATGGTTGGATACCACCTGTGGCTCCTCCTCCGCATCCGGCGCCGCCCCGCCACCACCGTCATCGGCATCAACGCCATCAACCGCCGCATCTGGGTGCGCCACGTCATGGAGGACCCCTCGGGAAAGCACGCCGTGTTGGCGGTGCAGACCATGCGCAACGCCATCATGGCCTCCTCCGTGCTCGCCTCCGTCGCCATCACCCTCAGCTCCCTCGTCGCCGCCCTCATGGCCAGCGGCGCCGCCCACGGCCTCCTCTCTGGCACCGCCGCCGCCCTCAACAATAAGGACAACAACAACATCGTCGTGGGCGCGGTGGGGGAGGCGGCGCTGTCCGTCAAGTTCCTGGCCATCCTCGTCTGCTTCCTGGTGGCGTTCCTCCTCAACGTGCAGTCCATCCGGTACTACAGCCACACGGGGTTCCTCGTCAACGTGCCGCTCACGGCGCACCGCCTCCGCCGTCCGGGGCTCGCCGTCGACTACGTGACCTCCACGCTCAACCGCGGCAGCTACTTCTGGTCGCTCGGCGTCAGGGCCTTCTACTTCTCCTGCCCGGTCTTCCTCTGGCTCTTCGGGCCCATCCCCATGTTCGCCGCCTGCGTCGCCATGGTCTGCTCGCTCTACTTCCTCGACGTTTACAAGGAGTGGGACAAGGGGGAGGAGGGCGATTGCATCGTCCCTGACGACGGCTACGAGAAAGAAGCGACGAAGACGGCCGTCAGTGCTGTCTGAAATCTGAAACCAACACGTACGGACGTATCCCGGCTGGCGATCTGGATGGTTCAACTTCTCGTTGAATTTAGATCGATGATTGGGATTTCGCTTACTATACTATTTTGTACGGTGTACCAAATAATGTGTCCATTCAAGACGTGGCGGATCTAGCTCAGGATCGGAACCTGGCAAGATGTGAGTGCAGCCAAAATTAACAAATTTTGCCAAGCAAACCCCCACTTGATCCAACTTTCTCTACAAAAACTTCAACGAAATGAATTTGGGAGGGGTCTCATTTCTTCTCCCACTTTCTCTCTCCTCTATCTCTTTAAGAGTGGCCTACTTCTCCCTGGCTCCTTTCGCTTGGTATCCACCTTCTTCGGGGCTGCACATGCATTGATCTCTTCAATCTCGAGCTTCTTGGTTTGTATCTCGTAGCAGTTCTTGACAACCTCTTCCTTTTCCCTTCGCTTCTTCGTCTCTCTTCTCGCTCGACACCTCCTTGTCGGCAAGGAGCGTCTTGACAGTCTCCATCATCGCTTGCGAGGAGGCCTCTCGCTTGGCCTCCACCTTAGAGCTCGTCCACCCCCTCGGCCTCTTCAACGGCACTAGTAGGAAAAAGTCTACCGCTGGCGTGCCAAATTGGCCGCGGCCCGCAACTGGTAATACTCTAGTGGTATCAGTTACTAGTCGTGTGTCAGGGCAACACGCGACTGATAGGTAGAGTACTAGCCGCGTACTCCGCGGGCACTCTACCATTAGCCTTAATGGCAGCGTGTAGCCCGCACACTGCTAATAGTTTGTGTTACCACAACAACAGCAGGACACATATCCACTAAGAAAATAATGGAATAGCCACGATGCCTCAAAACATAAACCACTGTAGATTAAAGGTGCATGGAAGGAAATGAATAATAGGAAAAAGAAGGCAACCGGCTTGGTAAGACCGGCTGTCCCGTAGCCGCGAATTGTAGGAAAGGAAAAATAAAGAAGGAAAAGAAAACCAACCATCCCGTGTCTGCAGGAACTGATTGCGTGGCTACAGTAAAAAGGGAGGATGTGGCAGTGTGCGGTTGGGCAAAACAAGCGAGGGAACAATTCTCAAATGGATCTTCTTCCAGTAGAAGGGTTTAACTTTGATATAAATAATGAGAATGCAGCAAAGCAGAGCGCAAGCATGATGGATGTGGGTTGATGGTGGCAAAGCAGAAACGCAAGTCATTTAAGTTCAGCCTGCCTCTGAGTTGCCTATACATAGTCAAATAAGGTACTCGTATCTCAAGTGGTGTAACTATGACTGCGCATCCTCCAGACCGGTCCGGGTTTCAAGCCAGGCCGAAGAAAGCCTGACACTCAAAATCTAGGCCTAGGCCTAGACTACCCAAAAAGCCCAGAAGCTCAGCGAGCTAGGCCTCTTCCTTAATTCCGCATTTTTGCACTACCCAGGTTCAGCCATCGGGCCAACATGTTTAGGCATAGGCCCCGAAATTTTGAAGCGGACTGGGGACCGGGTAGCCCATGCCCAGTATTGGCCTAACTCACGGTACGTGTTCGGGTATACCCGAATTTTTGGGTCAGGTTTTCCGGGTTTTCCATAATTTAGATTTTGAATTGTGACACCCGATTTTCCTCCGAAAATATCTTAACCCGACATTTCTGGTACCCAAAAATTTGGGTTCGAATTTTCCCGATTAGCCTGAATAGAGCACTATGGGATGGGATGCAGGGATGGTTGAGGATAAGGAACGCGCTAGGGCACATAATTGATGGAGGCGGTCGGTGCGGCGCTGAACTAGAGCGTGCAGTGAATGGAGGCGGCTCACGCGGCTGCTGCACGACATCACATCATCGAGGTAGGCGGCCGGCGTAGTGCTGCTGCTTGCGCGCTCAGGAGGGGGCGACACGATGCGAGAGAGGCATGGCGGCGCCATAACGAGATTCGAGGGAGGCTAGGCGGCAGATGCGAGGGAGGTTGGGCGGCGGCGATCAAGATAGGTGTGGACTGGGGAGATTGGGGTTCGAGGCGCGGTGGGTCTATCGCCTGAGTGAAGAATTAGGGATACATACGATTCATGGAGAAGAGGACGGTGGGGGTGACTCGGCGTGTGGGCCAGTGGGGTGGAGATATGGGGTGAGCCTTTGGCCTACTTGTGCGGTGCTGAACTAGAATTGGGATAGGATTTAATATAGTTTAGGTAAAACGGGCTGTTCGGTCCTCGAGGTAGACATGTGAATCGACCTAGGCGTCTTGCGATCGGGCGATCGTGAGGCGACTAGGGTTTCGTTTCCTCCGCGTCGGCTTCACGTCGGCGGGAGTTCTCTTCTTCGCTGAGATCTGATCAAGGGAGTTCCGTCTCTCTCACGGAGCGGGGCGATGGCGTCTCCTCAAGCTAGTGCGACGACTCCTGCGACGGGGTCGGGATCGGGGTCACAGAAGCAAGGAAACCTGGATGACATGCTGATGCGTCTGGGGATTGACGAGGAGGAGATTGATGATCTAGTCTTCGAGGATGAGACGGACGTCCCAAAAGAAGGTATGAAGTGGACAGCTTTAGCTAGGGTTCATACCGCAAATCCGTTTAGTCCGCAAACTTTCGAACAACATATGCTGTTTTCCATTACACCTCTGGAGGACAAGCTGTTTTCCATACAATGTTCCTGCCTCGGCGATTGGATCAAGGTTGAGCAAGGTGGCCCTTGGTTGTTCAGACAAAACGCAGTTTCGATTGAAGCTTATAATGGTTTGGCGCCCGTGGATACTATTGATCTTAACTTCATTACAGTATGGATTCAGATTCATAAATTGCCGATTGGATACAGGAATAAAGCACTGGTTAAAAATCTGGTAGAAAAGAAGGTTAGGAAGTTCGTTTCTGTTGAACTGAAGGTTCAAGGTGTTGGAAACTTTGTCAGAGTTAGAGTTCGTCTGGATGTGCGGAAACCACTTGCAAGGGTTGTGGCTATATCACGTGAGGGTCAACGAGAATTTTATGTTGTGAAATACGAGAAGATTCCTAAGTTCTGCGGGGTTTGTGGCCTGTTTGGGCATATACATACGGAGTGTGGTACTGGGGAGCATGACGAGAGTACCTTGAAGTGGGGGGACTTCATCAAGGCAGATTTTGACACTTGGTTTGGTCGATCATCGAATGGGAATAGAGGTGGTTTTGGAAGTGGTCGAGGGAGGGACCAGCCAGGCAGAGGTCGTGGTATGACTGGCCGTGATGCTAACATCAGTTGGAGATTTAATGCACTACACAACCCAACTGATACTAGTGGGGAATTGGAGGATACTGGGACGAGCCCGATCAAGACAGGGGTTTTAGCTAAAGTGGGTGATCAAACTGGTTTGGCATCTAAAAGAGGCTTAAACTTTGATGAAGAAGTACCGTGTGGTGATTTATTACCTCCCGGGGAGGGTTTGACGGGTGATCCCAATGCAATGGCTCTAGATGATAATCCACCACTAGAGTCAGGAGTGGGAGATGGCGTGATCAAGGACAGAACAAAGAGGTCAAAGAAGGATGGTGTGAGATCGGACAACTCTAAAGGATCGGCGGACTCCAGTAAGGGGTCTGTCCGGTCACAATGAAACTCCTAAGCTGGAACTGTCGAGGAATGCGTAAGTCCTCGGTAGTTCGTGCGCTCTTGGGAATCCAGGCGCGTATTAAACCTGATGTGTTGTTTCTGTCTGAAACACATCTGTGTAAAGCAAAGGCAGAAAATTTGAAAAGAAGGCTTCTTTTTGATGAGGTTCTGGTAGCGGAGAGTGATGGTAGGAGTGGTGGTTTGGTTATGTTCTGGAACAGAAATATTACGGTTACTTCGAAGGAAGTTGACACTAATTTTATTGATATTCGTATTGATGAGGATGAGGTGGTAGGTTGGCGCTTAACAGGGTTCTATGGAGAACCAAGCAGTGATCGCAAACACTTGTCATGGGATTACTTGAGGTCTTTACACGCTGCAATTGATCTACCCTGGATAGTTATGGGTGATTTTAACGAGATTCTGTACTCGGCTGAGAAGGAGGGTGGTGCTATGCAACCCCAGCGATGCATGCAGGGGTTTAGGGATGCTCTGAATGTCTGTAATTTGGAGGATATGGGCTATGAAGGAGATGTATTTACGTGGATAAGAGGGCAAATCAGAGAAAGATTAGATCGTGTTGTTTCTAATTCCAGATGGGCAGAGATGTTTCCTTTGGCAGGGGTTGTAAATGAAAATTTTGATAAATCCGACCATCGGTCTATTCTGGTGGATACTGAAAGATTCGCGAGTATGCAACGGCCAGTTACCAAGCCACCTATGAGATTTGAAGCAAGATGGTTATGTGAAAATTCTGTTGAAACTATAATACAAACAGCTTGGGACCGTGCCAAGGAACTGCATGCATATGCTTCCTTGTGTGATCATACAAAGGAGGTCCATGAAGCTTTACATACCTGGGATAGGAATGTGCTTAAGGGACCGAGAAAGAGATTACGTGAACTGCAAATAGAACTGAATAAAATTCTTTTAGGGCCATTGTCAGATGAGTATCCAAACAGAGAGAAATTCAGCTTCAAATAGAAAACCTGTTAGAGCAAGAAGAGCTATATTGGATACCAGAGGGGTCGGATTAATTGGCTGAAACATGGCGATCAAAACACGGCTTTCTTTCATCGGTCGGCTTCGGCAAGAAGGAAACGGAACCATATTAATCAATTGAAAAATGAATCCGGGGACATTATTGACGATCAAGATCAGCTTCTTGACTTGGCGTCTAATTACTTTCAGCACCTCTTCACAGCGGAAGTTCAGGAACCGAACCAAGCTGTCCTGGATAAGGTGGTTCCGTGTGTGACACAGGATATGAATGCGCAATTGCTGGTTCCGTTTACTAGAGAAGAAGTGAAAAAAGCCCTATTCAATATAGGTGATTTGAAGGCTCCTGGGCCGGACGGTTTGCACGCTATCTTTTATAAGAGGTTCTGGCATATTATTGGGGAGGATTTGACTGATGAGGTTCTGTTAGCTGTGAATTCAAGAACTATACCAGAGGGTTGGAACAATACAACTATTGTGCTAATTCCCAAAGTGGAAAGCCCAGACTTGATTACACAGTTTCGACCCATAAGCTTGTGTAATGTGGTGTATAAGGTTATCTTGAAACTTATTGCTCATAGGCTGAAATTCCTTCTTCCAGAGATTATCTCCAGTACTCAAAGTGATTTTGTTTCGGGGAGACTGATCACAGACAATGTCCTAGTAGCATATGAGAGCTACCATGCAATCAAAAATAAGAAGGAAGGAAGATTTGGAATATGTGCTGTGAAACTGGACATGCATAAGGCCTATGATAGAGTGGAGTGGGCTTTTCTCCAAAAAATTATGATCCGTCTTGGTTTTGACATTAGTTGGGTTGATCTTGTTATGGCATGTGTTTCTTCTGTTAGATACCAAGTCCGTTTGAATAATGATCTCTCAGATTTTATTTATCCAACAAGGGGGCTTCGCCAAGGTGATCCTCTGTCACCCTATCTTTTTCTCCTTTGTGCTGAAGGGTTATCAAGCTTAATTAAATTTGAAGAGAATGCAACTAACATCTTGGGAGTCCGAGTATGTAGAGAGGCTCCTGCTGTTTCACATCTTCTGTTTGCAGATGATTCTCTGATCTTAATGAGAGTTGGTGCATCAAATGCTGAATGCCTTAAGAGGGTTTTGAATGATTACTGTAATGCTTCGGGGCAGCTGGTGAGTGACGCTAAATCAAGCATATTTTTTAGCCCCTGCACTGATGTTGATACGAGGGTGGAAGTGTGCTATGTCCTAAACATTATGACTAAGGCAATCACAGACAAGTACCTTGGGTTGCCACCTCTGGTGGGGGTAGACAGATCTAATTGTTTTCAGCACTTAATTGATAGAATCTGTAAACTCTTGAGTGGATGGAAAGAGAAGAATATGTCCTTTGGAGATAAGGAGGCACTTCTCAAAGCCGTTATCCAAGCCATTCCTGCATATGCTATGTCGGTTTTCAAGCTACCTAAGAAGATCATTAAAGGGATAATAACTGCAATGTCCCAGTTCTGGTGGGGAGATGATGACCAACAGAAACACATGCACTGGTTTGCATGGTGGAAGATGTGTGTGCCTAAAAATCAAGGAGTTATGGGTTTTAGAGACTTGCATTGTTTTAATCTCGCTATGTTGGCAAAGCAGGTGTGGAGGATAATTTCAGAGCCTGATTCCTTATGTGCGTCGATCCTGAAAGCAAAATATTTTCCTGATGGGGATATCCTAAATTGTCAATTGAAGAAGGGGAGTTCCTACACGTGGCAGAGTATTTGGGCGGGAATCCAATCCTTTAAAAGAGGATATATATGGAGAGTGGGAGATGGTTCTCATATTGACATTTGGAGAGACCCCTGGATCCCATCTAGTCCAAATAGGAGAATTGCTACTCGGCGTGGTAATATTGTTTTTTCAAGAGTGTCTGATCTGATTGATGATGAAACAGAGGGATGGGATGAAGAGGTGCTGAACGATCTATTTTGTCCAGTGGATATTCAAAGAATTCGCAATATTCCTTTAGCAAGGACCAGGATGGAAGATTTTGTGTCATGGCATTTTACAAAGGCGGGGATCTTCTCTGTAAAGTCGCGTTATCATCTAGAATGGGAACACCAACATGGGAATAAATTAAGGAGAACGAGTGGTTATGGTACTTCTGCAAACCTGCCGGTGTGGAAGACAGTTTGGATGCTGAATGTCCCGGCCAAAATAAAAATTCATCTATGGCGTTCTTTACTGGGTGCCATTCCGTGTAATGGGGTCCTAGCAAATAGACATATGCTGACAAGTTCTCAATGCACGTTGTGTCAGTTGGATTGCGAAAGCATTAAGCATGCTTACTTCTGTTGCCCAAGAGTGGCGGAAATCTGGAACAAATTGGAGATGGGGGACTTTATAGCGCATGTGTGTGCTGTGGAGAATAATGGTGGGGCAGTCTTGGAAGCCTGCTGCGTGATAAGCAAGCTAATGCCCCTCTTACATCTGAATTGCTGAGGAATTATTTGATAGTTGTTGCGGTGTGGTACATTTGGTGGGAGCGCAGACAAGTGACTCATGGTGAAACTATCCAATCTCCACAGAGAACTGCTCAGGCCATCTTAACATTGACACTTAACTATTCTAGAGCTCGTAAGAAGAAGATTGGCATTGATAGACATGGTTGGGTAAAACCCCGAGAAGATTATGTGAAGCTGAATGTTGATGCGAGATTTTGTGATGATGAAGGATCTGGGAGTACAGGAGTGATGACGCGTAAAGCACACGCCCGTTGGGAACCCCAAGTGGAAGGTGTGATGCGTACAGCAGCAAGTTTCCCTCAGTAAGAAACCAAGGTTTATCGAACCAGTAGGAGTCAAGAAGCACGTCGAAGGTTGATGGCAGCGAGATGTAGTGCGCCGCAACACCAGGGATTCCGGTGCCAACGTGGAACTCGCACAACACAACCGAAGTACTTTGCCCCAACGTAACGAGTGAGGTTGTCAATCTCACCGAGCTTGCTGTAACAAAGGATTAGATGTATAGTGTGGATGATGATTGTTTGCAGAAAACAGTAGAACAGGTATTGCAGTAGATTGTATTTAATGTAAAAGAATGGACCGGGGTCCACAGTTCACTAGAGGTGTCTCTCCCATAAGATAAATAGCATGTTGGGTGAACAAATTACAGTCGGGCAATTGACAAATAGAGAGGGCATGACCATTGTGGTGACCCTGCATACCACTACATGTTGTAGTATGCCAGTCGTTGATATAACATTCACGAAGTACCATTCCGCAAATATTACATCCCTCAGAGTAGTACAACAGAACATAGCAGGGTCCATAACTTATTCACTTATTATTACAAGCATCAAACATATATTGTCTTGTAGCTCCTCTTGGGTCCTAAGAGGAATACTCCTGGGTTCGAGGTGAACCCAACTCAACTTACAATATAGGAGTCTCATAACACTATACATTTATTTCCTCGAGCAGCTAAATACTAAGAGTTCGGACTGCTCGGTTACTACTACTACTCAACAGATATTCCTAGGCTTGTTCTCCTCCGGAAGCCTCCCGGATCCGTAGACTATGAGGTAGTCTACGCCTTCAACACCTCCCGAGAGGTCGGGTTCTTCATAGCCGATGATCTCGGCTCCTTCATTGCTGTCGTAGTCCTCCTCCAGACGATTCAGACAATCTAAGCATGGGGTTTAAGAGTGGTATGAGTACGAGCGTACTCAACAAGTTCATTATAGATAAGAGGTGTTTAATACACTAGCTACGATATTAGACCAGAAAGTCCAATATCAATGCAAGTTTTGATAAACATTTCTTCAAGAGATTGCTTTTATTTCAAAGAGCTATGTCCGTCAGCCTTCACCGGTTTACTAGAACTTCATGGAGCTCCTTTCCGGCCGCGTTCGCAGTTCCTCAATCCCGGAACGAGGAGTGACGAGTCACGATTCTTTACACTCTGCAGAGGTGTGTTGCTTTACCCATAAGAGATCTTAACCTTGGTGCCAACCGGGCAGCTTTCCCGTCCACACTTCCTTCGGTGTGAGGCCCGGTATAAGGTCTAGCCAATCATGTTCCTCCGCTACCTCGAACACCCACCCTTTGTTGCATGCCCGACCCTGGGTCCACGTCGGTCCCATTATTCCTGTAGATTTCAAGGTGGACCCCGACCACGACAACAGTGCTGGGCTCTACCATACACTCCTACGCCGGTGGCTGCAACCCATCCTAGACCGCAATACCGTGGGGACTTAGGACTCCCCAGCCTCACCATCTTGCTCCTTCGGGCGACAAGTGTACTACGGACTATGCCGTGGGGACTTAAGGACTCCCCGACCCTCACCAGCTTGCCCCCTGGATTACAAGTGTACTACGGTAAAGCGCATCCGTTGATGAACGAGAGGTGGAAACACTTTTGACTACTCCGTCCCACTCCGGATCTTATGGTTAACACGGGTATTACGGCACAAGAATCACTCGGAGACATTTGTTGTTTAATCCTAGATGGATATAAACCCGTGCAATGGAACCTCCACCATATCAACACAATCCATGGTTCCATTGCCCACCACTTAGTCATATTCATAGTTATGAAAGTAGTGGTTTTGATTTTTGTGCAATAGTGATAACCATAATACTTTGCAAGTAATTTGATAGAAATACTCAAATGACATGAGCAAGTGATGAACTTGCCCGAACACCGCAAAGTTCTGCAGCTTGGAAGGTATGGACTGACCCTTGTCCTCTTGTTCTGAAAAATAGCATCATTGTCCGATAAGGGCAATGGTTAAAGAAGCAATTATGCATGATTCCATTTTTAGGGTTTGTTCCCCCCTTCCGATGTCGTTATTATTTCATGTAAGAGGTTAATACTAAGAATAATTTGGGGATACTTGTTTAAAGGTAAAATACAACCTTGAAATGTTGTCAAGGTGTTTTTAAAGTCCAAATATATTAATGGACTTATTTTTATTATTGAAAATTAGATGTGTGCTTTAAATGATTATTTAAATCATCAAATTAAGACTTATTCTTAATTGTCTTCAAAAATTCTCTTAGATATTTTATTTAAATAGAGAATTTTATGTTGATCTATTTTCATATTTTTAATTATTTTTTTAGAGCTATTAATAATTTTCTATGATTATTCATAGTTTCCGCATTTTTTGGAATTTAGGAAATGACCTAAATGCCCTTGGGCCCCACCTGTCGTGGTGGCCCAACGGTTAGGTCGCACCCGAGCCACCCTTTGGGCTCGGTCGGCCCATTCTTCCTCTCCCCTCTCCTCGTGCGACCGAACCCTAATCCTAACTCTGCTCCGGCGACCCGCGTCGCCTCCGCCGTCGCCGCTCGATTCCGGCGAGGTTCGCCGGACTTGGCCCCCGCCATGGAGCGCAATCAACGCGCCACACGACGGCGGTCAATCCTATCCGCGTCGATCTGACGCGGGCGACCTGCTGCTCACGGTCTCGTCCTCGTCTGGTGCTAGGGTTACGGGATCCGCTCGATCCCGCCGTTCCTGGCGCTCCTGGTGCTTGGACTCCGCCCTGGCTTCGCCGCCGTGGTGCGGGTGATGCCGTGGTGCCGCCATGGCCTGGCTGGGCTTGGCGCCGCCGCGCTCTGGCGTGTGCCGCCATGGCCGCCATGGCCGTGCCTATCTGCTCGACCACGGTAAGTGCGCCACCCTTTCTTCTCCTTGGTGTTCTATTTCTTCTCCTCCTAGCTTGAGATGCGGCTACTCCCCTTCATGGAGAGACCATCTCGTGCTGCTGCTATAGCTCTACTGGCTGCTGTTGCTGTGCTTGCTGTTGTGGTGCTTGCTGTTGCTGTGCGCATGCTGCTAGGCTTCTTGCTGCTATCCTGGATGCTAGTTACTGCTGCTCTACTGCTAAGCATCTGCTCGTTGTTGTCTCGTTACCATGGCCACAGCCACTGTATTCACACTTGTGCTTGTGTTTGTGCTTCTCTGTGCCTCTGTTCTTGATGCTATTCTTGTCAATTTCTCAAGTGTATTCGTATGAATTGCCCTGACTTGATTGCATTATACAATCCTTGCAAATTTGCAAGAGCCAGTGCCTTTTGGTGCAATTCAGTGTGTTACAGTTCATAGACCTGCTCCCTTGAGCATGCTCGTGGGCTAAACAACACCATCCCTTGATGGTGTGCTTCGCACAAAATTATATGTTATATTTATGATTATCTCGCTTTACTATTGTTCCTCGTTCGTGGCTGATTCACTTGTCTGACATGTATTGATGCTGTAATTGATGTCTAGCATGATGTGGCATGCTCTTGCTAGCTTCTGGTGGTCCTATGATCACCAGTTACTTGTAGAAACTATTATTTGTTGTCAGTGCCTCACTGTGATCTATTCTGTGTTGTGTGTGTGTCACACAGGCTTGGCCTGTGTATGCTGGTGCTTGTCCAAGCATCAGTGGATGCTTGTAATGATTCATTGGATCATCTGCTAGATCCGGTGCATAGGTAGCTTGATTATTTCATTTATCTGTGCAGTTCTTGTTGTTTAAATAGATAAATGATGTGAACTGTGATACAATGATGATCATAATGATTTAATTTGTTTGGCTAAAGGGATGCCAACACTTGTTGGGTACCCTAGCCCACTCTGAACCCATCTGGGTGATGATGCAAGTACTGGCTTGGTGGTTTGACAGTTTTGGTTGGTTGAGGTGGCCTCAGCAGCCATTCTTGGCTGCTCAGGAAGCTCCCACCATAGTTGGCTTGATGTGAATGGACAAATGCTTTCTGGGTGATCCATTTATTGGATTGCCAGTAGCTCTTGATGTTGAAATCAAAATAGACAATGATTTTGTCTAAGTCTGATGGCTTGAATAGCTGTAGGTGCTAAGTGTGTATCTAGGCTAGCTTGTGCTCTCATCTCTGGCTGGATTCCTTCAGTTATGCATTGAGTGTCATAGCTGTTGTTCCCTTTAGATGATTCACCAGTGGCCTATCTGCTCTTGCTTGCACCATATGGTTTAATAACCAGATGATGACACCACCTTGGGTATCATACCCTGTTGATCTTGTGTGCTAGATGCATATGCTTATATATGAACAAAACCATCTGGTTTGTTCATGTTGAGTTGTATACCTCACTCCAGCTCCTAGATTTTTGGTGTTGGTGTAGAGGTTTTTCTTCAGTGTTGATCTGCGGGTTGAGTTGCTTGCCCTGCTCCTCCTGGTGAGCTTGTGAAGCTTGGTTTATTTTCTGGTGATTGGAAATAGATGAAACAGCTCTAGCTGTTCATCTGTTCTTGGCTGTTCTTGATGTTTGGTGACTTACCCTGCTGCTGTCGATGAATGATCTAAGGTTCACTGTTGGAGAAGCTTTTATATGATCTCCCTCTCCTTCTCTGGTCGACAACACGGCCTGGCAGCCTGCTGGTGACTCACCAGCAGTGTGTGTGTGGTGTGCTGCATGCACACAGCCCTGTGAGCAGGCTGTGTGTGTGTGTAGGCAGTGCTGTGCACCTGGTCCTGGAACTTGGCTGTGGCAAGGATCAGCTCGGCCACTTTGATCCTATCTGATCATTTCCTATTTTCATGTAATTTCTAACCTGCCAAGTGGCTATGCCACTTGGCATAACTTCTCTTTTGTTGTGTTTATGTGCAGGGACAATCTGTTGCTCCAATGATCATGAAGATCATCAAGTTAATGAAGTTTAGCTTGTAGTGTTTAGGATAGATCCTTGATTTGTAATTTTCCTTTTCTTTTCTTTTTCTATTTTTGTCCAATTCTTGTAATATGTTGTAATGTTCATATTTTATTCTGGATATTGTAAAAACAATGTATCTTGTGTGTTTATCAATAAAGCTCCAATTTTTCTCTATTGAGCTTTATATATTAATTGTTCTATTTATATCTTGATTATTAAAGATTGTTTATTAAATTATCTCAAGTTTGAATTATGAGATAATAACTTGATGTTTGAATTTGAAATTCAAATTCAAATTTGGTTTGAGCTTGATCATCCATCTTAACTTAGAATTCAATCATGCAACTTAAATTGGTGATTCAAACTCTCCCCTCTCAACTCAAAATCCTAATCTAGTTAAGCGAGATGCAAGTTTGTCGCACTCTCGAAACCCTAACCCTGTAAGGTGTCGAGAGAGAAACTTGTTCCCCTTCGATGCAGTTTTTGTTTAAAAGCGCGAAATTTCCCCAGAATTTGCTATGCAATGCACATCCCTTTCTAAAATCTACCCCTCGATCGTCTCTAAACCTGGGACATTACAGCCTTTCCCCCTTAAAGAAAACTTCGTCCCGAAGTTGTGGTTGTAATACCTGAACAGTTCGGGGTATGTTTTCCTCGGGTCTTCCTCTTTTTCCCAGGTGGCTTCCCTCTCGGGGTGATGCTTCCATTGTATCTTGCAATACTTGATCGCCTTATTTCTGAGTTGTTTCCAGCTTTCCTCGAGAATCTTGGCTGGCTTCTCGATGTATGTCAAGTCTGGTTGTAACTCGAGCTCATCATGTGATATTGGTTCATCTGGGGTCTTCAAACACTTTCCGAGTTGTGACACATGGAATACATTATGAACTTGTGCTAACCTTCCGGGTAGATCCAATTCAAAGGCTAAACCTCGATTCGACTCGATATCTTGAAAGGTCCTATGTATCTAGGGCTCGAGCTTTCCTTTTACTCCAAACCTCCGAAGTCCTTTCATCGGGCTTACCTTAAGATAAACCATGTCTCCAACTTGTGGTTCCCATGTTCTCCTCTTCTGATCGGCGTAACTCTTTTGCCGACTTTGGGCTATCTTAAGCCTATCTCTGATAATGTCAATTATTTGTTGCTTTTCCTTGACATAATCAGGGTTGAACTCTTTGCTTGCTCCGGCTTCATACCAACATATCGGTGATCTACACTTCCTTCCATACAAAGCTTCAAATGGTGCCATCTTGATGCTGCTTTGATAGCTATTATTGTATGAAAACTCTGCTAGTGGTAAGTGTTCTTCCCATGATCCTCCGAAGTCTAGGGCACAAGCCCTAAGCATATCTTCTAAGATCTGGTTGGTTCTCTCGGTTTGTCCACCGGTCTGGGGATGATAAGCGGTACTATAGTCCAACTTGGATCCTAAAGCTTCGTGAAGTTGCTTCCAGAATGCTGATGTGAACACGGATCCTCGATCCGATACTATCTTCTTAGGCACTCCATGCTTACTCACGATCTCTTTGATGTAAAGATCGATAAGTTTCTCTCCTTTATCCTGCTGGTTTACCGCTAAGAAGTGGGCGCTCTTCGTCAACCGGTCCACGATTACCCATATCATGTCCTTCTTTTTATTAGTCATGGGTAGTCCGGTGATGAAATCCATCCCTATCTCCTCCCATTTCCACTCTGGAATAGGTAAAGGTTGTAACTTCCCTGCCGGACTCTGGTGTTCCGCCTTCACTCTTTGGCAGGTATGGCATTCTGCCACGTATTGTGCTATCTCCCTCTTCATGTTATTCCACCAGAATAGTTCCTTTAAGTCCATGTACATCTTTGTACTTCCCGGATGTATTGAATATGGTGTTTGATGAGCTTCCGGAGTATTACTTCCTTAATTTCAGCAATATCCGGAACGCAAATTCTTTTACGGAACCATAATGATCCAGATTCTCCGCGGTGAAATTCCGATGGTCTTCCCTCATCTATTCTTCTCATCTCCTCCACGATGAATGGATCGTCCAGCTGACCCATCATTATCTCATTCTTCAGGTTGACATTCAGCTCATCGGCTACTTGCAACGCCGATAATCCTTCATGGGCTTCCTTCTCCCAAAGTTGTATTTGGGCTTGACTTATTTCCTTCCTCAACTCCGGTGATATTTCTTGTTCTACTCCTCCGGTACTCTTCCTACTCAGGGCATCTGCTACAACATTAGCCTTCCCTGGTGTGTAATTGATTGTCAGATCATAATCCTTGATCAATTCTAGCCATCTTTTCTGTCTCATGTTGAGTTCCTTCTGAGTGAAGAAATATTTGAGGCTTTTATGATCTGTATAGAGCTCACACTTAGCTCCATAGAGAAAATGTCTCCAAGTTTTGAGTGCAAATACGACTGCTGCTAATTCCAAGTCATGTGTTGGATAGTTCACTTCATGAGGTCTGAGTTGCCTCGATCCATAAGATATCACTTTCCGATCTTGCATGAGTACACAACCCAATCCATGTTTGGATGCGTCACAGTACACGGTGTAATCCTTGCCAACTTCCGGAACTGCTAACACCGGTGCTGTGGTGAGTTTCTCTTTCAGAGTTTGAAAACTCTTCTCACACTCCTCTGACCACACAAATGGTGTGTTCTTTCTTAACAGCTTTGTCATTGGTCCTGCTATCTTGGAGAATCCTTCAATGAATCTCCGATAATATCCTGCCATTCCGAGGAATCCTCGGATTTCCTTGACAGTCTTGGGTGCTTCCCATTCTAGAACTGCTGCTACCTTACTCGGGTTGACAGCGATTCCATCTTTGCTAATGACATGACCAAGAAATTCCACTTGATCTAGCCAAAATTCACACTTACTAAGTTTGGCATAGAGTTGATGTTCCCTTAGTGTTTGCAACACTAACCTCAAATGTTCGGCATGTTCTGCTTTGTTCTTGGAATATATCAGAATATCATCGATAAATACGATGACAAACTTGTCTAGATATGGCATGAAGATCTTATTCATGAGATTCATGAATATTGCTGGGGCATTGGTTAATCCAAAAGGTACTACAAGATATTCATGGTGTCCATATCTTGAGACAAAGGCAGTTTTCGGAACGTCTTCCTTCTTGATCTTTATCTGGTGATAACCGGATCTTAGATCAATCTTGGAAAAGACTCCCGCGCCTCTAACTTGATCAAATAGATCTTGTATTCTTGGAAGTGGATACTTGTTCTTGATTGTGACGTTGTTGAGATTCCTGTAGTCTCCGCACATCCTTCTTCCTCCATCTCTTTTATCTACGAAGATCACGGGTGATCCCCATGGTGAAACACTCTCTTGAATGAATCCCTTTTGTTCCAAGTCATCCAATTGCTCCTTAAGTTCTTTCAACTCCTTAGGCCCCATCTTATATGGTGCTTTGGCAATCGGAGCTGTTCCTGGAATTAGGTCGATAGTGAATTCTATCTCCCTATCTGGTGGCATACCAGGTAATTCCGCAGGGAACACATCCTGGAATTCATTTACTACGGGTATATCTTCTAACTTCACCTCCTTCATGCTATTCAGTTGTAGCTCAACTTCAATCTGGGTATGTTTGTCGCCTTGGTAGATCATTCTACTTCCATCGGGGCTTTTCAACGACACCGTCTTGTTCACACGATCGATCAATGCTCCATTAGCTTCCAACCAGTTCATACCAAGAATGACATCAATGTCCTTCATCGGTAAAATGAACAGTCCGCGTCAAACGCGCACTTATTGATCATAATGACTTGTTTTTGTTTGGCATGGGTTACTACTATCGTTCCCCCGCAGAAAGTATGGTTATGGGTGTATCTAACTTAGTGCAACTAATCCCATGTTTGATGATGAATTGTTGAGAAATGAATGATGTAGTTGCACCGGTATCAAAAAGTACTTTGCCGGGATGAGTGAGTATCCGGAGCGTACCTATCACCGCCTGGTCGGAGTTGACCACCTCCTCCAGACCGGTACGAGTTCAGCTTGCCGAAGGGCTTCTTATTCTTCCAGCTCCCTCCGGTGTTTCCTCCTCGACCTCCTCCACTATTTTTCTTGGGGCAGTCCTTCAGCATGTGCCCCTCCTGACGACAACCAAAGCATATAATCCTTGGTTTCTTGCAGTCCTTGGCGAAATGCCCGGTGAGTCCACAACTCCTACAAACGCTTTGATTTGCAGTCTGAAATGCCTGATTCTTCCTACTACCATAGTAGTTGCTGTTGTTGTTGTTGTTGTTGTTGTTGTTGTTGTATCTGGGCTTGAAACTCAAGCTGGTATTAGGCTTGTTACTAACAAACCTCTTAGGCTCAAACTTGGCCTTCTTCCTCTTCTCCTCCTGCAATTGCTTGAAATCATCTTCCAGAGTGATGGCTGCATCCACCAACTCTTGAAACTCCGTTGCTCTCATCATACGGAGCTGTACCTTGAACTGGGGACTTAACCCCCTCAGAAATCTCTTTTTCTTCTTGTCCTCGGTGTTGACTTCTTCAACAGCATACCGGGACAGTTTAGAGAACTCCCTGACATAGGTCAGGATTGCCTTGTCCTTCGCTCGAGACTTTCAAATTCTCGACGCTTCAGCTCCACTATACTTTCAGGGACATTGGATTCCCTGAACTTCCTTGCGAACTCCTCCCATGTGAATACCTTTCCAGCCGGATATACGGCTACAATGTTATCCCACCATGATGCGGCGGGTCCACACAACAAGTGTGTAGCATAACGGACCTTCTCCTGGTCATTGCATCCAACAGTGTTGAGCTTTCGCTCAGTATCCATCAGCCAGTCTTCCGCGTCCATTGGCTCGGGCGCGTATGCAAAAGATATAGGCTTGGTGTTCTGGAAGTCTGCTAATGTGACTCCCGGGTTCTCAGGTCTTTCCACCCTGTTCTGCTGTATCAAATCATGGAAGAATTTGTTCTGCTGCTCCAGTGTTACACGCTGTCTCTCTTCCACCATCTGCATGTACTGAATGAAATTCTGTTGCGTCATGGGTGGTGGTGGTGGTGGTAACTGATCTCTGGCTGCACCCTCAGCCTCCTCCTTTTGTTTGGCTTCGCGCTCCATGCGCTGCGCTTCGGTCTCCTCTCCTAACGTTCCCGACATGACCCCCTAGTTCTGCAACACAAGATGATACTCATAGTTACTCCATGCGCAAGTTTTCTGAGCTCAACATTGTGCACAGAACTAGTCACGCAATGGAAATCAAGAAGCAAATCCAAATCATACAAAACATATACCCTGTATATACATACATAAGTGGTCTTATTACAATACTCAAGTCGATGTGAGTATGCAAACTCACTTATTAAAGTATATGTACAAATTTATACAAATATTACAAACTATAATACACGTGGTACTTGTGTATTATAGCCTCGCCTCCCTTGGTGGACTCTAATCGTTCTTCACTCCCGGTACATTCCAGGCTTCCATCCGGTCGAACGTGTCGTCCTCCTGATAGACCCTGGAACATAAGGTCTCCCCGTTGGCTTGTAATCCGAATCGGATGATGATCCTAAGGAGAAATCAGTGTTCACAAACTGATCGTTAAGTGCATCATAGTCCACCCATCGGGTGTACTCTCCTGTAGCCCCACCATAAGGGTTACCAAAACTCATACCCGACTCTACCTGTGTCGGATATCCTCCATCCACTCCTTCATTACTAGGGTAGCTCTGGTTCTGGGTTGTTGCGTCATCATTCATCTCTCCATCATAATACGCGGTGGTACTATGAGTTCCAGTATCCGATCCCCAACGCCAACCCCTAGAATTCTCGATAGGAGTCTCGGAACGCTGCTTGTTTCCGGATTCCTCTCCGCCCTCGTATCCCCCATAGGAACTACCCAAGTAGTTCCCAGGTGTAACAGTGTAGGTTCACGTGCAAGTGGATCAATATCGATGTAGTCACCAGCTGAATAAACTGGTGTGTGTACCACATTCTCCATAGGTTCTTTGCCCCTACTCTCCTCCTTGGGTTCAGTGAATTCCTCAAGCATCGTATCAATTGCTCCTATCAGATGATGATTCAACTGAAAGAGTAATGATATGAAGTTACGGCTATTGTCCATGTATTTGGCCGCTGCTACTGGTTTACGTTTAGCATATTTGAAATGGTTCGAGCATGGGATCATTGTCCTCCTCCATATGAGGAATGTGTGTGAATTCGGAACCCATAAGCGCTTTCGTCTTATGCTCCCGAATATCGGTTATGGCTCTCATAACAGCTATATGGTAGGCTGTATTGGTTGTCCTCGCTTCCCCAGCTGGCATGACTACGCTCATTCCCAAAGATTCGGGAAGTCGCAATCCTACTCTGCACTTGGCCAACACCGGACCATCATAGAACATGTACTTCTTTACTGGAATCTGGGGATCGCACCCAAATTCTAGTAACATGGCTCGTAGGATATCAGCCAGTCCTCCTTGGTACTCATTCAGTGTGGAATCCATAACTTTCACGTTTCTTCCCGGTCGTGAACTTGCCATGTTGGCTGTAGAAATAGAAAGATTATGAGATTAGTAATAATGCATCATAATAGAGATAATAAAGAATTATCGCACTAAAAGATATGGTTGTTGTATTCACAATTGAATATACACCATATTTTTAGAGAACTCTTTACTAATCCTATTTGACTCCTAACGTTTTAGTCCCATTTACTAGGTTCCAACCTAAGGTCAAAGCTTTTGCTCTGATACCAACTGTGGTGACCCTGCATACCACCGCATGTTGTAGTATGCCGATCGTTGATATAACATTCACGAAGTACCATTCCGCAAATATTACATCCCTCAGAGTAGTACAACTAAACATAGCAGGGTCCATAACTCATTCACTTATTATTACAAGCATCAAACATATATTGTCTTGGAACTCCTCTTGGGTCCTAAGAGGAATACTCCTGGGTTCGAGGTGAACCCAACTCAACTTACAATATAGGAGTCTCATAACACTATACATTTATTTCCTCGAGCAGCTAAATACTAAGAGTTCGGACTGCTCGGTTACTACTACTACTCAACAGATATTCCTAGGCTTGTTCTCCTCCGGAAGCCTCCCCGGATCCGTAGACTATGAGGTAGTCTACGCCTTCAACACCTCCTGAGAGGTCAGGTTCTTCATAGCCGATGATCTCGGCTCCTTCATTGCTGTCGTAGTCCTCCTCCAGACGATTCAGACAATCTAAGCATGGGGTTTAAGAGTGGTATGAGTACGAGCGTACTCAACAAGTTCATTATAGATAAGAGGTGTTTAATGCACTAGCTACGATATTAGACCAGAAAGTCCAATATCAATGCAAGTTTTGATAAACATTTCTTCAAGAGATTGCTTTTATTTCAAAGAGCTATGTCCGTCAGCCTTCACCGGTTTACTAGAACTTCATGGAGCTCCTTTCCGGCCGCGTTCGCAGTTCCTCAATCCCGGAACGAGGAGTGACAGGTCACAGCTTCTTTACACTCTGCAGAGGTGTGTTGCTTTACCCATAAGAGATCTTAACCTTGGTGCCAACCGGGCAGCTTTCTCGTCCACACTTCCTTCGGTGTGAGGCCCGGTATAAGGTCTAGCCAATCATGTTCCTCCGCTACCTCGAACACCCACCCTTTGTTGCATGCCCCGACCCTGGGTCCACGTCGGTCCCATTATTCCTGTAGATTTCAAGGTGGACCCCGACCACGACAACAGTGCTGGGCTCTACCATACACTCCTACGCCGGTGGCTGCAACCCATCCTAGACCGCAATACCGTGGGGACTTAGGACTCCCCAGCCTCACCATCTTGCTCCTTCGGGCGACAAGTGTACTACGGACTATGCCGTGGGGACTTAGGACTCCCCAGCCTCACCAGCTTGCCCCTTGGATTACAAGTGTACTACGGTAAAGCGCATCCGTTGATGAACGAGAGGTGGAAACACTTTTGACTACTCCGTCCCACTCCGGATCTTATGGTTAACACGGGTATTACGACACAAGAATCACTGGAGACATTTGTTGTTTAATCCTAGATGGATATAAACCCGTGCAATGGAACCTCCACCATATCAACACAATCCATGGTTCCATTGCCCACCACTTAGTCATATTCATAGTTATGAAAGTAGTGGTTTTGATTTTTTGTGCAATAGTGATAACCATAATACTTTGCAAATAATTTGATAGAAATACTCAAATGACATGAGCAAGTGATGAACTTGCTCGAACACCGCAAAGTTCTGCGGTTGGAAGGTATGGACTGACCCTTGTCCTCTTGTTCTGAAAAATAGCATCATTGTCCGATAAGGGCAATGGTTAAAGAAGCAATTATGCATGATTCCATTTTTAGGGTTTGTTCCCCCCTTCCGATGTCGTTATTATTTCATGTAAGAGGTTAATACTAAGAATAATTTGGGGATACTTGTTTAAAGGTAAAATACAACCTTGAAATGTTGTCAAGGTGTTTTTAAAGTCCAAATATATTAGTGGACTTACTTTTATTATAGAAAATTAGGTGTGTGCTTTAAATGATTATTTAAATCATCAAAATAGGACTTACTCTTAAATGTCTTCAAAAATTCTCATAGTTATTTTATTTAAATAGAGAATTTTATGTTGATCTATTTTCATATTTTTAATTATTTTTTAGAGCTATTAATAATTTTCTATGATTATTCATAGTTTCTGCATTTTTTTGGAATTTAGGAAATGACCTAAATGCCCTTGGGCCCCACCTGTCAGGGTGGCCCAACGGTTAGGTCGCACCCGAGCCACCCTTTGGGCTCGGTCGGCCCATTCTTCCTCTCCCCTCTCCTCGCGCGACTGAACCCTAACCCTAACCTGCTCTGGCGACCCGCGTCGCCTCCGCCGTCGCCGCTCGATTCCGGCGAGGTTCGCCGGACTTGGCCCCCGCCATGGAGCGCAATCAACGCGCCACACGACGGCGGTCAATCCTATCCGCGTCGATCTGACGCGGGCGACCTGCTGCTCACGGTCTCGTCCTCGTCTGGTGCTAGGGTTACGGGATCCGCTCGATCCCGCCGTTCCTGGCGCTCCTGGTGCTTGGACTCCGCCCTGGCTTCGCCGCCGTGGTGCGGGTGATGCCGTGGTGCCGCCATGGCCTGGCTGGGCTTGGCGCCGCCGCGCTCTGGCGTGTGCCGCCATGGCCGCCATGGCCGTGCCTATCTGCTCGACCACGGTAAGTGCGCCACCCTTTCTTCTCCTTGGTGTTCTATTTCTTCTCCTCCTAGCTTGAGATGCGGCTACTCCCCTTCATGGAGAGACCATCTCGTGCTGCTGCTATAGCTCTACTGGCTGCTGTTGCTGTGCTTGCTGTTGTGGTGCTTGCTGTTGCTGTGCGCATGCTGCTAGGCTTCTCGTTGCTATCCTGGATGCTAGTTACTGCTGCTCTACTGCTAAGCATCTGCTGCTGTTGTGCTGTTACCATGGCCACAGCCACTGTATTCACACTTGTGCTTGTGTTTGTGCTTCTCTGTGCCTCTGTTCTTGATGTTATTCTTGTCAATTTCTCAAGTGTATTCGTATGAATTGCCCTGACTTGATTGCAGTATACTGATACGTCTCCGACGTATCGATAATTTCTTATGTTCTATGCCATATTATTGATGATACCTACATGTTTTATGCACACTTTATGTCATATTCGTGCATTTTCTGGAACTAACCTATTAACAAGATGCCGAAGTGCCGGTTCCTGTTTTCTGCTGTTTTTGGTTTCAGAAATCCTAGTAACGAAATATTCTCGGAATTGGACGAAACGAAGACCCGGGGCCCTATTTTTCCACGGAGCTTCCAGAAGACCGAAGAACACACGAAGTGGGGCCACGAGGTGGCCAAGCTATAGGGCGGCGCGGCCCAAGCCCTGGCCGCGCCGACCTATAGCGTGGGCCCCTCGTGACGCCCCTTGACCTGCCCTTCCGCCTACTTAAAGCCTCCGTCGCGAAACCCCTGATGCGAAAAAACCACGTTGGCGCCGGAATCTCTGGTGTTGCGCCGCACTACGTCCCGCCGCCATCAACCTTCAACGTGCTTCTTGGCTCCTCCTGGTTTGATAAACCTTGGTTTCTTTCTGAGGGAAAACTTGCTGCTGTGCGCATCATACCTTCCTCTTGGGGTTGCCCAACGAACGTGTGAAATACACGCCATCAAGCTCTTTTTCTGGCGCCGTTGCTGGGGATCCCATCTCGGGGGATTCTGGAGATCTCCTACGGCACCCTGCCGGAGAGGGGATTCATCTCCCGGAGGACTCTACACCGCCATGGTCGCCTCCGGAGTGATGAGTGAGTAGTTCACCCCTGGACTATGGGTCCATAGCAGTAGCTAGATGGTTGTCTTCTCCTCATTGTGCTTCATTGTTGGATCTTGTGAGCTGCCTAACATGATCAAGATCATCTATCTGTAATTCTATATGTTGTGTTTGTCGGGATCCGATGGATAGAGAATACCATGTCATGTTAATTATCAAGTTATTATACATGTGTTGTTTATGATCTTGCATGCTCTCCGTTTCTAGTAGAGGCTCTGGCCAAGTTTTTACTTTTAACTCCAAGAGGGAGTACTTATGCTCGATAGTGGGTTCATGCCTGCATTGACACCTGGGGGAGTGACAGAAACCCCTAACGTTGTGTTGTGCTGTTGCCACTAGGGATAAAACATTGGCGCTATGTCCGAGGATGTAGTTGTTGATTACATTACGCACCATACTTAATGCAATTGTCTGTTGCTTTGCAACTTAATACTGGAGGGGGTTCGGACGATAACTCGAAGGTGGACTTTTTAGGCATAGATGCGAGTTGGATGGCGGTCTATGTACTTTGTCGTAATGCCCAATTAAATCTCACTATACTTATCATGTCATGTATGTGCATTGTTATGCCCTCTCTATTTGTCAATTGCCCGACTGTAATTTGTTCACCCAACATGCTTTTATCTTATGGGAGAGACACTCGTAGTGAACTGTGGACCCCGGTCCATTCTTTAATACTGAAATACAAATCTGTTGCAATACTTGTTTTACTATTTTCTCTGCAAACAATCATCTTCCACACAATACGGTTAATCCTTTGTTACAGCAAGCCGGTGAGATTGACAACCTCACTGTTTCGTTGGGGCAAAGTACTTTGGTTGTGTTGTGCAGGTTCCACGTTGGCGCCGGAATCTCTGGTGTTGCGCCGCACTACGTCCCGCCGCCATCAACCTTCAACGTGCTTCTTGGCTCCTCCTGGTTCGATAAACCTTGGTTTCTTTCAGAGGGAAAACTTGCTGCTGTGCGCATCATACCTTCCTCTTGGGGTTGCCCAACGAACGTGTGAAATACACGCCATCAAGCTCTTTTCCGGCGCCGTTGCCGGGAGATCAAGACACGCTGCAAGGGGAGTCTCCACTTCTCAATCTCTTTACTTTGTTTTTGTCTTGCTTTATTTTATTTACTACTTTGTTTGCTGCATTATATCAAAACACAAAAAAATTAGTTGCTAGCTTTACTTTATTTACTGTCTTGTTTGCTATATTAAAAACACAAAAAAATTAGTTTACTTGCATTTACTTTATCTAGTTTGCTTTATTTACTATTGCTAAAATGGCCAACCCTGAAAATACTAAGTTGTGTGACTTCACTAGCACAAATAATAATGATTTCTTATGCACACCTATTGCTCCACCTGCTACTACAGCAGAATTCTTTGAAATTAAACCTCGCTTTACTTAATCTTGTTATGCGAGAGCAATTTTCTCGGTGTTAGTTCGATGATGCTGCTGCCCATCTCAATAATTTTGTTGAACTATGTGAAATGCAAAAGTATAAAGATGTAGATGGTGACATTATAAAATTAAAATTTTTCCCTTTCTCATTAAGAGGAAGAGCTAAAGATTGGTTGCTATCTCTGCCTAAGAATAGTATTGATTCATGGACTAAATGCAAGGATGCTTTTATTGGTAGATATTATCCCCTCGCTAAAATTATATCTTTGAGGAGTAGCATAATGAATTTTAAACAATTAGATAATGAACATGTTGCTCAAGCTTGGGAAAGAATGAAATCTCCGGTTAAAAATTGCCCAACCCATGGATCGACTACTTGGATGATCATCCAAACCTTCTATGCGGGACTAAATTTTTCTTCGCGGAATTTATTGGATTCAGCTGCTGGAGGTACCTTTATGTCCATCACTCTTGGTGAAGCAACAAAGCTTCTTGATAATATGATGGTTAATTACTCTGAATGGCACACGGAAAGAGCTCCACAAGGTAAGAAGGTAAATTCGTTGAAGAATCCTCTTCCTTGAATGATAAAGTTGATGCTATTATGTCTATGCTTGCGAATGATAGGACTAATGTTGATCCTAATAATGTTCCATTAGCTTCATTGGTTGCCCAAGAAGAACATGTTGATGTAAACTTCATTAAAAATAATAATTTCAACAACAATGCTTATCGGAACAATTCTAGTAATAACTATAGGCCATACCCTTATAATAATGGTAACGGTTATGCTAATTCTTATGGGAATTATTACAGCAATAATAGGAATACACCCCCTGGACTTGAAGCCATGCTTAAAGAATTTATTAGTACACAAACTGCCTTTAACAAATCTGTTGAGGAAAAGCTCAATAAAATTGATATTCTTGTTTCTAGAGTTGATAGTCTTGCCTCTGATGTTGATCTTTTGAAATCGAAAGTTATGCCTAATATGGATATTGAAAATAAAATTGTTACTACAGCAAATGCCATCCAAGTTAGAATTAATGAGAATATAAGATTAATGGCTGAACTGCGTGCTAGGTGGGATAGAGAAGAAAATGAAAAACTAGCTAGAAATAGTAATGTAGCTAAAGTTTGGACTATTACCACCACTAGCAATGCTAATGATTCATATGTTGCTGCACCTCCTACTATCCATGATAAAATAATTGGTGTTAGCAATGCTTCTACTCCTAGTGCAAAGCGCGCAAAATTACTCGAAACTGCTAAAACTCGCTGAAACTGCTTGTGATAAAACTGCTGAAATTTTTTCCAACCTTGGGGATGATAATCCCATTGCTTTAGATTGTAATGATTTAGATTTTGATGATTGCCATATCTCTGAAGTTATAAAGTTCTTACAAAAACTTGCTAAAAGTCCCAATGCTAGTGCTATAAATTTGGCTTTCACAAAACATATTACAAATGCTCTCACAAAAGCTAGAGAAGAGAAACTAAAACTTGAAACTTCTATTCCTAGAAAGCTAGAGGATGGTTGGGAGCCCATCATTAAAATGAGAGTCAAAGATTTTGATTGTAATGCTTTATGTGATCTTGGTGCAAGTATTTCTGTTATGCCTAAAAAAGTCTATGATATGCTTGACTTGCCACCATTGAAAAATTGTTATTTGGATGTTAATCTCGTCGATAATGCTAAAAAGAAACCTTTGGGGAAAGTTGATAATGTTCATATTATGGTTAACAATAACCTTGTCCCCGTTGATTTTGTTGTCTTGGATATTGAATGCAATGCATCTTGCCCCATTATATTGGGAAGACCTTTTCTTCGAACCGTTGGTGCTACTATTGATATGAAGGAAGGTAATATTAAATATCAATTTCCTCTCAAGAAAGGTATGGAACACTTCCCTAGAAAGAGAATGAAGGTACCTTATGATTCTATTATTAGAACAAATTATGATGTTGATGCTTCATCCTTCGATGTTACTTGAGATACACTTTTCGCGCCTAGCTGAAAGGCGTTAAAGAAAAGCGCTTATGGGAGACAACCCATGTTTTTACTCCAGTACTTTGTTTTATATTTGTGTCTTGGAAGTTGTTTACTACTGTAGCAACCTCTCCTTATCTTAGTTTTATGTTTTGTTGTGCCAAGTAAAGTCTTTGATAGAAAAGTAAGTACTAGATTTGGATTACTGCGCAGTTCCAGATTTCTTTGCTGTCACGAATCTGGGTCTATCTCCCTGTAGGTAGCTCAGAAAATTACGCCAATTTACGAGCATGATCCTCAGATATGTACGCAACTTTCATTCAATTTGAGCATTTTCGTTTGAGCAAGTCTGGTGGCCTAATAAAATCCATCTTTACGGACTGTTCTGTTTTGACAGATTCTGTCTTTTATTTCGCATTGCCTCTTTTGCTATGTTGGATGAATTTCTTTGATCCACTAATGTCCAGTAGCTTTATGCAATGTCCAGAAGTGTTAAGAATGATTGTGTCACCTCTGAACATGTGAATTTTTATTATGCACTAACCCTCTAATGAGTTGTTTCGAGTTTGGTGTGGAGGAAGTTTTCAAGGATCAAGAGAGGAGTATGATGCAATATGATCAAGGAGAGTGAAAGCTCTAAGCTTGGGGATGCCCCGGTGGTTCACCCATGCATATATTAAGAATACTCAAGCGTCTAAGCTTGGGGATGCCCAAGGCATCCCCTTCTTCATCGACAACATTATCGGGTTCCTCCCTCGAAACTATATTTTTATTCGGCCACATCTTATGTACTTTGCTTGGAGCGTCGGTTTGTTTTTGTTTTTTGTTTTGTTTGAATAAAATTGATCCTAGCATTCTCTTTATGGGAGAGAGACACGCTCCGCTGTTGCATATGGACAAATATGTCCTTAGGCTCTACTCATAGTATTCATGGCGAAGTTTCTTCTTCGTTAAATTGTTATATGGTTGGAATTGGAAAATGATACATGTAGTAAATTGCTATAATGTCTTGGATAATTTGATACTTGGCAATTGTTGTGCTCATGTTTAAGCTCTTGCATCATATACTTTGCACCCATTAATGAAGAAATACTTAGAGCTTGCTAATTTGGTTTGCATATTTGGTTTCTCTAGAGTCTAGATAACATCTAGTATTGAGTTTTGAACAACAAGGAAGACGGTATGGAGTCTTATAATGTTTACCATATGTCTTTTATGTGAGTTTTGCTGTACCATTCATCCTTGTGTTTGTTTCAAATAACCTTGCTAGCCTAAACCTTGTATCGAGAGGGAATACTTCTCATGCATCCAAAATCCTTGAGCCAACCACTATGCCATTTGTGTCCACCATACCTACCTACTACATGGTATTTATCCGCCATTCCAAAGTAAATTGCTTGAGTGCTACCTTTAAAATTCCATCATTCGCCTTTGCAATATATAGCTCATGGGACAAATAGCTTAAAAACTATTGTGGTATTGAATATGTACTTATGCACTTTATCTCTTATTAAGTTGCTTGTTGAGCGATAACCATGTTTCTGGGACGCCATCAACTATTCTTTGTTGGATATCATGTGAGTTGCTATGCATGTCCGTCTTGTCTGAAGGAAGAGAGATCTACCACCTTCATGGTTGGAGCATGCATGTTGTTAGAGAAGAACTTTGGGCCGCTAACTAAAGCAATGATTCATGGTGGAAGTTTCAGTTTGGACATATATCCTCAATCTCATATGAGAATAAAAATTGTTGCCACATGCTTATGCATTAAAGAGGAGTCCATTATCTGTTGTCCATGTTGTCCCGGTATGGATGTCTAAGTTGAGAATAATCAAAAGCGAGAAATCCAAAATGCGAGCTTTCTCCTTAGACCTTTGTACAGGCGGCATGGAGGTACCCCATTGTGACACTTGGTCAAAACATGTGCATTGCAAAGATCCGGTAGTCCAAGTTAATTAGGACAAGGTGCGGGCACTATTAGTATACTATGCATGAGACTTGCAACTTGTAAGATATAACTTTCATAACTCATATGCTTTATTACTACCGTTGACAAAATTGTTTCATGTTTTCAAAATAAAAGCTCTAGCACAAATATAGCAATCGATGCTTTCCTCTTTGAAGGACCATTCTCTTTACTTTTATGTTGAGTCAGTTCACCTATTTCTCTCCACCTCAAGAAGCAAACACTTGTGTGAACCGTGCATTGATTCCTACATATTTTCATATTGTACTTGTTATATTACTCTATGTTGACTATTATCCATGAGATATACATGTTACAAGTTGAAAGCAACCGCTGAAACTTAATCTTCCTTTGTGTTGCTTCAATACCTTTACTTTGATTTATTGCTTTATGAGTTAACTCTTATGCAAGACTTATTAATACTTGTCTTGAAGTACTATTCATGAAAAGTCTTTGCTATATGATTCACCTGTTTACTCATGTCATCACCATTGTTATGATCGCTGCATCCACTACATATGTTTAAAAATAGTATGATCAAGGTTATGATGGCATATCACTTCAGAAATTATCTTTGTTATCGTTTTACCTGCTCGGGACGAGCAGAACTAAGCTTGGGGATGCTTGATACGTCTCCGACGTATCGATAATTTCTTATGTTCTATGCCATATTATTGATGATACCTACATGTTTTATGCACACTTTATGTCATATTCGTGCATTTTCTGGAACTAACCTATTAACAAGATGCCGAAGTGCCGGTTCTCGTTTTCTGCTGTTTTTGGTTTCAGAAATCCTAGTAAAGAAATTTTCTCGGAATTGGACGAAACGAAGACCCA
The DNA here is from genome assembly GCF_022539505.1 of Lolium rigidum. NCBI lineage: Eukaryota > Viridiplantae > Streptophyta > Magnoliopsida > Poales > Poaceae > Lolium > Lolium rigidum. The sequence continues at coordinate 192,616,735 of NC_061508.1, forward strand.
GGGCCCTATTTTTCCACGGAGCTTCCAGAAGACCGAAGAACACACGAAGTGGGGCCACGAGGTGGCCAAGCTATAGGGCGGCGCGGCCCAAGCCCTGGCCGCGCCGACCTATAGCGTGGGCCCCTCGTGACGCCCCTTGACCTGCCCTTCCGCCTACTTAAAGCCTCCGTCGCGAAACCCCTGATGCGAAAAAACCACGTTGGCGCCGGAATCTCTGGTGTTGCGCCGCACTACGTCCCGCCGCCATCAACCTTCAACGTGCTTCTTGGCTCCTCCTGGTTCGATAAACCTTGGTTTCTTTCTGAGGGAAAACTTGCTGCTGTGCGCATCATACCTTCCTCTTTGGGGTTGCCCAACAAACGTGTGAAATACACGCCATCATATACAATCCTTGCAAATTTGCAAGAGCCAGTGCCTTTTGGTGCAATTCAGTGTGTTACAATTCATAGACCTGCTCCCTTGAGCATGCCTGTGGGCTAAACAACACCATCCCTTGATGGTGTGCTTCTGCACAAAATTATATGTTATATTTATGATTATCTGCTTTACTATTGTTCCTGTTCTGTGGCTGATTCACTTGTCTGACATGTATTGATGCTGTAATTGATGTCTAGCATGTTGTGGCATGCTCTTGCTAGCTTCTGGTGGTCATATGATCACCAGTTACTTGTAGAAACTATTATTTGTTGTCAGTGCCTCACTGTGATCTATTCTGTGTTGTGTGTGTGTCACACGAGCTTGGCTTCGTGTATGTCTGGTGCTTGTCCAAGCATCGGTGGATGCTTGTAATGATTCATTGGATCATCTGCTAGATCCGAGTGCATAGGTAGCTTGATTATTTCATTTATCTCGTGCAGTTCTTGTTGTTTAAATAGATAAATGATGTGAACTGTGATACAGTGATGATCATAACGATTTAATTTGTTTGGCTAAAGGGATGCCAACACTTGTTGGGTACCCTAGCCCACTCTGAACCCATCTGGGTGATGATGCAAGTACTGGCTTGGTGGTTTGACAGTTTTGGTTGGTTGAGGTGGCCTCAGCAGCCCATTCTTGGTCTGCTCAGGAAGCTCCCACCATAGTTGGCTTGATGTGAATGGACAAATGCTTTCTGGGTGATCCATTTATTGGATTGCCAGTAGCTCTTGATGTTGAAATCAAAATAGACAATGATTTTGTCTAAGTCTGATGGCTTGAATAGCTGTAGGTGCTAAGTGTGTATCTAGGCTAGCTTGTGCTCTCATCTCTGGCTGGATTCCTTCAGTTATGCATTGAGTGTCATAGCTGTTGTTCCCTTTAGATGATACACCGATGGCCTATCCGCTCTTGCTTGCACCATATGGTTTAATAACCAGATGATGACACCACCTTGGGTATCACACCCTGTTGATCTTGTGTGCTAGATGCATATGCTTATATATGAACAAAACCATCTGGTTTGTTCATGTTGAGTTGTATACCTCACTCCAGCTCCTAGATTTTTGGTGTTGGTGTAGAGGTTTTTCTTCAGTGTTGATCTGCGGGTTGAGTTGCTTGCCCTGCTCCTCCTGGTGAGCTTGTGAAGCTTGGTTTATTTTCTGGTGATTGGAAATAGATGAAACAGCTCTAGCTGTTCATCTGTTCTTGGCTGTTCTTGATGTTTGGTGACTTACCCTGCTGCTCGTCGATGAATGATCTAAGGTTCACTGTTGAAGAAGCTTTTATATGATCTCCCTCTCCTTCTCCGGTCGACAACACGGCTCGGCAGCCTGTCGGTGACTCACCGGCAGTGTGTGTGTGGTGTGTTGCATGCACACGGCCCCGTGAGCAGGCTGTGTGTGTGTGTAGGCGAGTCTTGTGCACCCGGTCCTGGAACTTGGCTGTGGCAAAGATCAGCTCGGCCACTTTGATCCTATCTGATCATTTCCTATTTTCATGTAATTTCTAACCTCGCCAAGTGGCTATGCCACTTGGCATAACTTCTCTTTTGTTGTGTTTATGTGCGGGGACAATCTGTTGCTCCAATGATCATGAAGATCATCAAGTAAATGAAGTTTAGCTTGTAGTGTTAGGATAGATCCTTGATTTGTAATTTTCCTTTTCTTTTCTTTTTCTATTTTTGTCCAATTCTTGTAATATGTTGTAATGTTCATATTTTATTCTGGATATTGTAAAAACAATGTATCCTGTGTGTTTATCAATAAAGCTCCAATTTTTCTCTATTGAGCTTTTTATATTAATTGTTCTATTTATATCTTGATTATTAAAGATTGTTTATTAAATTATCTCAAGTTTGAATTATGAGATAATAACTTGATATTTGAATTTGAAATTCAAATTCAATTTTGGTTTGAGCTTGATCATCCATCTTAACTTAGGATTCAATCATGCAACTTAAATTGGTGATTCAAACTCTCCCCTCTCAACTCAAAATCCTAATCTAGTTAAGCGAGATGCAAGTTTGTCGCACTCTCGAAACCCTAACCCTGTAAGGTGTCGAGAGACAAACTTGTTCCCCTTCGATGCAGTTTTTGTTTAAAAGCGCGAAATTTCCCCAGAATTTGCTATGCAATGCACATCCCTTTCTAAATTCTACCCCTCGATCGTCTCTAAACCTGGGACATTACAACCATGCACATACATGATATGATAAGTATAGTGATATTTAATTGGGCATTACGACAAAGTACATAGACCGCTATCCAGCATGCATCTATGCCTAAAAAGTCCACCTTCAGGTTATCATCCGAACCCCTTCCAGTATTAAGTTGCAAACAACAGACAATTGCATTAAGTATGGTGCGTAATGTAATCAATAACTACATCCTCGGACATAGCATCAATGTTTTATCCCTAGTGGCAACAGCACATCCACAACCTTAGAACTTTCCGTCACCTGTCCCGGATTTAATGGAGGCATGAACCCACTATCGAGCATAAATACTCCCTCTTGGAGTTAAGAGTAAAAACTTGGCCAGAGCCTCTACTAATAACGGAGAGCATGCAAGATCATAAACAACACATAGGTAATAGATTGATAATCAACATAACATAGTATTCTCTATCCATCGGATCCCGCACAACATATAGCATTATAGATAGATGATCTTGATCATGTTAGGCAGCTCACAAGATCCGACAATGAAGCACAATTAGGAGAAGACGACCATCTAGCTACTGCTATGGACCCATAGTCCAGGGGTGAACTACTCACTCATCACTCCGGAGGCGACCATGGCGGTGAAGAGTCCTCCGGGAGATGATTCCCCTCTCCGGCAGGGTGCCGGAGGCGATCTCCTGAATCCCCCGAGATGGGATTGGCGGCGGCGGCGTCTCTGGAAGGTTTTTCGTATCGTGGCTCTCGGTACTGGGGGTTTCGCGACGAAGAGTATATGTAGGCGGAAGGGCGGGTCAAGAGGCGACGCGAGGGGCCCACACAACAGGGCCGCGCGGCCAGGAGGAGGGCCGCGCCGCCCTGGCGTGTCGCCGCCTCGTCGCCTCAATTCGTTTCCCTTTCGGTCTTCTGGAAGCTTCGTGGCAAAATAGGACCCTGGGCGTTGATTTCGTCCAATTCCGAGAATATTTCCTTACTAGGATTTCTGAAACCAAAAACAGCAGAAAACAGCAATTGGCTCTTCGGCATCTCGTTAATAGGTTAGTGCCGGAAAATGCATAAATACGACATAAAGTATGCACAAAACATGTAGATATCATCAATAATGTGGCATGGAACATAAGAAATTATCGATACGTCGGAGACGTATCAGCATCCCCAAGCTTAGTTCTCGCTCGTCCCGAGCGGGTAAACGATAACAAAGATAATTTACGGAGTGACATGCCATCATAATCTTGATCATACTATTGTAAGCATATGTAATGAATGCAGCGATCAAAACAATTGTAATGACATGAGTAAACAAATGAATCATAAAGCAAAGACTTTTCATGAATAGTACTTTCAAGACAAGCATCAATAAGTCTTGCATAAGAGTTAACTCATAAAGCAATAAATCAAAGTAAAGGTATTGAAGCAACACAAAGGAAGATTAAGTTTCAGCGGTTGCTTTCAACTTATAACATGTATATCTCATGGATATTGTCAATGTAAAGTAATATAACAAGTGCAATATGCAAGTATGTAGGAATCAATGCACAGTTCACACAAGTGTTTGCTTCTTGAGGTGGAGAGAGATAGGTGAACTGACTCAACATAAAAGTAAAAGAAAGGCCCTTCGCGAGAGGAAGCATTGATTGCTATATTTGTGCTAGAGCTTTGGTTTTGAAAACAAGAAACAATTTTGTCAACGGTAGTAATAAAGCATATGTATCATGTAAATTATATCTTACAAGTTGCAAGCCTCATGCATAGTATACTAATAGTGCCCGCACCTTGTCCTAATTAGCTTGGATTACCGGGATTATCATTGCAATACACATGTTTTAACCAAGTGTCACAAAGGGGTACCTCTATGCCGCATGTACAAAGGTCTAAGGAGAAAGTTCGCATTGGATTTCTCGCTTTTGATTATTCTCAACTTAGACATCCATACCGGGACAACATAGACAACGGATAATGGACTCCTCTTTAATGCATAAGCATGTAGCAACAATTAATGTTCTCATATGAGATTGAGGATATATGTCCAAAACTGAAACTTCCACCACGATTCATGGCTTTAGTTAGCGGCCCAATGTTCTTCTCTAACAATATGCATGCTCTACCCATTAAATGAGTGGTAAATCTCCCTTACTTCAGACAAGACGGACATGCATAGCAACTCACATGATATTCAACAAAGAGTAGTTGATGGCGTCCCCAGGAACATGGTTATCGCACAACAAGCAACTTAATAAGAGATAAAGTGCATAAGTACATATTCAATACCACAATAGTTTTTAGGATATTTGTCCCATGAGCTATATATTGCAAAGGTAAAGAATGGAAATTTTAAAGGTAGCACTCAAGCAATTTACTTTGGATTGGCGGAGAAATACCATGTAGTAGGTAGGTATGGTGGACACAAATGGCATAGTGGTTGGCTCAAGGATTTTGGATGCATGAGAAGTATTCCCTCTCGATACAAGGTTTAGGCTAGCAAGGTTATTTGCAACAAACACAAGGATGAACCGGTGCAGCAAAACTCACATAAAAGACATATTGTAAACATTATAAGACTCTACACCGTCTTCCTTGTTGTTCAAAACTCAATACTAGAAATTATCTAGACTTTAGAGAGACCAAATATGCAAACCAAATTTTAGCAAGCTCTATGTATTTCTTCATTAATGGGTGCAAAGTATATGATGCAAGAGCTTAAACATGAGCACAACAATTGCCAAGTATCAAATTATTCAAGACATTTTAGAATTACTACATGTAGCATTTCCCGATTCCAACCATATAACAATTTAACGAAGAAGATTCAACCTTCGCCATGAATACTATGAGTAAAGCCTAAGGACATATTTATCCATATGCAACAGCGGAGCGTGTCTGTCTCCCACACAATGAATGCTAGGATCCATTTTATTCAAACAAAAACAAAAAACAAAAACAAACCGACGCTCCAAGCAAAGCACATAAGATGTGATGGAATAAAAATATAGTTTTAGGGGAGGAACCTGATAATGTTGTCGATGAAGAAGGGGATGCCTTGGGCATCCCCAAGCTTAGACGCTTGAGTCTTCTTAAAATATGCAGGGGTGAACCACCGGGGCATCCCCAAGCTTAGATCTTTCACTCTCCTTGATCATATTGTATCATCCTCCTCCCTTGATCCTTGAAAACTTCCTCCACACCAAACTCGAAACAACTCATTAGAGGGTTAGTGCATAATAAAAATTCACATGTTCAGAGGTGACATAATCATTCTTAACACTTCTGGACATTGCACAAAGCTACTGGACATTAATGGAACAAAGAAATTCATCCATCATAGCAAAAGAGGCAATGCGAAATAAAAGGCAGAATCTGTCAAAACAGAACATTCCGTAAAGACGGATTTTATTGAGGCACCAGACTTGCTCAAATGAAAATTCCCATATTGAATGAAAGTTGCGTACATATCTGAGGATCACGCACGTAAATTGGCATATTTTTCTGAGCTACCTACAGAGAGGCAGGCCGAAATTCGTGATAGCAAAGAAATCTAATTCTGCGCAGTAATCCAAATCTAGTATGAACCTTACTATCAAAGACTTTACTTGGCACAACAATGCACAAAACTAAGATAAGGAGCGGTTGCTACAGTAGTAAACAACTTCCAAGATTTAAATATAAAATAAAAGTACTGTAGTAAAAACATGGGTTGTCTCCCATAAGCGCTTTTCTTTAACGCCTTTAATCTAGGCGCAGAAAGTGTATATCAAGTGTTATCAAGAGATGCAGTATCAACATCATAATTTGTTCTAATAATAGAATCAAAAGGTAACTTCATTCTCTTTCTAGGGAAGTGTTCCATACCTTTCTTGAGAGGAAATTGATATTTAATATTACCTTCCTTCATGTCAATGGTGGCACCAACAGTTCGAAGAAAAGGTCTCCCCAATATAATGGGACAAGATGCATTGCATTCAATATCCAAGACAACAAAATCAATGGGGACAAGGTTATTGTTAACGGTAATGCGAACATTATCAACTCTCCCCAAAGGTTTCTTTATAGCATTATCAACAAGATTAACATCCGAATAACAATTTTTTAATGGTGGCAAGTCAAGCATATCATAAATTTTCTTAGGCATAACGGAAATACTTGCACCAAGATCACATAAAGCATTACAATCAAAGTCATTGACCTTCATCTTAATGATGGGCTCCCAACCATCTTCTAACTTTCTAGGAATAGAAGCTTCACGTTCTAGTTTCTCTTCTCTAGCTTTTATGAGAGCATTTGTAATATGTTTTGTGAAAGCCAAGTTTATGGCACTAGCATTAGGACTCTTAGCAAGTTTTTGTAAGAACTTTATAACTTAAGAGATGTGACAATCATCAAAATCCAAACCATTATAATCTAAAGCAATGGGATCATCATCCCCAATGTTGGAAAAAATTTCAGCAGTTTTATCACAGGCAGTTTCAGCGGTTTTAGCGGTTCCGGCAGTTTTGCACGCTTTGCACTAGGAGTAGTAACATTGCCAACACCAATTATTTTACCATTGATAGTAGGAGGTGCAGCAACATGTGAATCATTAACTTTACTAGTGGTGGTAATAGTCCAAACTTTAGCTACATTATTCTCTTTAGCTAGTTTTTCATTTTCTTCTCTTTCCCACCTAGCATGCAATTCGGCCATCAATCTTATATTCTCATTAATTCTAACTTGGATGGCATTTGCTGTAGTAACAATTTTATTTCAATATCCTTATTAGGCATAACTTTCGATTTCAAAAGATCAACATCAGCAACAAGACTATCGACTTTAGAAGCAAGTATATCAATTTTATTGAGCTTTTCCTCAACAGATTTGTTAAAAGCAGTTTGTGTACTAATAAATTCTTTAAGCATAGCTTCAAGTCCAGGGGGTGTGTTCCTATTATTGTTGTAAGAATTCCCATAAGAATTACCATAACCGTTACCATTATTATAAGGATATGGCCTATAGTTATTACTAGAATTGTTCCGATAAGCATTGTTGTTGAAATTATTATTTTTAATGAAGTTTACATCAACATGTTCTTCTTGGGCAACCAATGAAGCTAACGGAACATTATTAGGATCAACATTAGTCCTATCATTCACAAGCATAGACATAATAGCATCAATCTTATCACTCAAGGAAGAGGTTTCTTCGACGAATTTACCTTCTTACCTTGTGGAGCTCTTTCCGTGTGCCATTCAGAGTAATTAATCATCATATTATCAAGAAGCTTTGTTGCTTCACCAAGAGTTATGGACATAAAGGTACCTCCAGCAGCTGAATCCAATAGGTTCCGCGAAGAAAAGTTCAGTCATGTATAAAAGGTTTGGATGATCATCCAAGTAGTCAGTCCATGGGTTGGGCAATTTTTAACCAAAGATTTCATTCTTTCCCAAGCTTGTGCAACATGCTCATTATCCAATTGTTTAAAATTCATTATGCTACTCCTCAAAGATATAATTTTAGCAGGGGGATAATATCTACCAATAAAAGCATCCTTGCATTTAGTCCATGAATCAATACTATTCTTAGGCAGAGATAGCAACCAATCTTTAGCTCTTCCTCTTAATGAGAAAGGAAACAATTTTAATTTTATAATGTCACCATCTACATCTTTATACTTTTACATTTCACACAATTCAACAAAATTATTGAGATGGGCAGCAGCATCATCAGATCTAACACCAGAAAATTGCTCTCTCATAACAAGATTCAGTAAAGCAGATTTAATTTCAAAGAATTCTGCTGTAGTAGCAGGTGGAGCAATAGGTGTGCATAAGAAATCATTATTATTTGTGGTTGTGAAGTCACACAACTTAGTATTTTCAGGAGTAGCCATTTTAGCAGTAGTAAATAAAGCAAACTAAATAAAGTAAATGCAAGTAACTAATTTTTTTGTGTTTTTAATATGGAGAACAAGACAGTAAATAAAGTAAAGCTAGCAACTAATTTTTTTGTGTTTTGATATAATGCAGCAAACAAGAAAGTAAATAAAATAAAGCAAGACAAAAACAAAGTAAAGAGATTGGATTGTGGAGACTCCCCTTGCAGCGTGTCTTGATCTCCCCGACAACGGCGCCAGAAATTTAGCTTGATGACGCGTAAAGCACACACCCGTTGGGAACCCCAAGTGGAAGGTGTGATGCGTACAGCAGCAAGTTTCCCTCAGTAAGAAACCAAGGTTTATTGAACCAGTAGGAGTCAAGAAGCACGTCGAAGGTTAATGGCAGCGAGATGTAGTGCGGCGCAACACCAGGGATTCCGGCGCCAACGTGGAACCTGCACAACACAATCAAAGTACTTTGCCCCAACGTAACAGTGAGGTTGTCAATCTCACCGGCTTGCTGTAACAAAGGATTAGATGTATAGTGTAGATGATGATTGTTTGCAGAAAACAGTAGAACAAGTATTGCAGTAGAGTGTATTTAATGTAAAAGAATGGACCGGGGTCCACAGTTCACTAGAGGTGTCTCTCCCATAAGATAAATAGCATGTTGGGTGAACAAATTACAGTCGGGCAATTGACAAATAGAGAGGGCATGACCATGCACATACATGATATGATAAGTATAGTGAGATTTAATTGGGCATTACGACAAAGTACATAGACCGCTATCCGGCATGCATCTATGCCTAAAAAGTCCACCTTCGAGTTATCATCCGAACCCCTTCCGGTATTAAGTTGCAAACAACGAGACAATTGCATTAAGTATGGTGCGTAATGTAATCAATAACTACATCCTCGGACATAGCATCAATGTTTTATCCCTAGTGGCAACGAGCACATCCACAACCTTAGAACTTTCCATCCTCTGTCCCAGATTTAATGGAGGCATGAACCCACTATCGAGCATAAATACTCCCTCTTGGAGTTAAGAGTAAAAACTTGGCCGAGCCTCTACTAATAACGGAGAGCATGCAAGATCATAAACAACACATAGGTAATAGATTGATAATCAACATAACATAGTATTCTCTATCCATCGGATCCCGACAAACACAACATATAGCATTACAGATAGATGATCTTGATCATGTTAGGCAGCTCACAAGATCCGACAATGAAGCACAATTAGGAGAAGACAACCATCTAGATACTGCTATGGACCCATAGTCCAGGGGTGAACTACTCACTCATCACTCCGGAGGCGACCATGGCGGTGAAGAGTCCTCCAGGAGATGATTCGCCTCTCCGGCGGGGTGCAGGAGGCGATCTCCTGAATCCCCCGAGATGGGATTGGCGGCGTCTCTGGAAGGTTTTCCGTATCGTGGCTCTCGGTACTGGGGGTTTCGCGACGAAGACTATATGTAGGCGGAAGGGCAGGTCAAGAGGCGACGCGAGGGGCCCACACAACAGGGCCACGCGGCCAGGAGGAGGGCCGCGCCGCCCTGGCGTGTCGCCGCCTCAATTCGTTTCCCTTTCGGTCTTCTGGAAGCTTCGTGGCAAAATAGGACCCTGGGCGTTGATTTCGTCCAATTCCGAGAATATTTCCTTACTAGGATTTCTGAAACCAAAAACAGCAGAAAACGACAGCGGCTCTTCGGCATCTCGTTAATAGGTTAGTGCCGGAAAATGCATAAATACGACATAAAGTATGCACAAAACATGTAGATATCATCAATAATGTGGCATGGAACATAAGAAATTATCGATACGTCGGAGACGTATCAAGGAGCTATAATCCGTGATGACACTGGAAGGCTTATAGCTGCTAGCAGTTGTAGGTTACCTTTTGTATCTGATGCCCTAACGGCTGAAGCAAGAGCCCTCCGGGACAGTCTTATCTTGGCTACACAGGTGGGGTGCAATAGGATTGAGGTAAATTCCGACTGCATGGAAGTTACTGAAATTATGAATGATGGCGGGAATTTTCTCGGAGCAACTACGGCGATATATGAAGACTGTATCTTGCTGTGTCGTAGTTTTACCCATGTGTTATTCCATCATACCCCGAGGGAGGCCAATATGGCAGCTCATAACCTAGCTAGATATTCTACTGGGGATATGTCAACTGTGTAGCATGAGGACCCTCCCGATTTCCTTGTAGCCGTGATGGCAAACGATGCAACTGTTATGTGAGCAGCAAGTTTCTTACGCACTCTTTTCCTTACCAGGGTACCGAACGGGACTGGAAGGTTTTTAATGAGGCGGCTTGCTTGCTCTTTTTATATATAAAGTGATGTTTCAAAAAAAGGTAGACATGTGAATTTCTCATATTTAGTTGACACCCTCTTTACACCCGATTTTTCAGGTTTCAGGTACTTCGAATTTGGGTCTAAGTAAGAGCATCTCTAGCAGAGCGTGTAAAAACAGAAACTGAAAAACTCGAGTTCAGATCAGTGAACTCGTGTTTACGGGGCAAAAAAATGGTTCGCGTAGAACAGAAACTGAAAAGCCAAACGGTAAAAAGGCATCTTCTGAGAATATCCTTCTTTTTCTTCTTCTCTTTTTTCCTCATCTTCTTCCTCCCGGCGGCGCCCGTGCCCTCCTGGCGCCAGCCCGCGCCGCCCCATGCCCGGCCGCCTCCACCCCGTGCCCTCCTGGCGCCGGCCTGCGCCGCCCCGTGCCTGGCCACCTCCGCCCCGTGCCCGGCCGCCTCCGCCCCGTGCCCGACGACTCTACAATGCCCCGGATGCGTCCCGCCTCCGCCCCTGCCATGGCCGCTCGAGCCCGCCCAACGCCTGCATGCAACGCCCCGCCAGGGCAGTCCGCCGTCGCGCGAACAACCACCGATTCCGGCGACCAGCGGCCAATTCCAGCGAGGATGTGCTTCTCTCAGTAGGCTACAGTCCATCTACGGCGGAAACTAGTCGAAATTTGGAGTGATTTGGTGAATTTGACAGTGGTCTCGCGGGCGGAAGGACGACAATGAAGAGCTGCCATGAACTTTCAGCGCGCAAAGTTTGGTTTTGCCTTCAGTTCGGCATTTCGCCCCCCACAAATAGGGGCCGAGTTGGGTTTCTCGGTTTGGATTGAACTTATTTTTTCCAGTTTTGCCTCATTTTCAGGCTTTGTTCTGCGCCATTTCTCGAACCGAACCCGTAAATAGAGCTATTGGTAGAACCAACAGCTCTACCGGGCCTAGGGCGTAGTTTGTAGGGAAAGGAGGGAGTGGCGTGCGGACGAGGCGGCGGACGCCGGCGGCAGGGCGCCGTCGTGCGCGGCTGAGAAGAGGAGGGCGGCGGCTAGGGTTAGGAGACCGACTCCTCAGGGAGTCGGCAATAATGAATATGATTATTGCTTGCCTGTTTGCATCGTTACATCCAGTATATAAAGAGCTAAACCCTAAACTGATAATGGGCTAAGCCCCTAGTTGGGCCCATGGTTTGGCCCCCTCCTAACATAACTAATACCGGTCATAACATCTCTTCCCGCCTATGCAAACAGCTCGTCCTCGAGCTGGTAGTCGGGGTAGTGCTGGCTGAACTCCTCGCGCTTCTCCCAAGTGGCCTCCTCCTCCGGAAGGCCTTCCCACTGCACCAGCAAGTACCAAATGCCGCGACGGAGCTGAGCACGTAACACCTTTGCCAGGCTCGGAAGAAGACGACCATCAGCGATCGGCGGTAACGCGGGTGGCGCTGCCGGCGGCTCCCCACGGTAAGGCTTCAGCATATCCACATGAAAGACATCATGGATGCGGGAGCCCGCTGGCAGCTGAACTCGATATGCAAGTGTGCCCACGCGCTCCAAGATGACGAAGGGGCCAGCGTAGCGAGGTCCAAGCTTGCGTCTCGCACGTGGATCGAGGGACTGGGTGGATCGATTAAGAAGGCGCAGCCACACCCAGTCTCCCACCGCATAGGCCACCTCGCGATGATGACCGTCGTAGTAGTGCTTGGCGAGCTGCTGGGCCTGAACAAGACGTTGCCGCACCTCAGCAAGCATCTCGTCGCGGTCGCGGAGAAGCTCCCCCGCAGCCTCCGTCCGAGAGGTTGCTGGATCAACCTGTTGGAGATATGCCCAAGAGGCAATAATAAACGTGGTTATTATATATCTTTATGTTTATGATAAATGTTTATATACCATGCGATAATTGTATTAACAGAAACATTGATACATGTGTGTTATGTAAACAACAATAA